>NC_091994.1:16824624-17140386 GCF_044704955.1 Pristiophorus japonicus
GGGATTTTGTACAGGATAGGATATAAGGGTAAAATCCATACGTGAAAATGAAGAAAATCAGAGCTTTCATCCAATGACTTTTTCCTGGGTTATCAGAACTTGCAATCACATGTAGCATAAATTCAGTAGCATTCTTTTAGTCAGGAGGTTGTGGATGTAAGTCCCTTTCCAAGTCTTGGGCACATATTTAGCACTTCAGTGCTTTGAGATGTTTCTGAGAATCCTGATAAGGTGCTATCTGAATGAAAATTATTTTTTTTAATTTCTTCCATCATGACAACTTCTGTAGAGGAAATCGCTATAATACTTTACAATGGATGGGGATAGTTGTCTTTAAATTATGCTTTTATTAAATCAGATAATGTGATTACCTAGTTCCAATCCTATTACAACAACAATTTGTATTTGTATAGCGACTTTAACATAATGAAACATCCCAAGGCGCTTCACAGGAGTATTATGAGACAAAAAAAATTGACATTGAGCCACATAAGGATAAATTAGGGCAGGTGACCAAAAGCTTGGTCAATGTGGTAAGTTTTAAGGAGCGTCTTGAAGGAGGAAAGAGCAGTACAGAGGTGGAGAGGTTTAGGCAGGGAATTCCAGAGCTTGGGCCTAGGCAATAGAAGGCACGACCACCAATGGTTGAGCGATTATAATCAGGGATGCTCAAGAGGGCAGAATTAGAGGAGCGCAGATATCTCGGGGGATTGTGGGGCTGAAAGACATCACAGAGATAGGGAGGGGCGAAGCTAAGGAGGGATTTGAAAAAAGAATGAGAATTTTGAAATCAAGGCGTTGCATAACCGGGAGCCAATGTAGGTCAGCGAGCACAGGGGTGATGGGTGAGCGGAACTTGTTGCGAGTTAGGACATGGGCAGCCGAGTTTTGGATCACCTCAAGTTTACGTATATTGAAATGTGGGAGGTCAGCCAAGAGTGCGCTGGAATAGTCAGGTCTAGAGGAAACAAAGGCATGGATGAGGGTTTCAACAGCAGATGAGCTGAGGCAAGGGTGGAGACAGGCGATGTTATGAAGATGGAAACAGGCGGTCTTAGTTATGCTGCATATGTGTGGATGAAAGCTCAGTTCGGGGTCAAATATGACACCAAAGTAGCAAACAGTGTGGTTCAGCCTCAGACAGAAGTTGGAGAGAGGGATGGAGTCAGTGGCTAGGGAACGGAGTTTGTGGCAGGGATTGAAAACAATGGCTTCGGTCTTCCCAATATTTAATTGAAGAAAATTTCTGCTCATCCAGAACTGGATGTCGGACAAGCAGTCTGACAATTTAGAGACTGTGGAGGGGTTGAGAGAAATTGGAGTGAGATAGAGCTGGGTCATCAGCATGCGTGTGGAAACTAGTACTGTGTTTTGGATGATGTTTTGGACATAGTCTCAGAATAAGGGGCCGCCCATTTAAAACTGAGATGAGAAGGACTTTCTTCTCTGAGGGATGTAAATCTGTGGAATTCTCTGCCCCAGAGAGCTGTGGAGGCTGGGTCATTGAATATATTTAAGGCGGAGATAGACAGATTTTTGAGCGATAAGGGAGTAAAAGGTTATGGGGAGTAGGCAGGGAAGTGGAGCTGAGTCCAGGATCAGATCAGCCATGATCTTGGTAAATGGCGGAGCAGGCTCGAGGAGCCAAATGGCCTACACCTGCTCCTATTTCTTATGTTCTTATGTCGCCAAAGGGCAACATGTAGATGAGAAAGAGGAGGGGTCCAAGGATAGATCCTTGGGGACATCAGAGGTAATGATGCGGGAAGAGAAGCCGCTGCAGTCAATTCTCTGGCTACGATTAGATAAGAATGGAACCAGGCAAGTGCAGTCCCACCCAGCTGGACGACGGTGGAGAGGCATTGGAGAAGGATAGAGTGGTTAACTGTGTCAAAGGCTGTAGACAAGTCAAGAAGGACGAGGAGGGATAGTTTGTCTTTGTCGCAGTCACAAATTATTACCAGCTAAAACTGATGCCTAGACTTCCTATATTTTTTAACTCATCTCCTGTTTCCTATGATCCATACAATTTGTCATAAAGTTTTGAATTAAAATTTGCTTTATGTTCTGATCCTAATTGGATTTTACATTACTTTTGGGCTGAATTTTCGGCTTTGATGATTTTGGGGTGGTAATGGCGGCAGCGCGGTAAAGTTTGTGTCCAGGAATAATTTGCACCTCAGCCATCAAAATTGGGTAGCTGGGCCCTAGCGCTAAGGGAGACGCCTGGGGAGAAAAACACCCCACAAAAACATTCCCAAAACATTGTCCATGCCACAACATAAATCGCAAAAAAAACTTAAAAGAAAAAACAATCACACTTACCTTAGGACTGCATTACTTGCCTCTCTGCAGTTGGTATAGGTTCCCCGCCTGATTTCCCAGGCGTTGACTGCGGGGCGCGATGCGGGGCGTATGGGTCGGGCGGGAGTCAAAACCCGCGCCGGTGTGTCGCAACCAGGGGTGTTGCACACTAGCGCAGCTCTTCCGGGCGTTGCTGCCCAGCGCCACCGCAAAACCGGCCCCAAAAATCCCTGCGGGGTGCCGGAGGCTGACTGCCCGCCCAGAAGACCTCACCGCCGCCATTGCCGCTGCTCTAGGGTGAAAATCGGAGCGCAAAGGACTGGAAACTCTGCCTCAAAAAAATATGTTTTCGAGAAATGCTGACACTAGTTAAATAATGGAGAGTAAATAAATCTTTGGCGGTAGCACAAAGCAGGCAGTCGCGAATCGGCAGCCTGGTTTACATCCCGCCCACCTTTCTTTTCCACTAACTTCAATGGAAAAGAAAATCAGGCAGGGTGTAAAATAGAAAAGCGGATGCTGCAAATCCAAAATAAAAACAGAAAATGCTAAAAATACTCAGCAGGCCAGGCAGCATCGGCGGATAGAGAAACAGAGTTAACGTTTCAGGTCGATGACCTTTCGTTAGAACTGGAAAATGTTAGGGATGTAGCCAACATTCCCGCTAAGCTGCATGGCCATACGGAGTACAATCCAGTGTGATGTCAAACTTGGTATAAGCAATGCGTAGCTGATCCTTTAGACCTCTTCGACTTAAATGTTTTGAGAATAGAGATGCCTCTGTCGCTACTGTCTAAAATGTTTTAAATGTTACTGCTGGGAGGGGAGACGCACATTAGCAAAATTAAACTTTCAGCCAGGCAGTATAAACAGGATACTGTCTGTCTAAAACCTGAACTGCAGCTGCCAATCTCAGACCAGTAACTATTTACTAAATACACCCTGAAACTGGCTCTGACTCTGAATTCAGGTTGCACTTTTACTAAAACTGCAGTGCTGATGCATAGTAAAACCAATGCTACAGTAAGGTGAATACACACTTTTTAAGTGAGAGAAATATACTGAAAATAATCGATCCTTGAAGCATAGTACCATACGCTGTTAATCATTAGATTAATGCAAAACATTTAACAATCATAAATAACTTTGTGCATTGTCTACCAGAATTATCTTTGCACAATTTAAATTTTGACCCTTCCCAATGTATTTGTAAAAAAAATCAAAACATCCGAGCAGCTGTAACAAAATAATATTGTATTTATTGTTGAAATAGTTGTTGTAGCATGTTTTAGTAGCAAAAGAAGTTACTCAATAATTTTAGTTTGCAAAACCTTGTCACTTTTCAACATACACTCTGGAGATTATGTATACAGTAATTTTATACATAAATGTATATTGTCAATACTGTTAAATTCATTTTTGAATTGTGCTCCATATTTATTAAGAGGATCTGCTGAAAAATGCAATTTTACCTCCGAGCTTGAAAGGAATTCCCACCCCTTGCAGCTTCATTAATGAAGAGGCGGGTCTCAACTATCGACTTTTCAAAGGCACTGAATGGGAGTGAGTCAGGAATACAGACATAGAGGGAAGTGCAGGAGTTTTCTAAAGACTGGTATTTCCCAGTCAACACTAGAAAAGCAAATATCACCTCCTTCGGGAAGCTGAGAAACAGCTTCAATCACCACCACACCTGATTCCAGAGTGGGGGAGAGAAAGGAATCCATCATGGGGGACCTGGGAAATCCCTCAAAAAGTAAGTTTGCTTTGTTTTATTTTGAAAACTGCCGTAATTTTGCTACAAAACAATGAACCCAGCAATCCAAGTGAGTATAACTTTTTAACATACAGGGAAACAGATTTTATACTTTACCTAGTTGGATTGACATGAGAATCCTTCGTATTTCAGCTGTGCTCCTAAAGTAAGTTCTCATTATGAGAGGTGGACAAGTTATTTGAAACTGTTCTTGACATCGGTGAAATATGCCAAACATGAATTTGTTTAGAAGCTATTTTTTTGTCTATTAATACTCAATTTCATGATACTGATAATGGCTAAATCTGCATATACTCTGTCTCTGGGTTATCTCATGTGTCTGTATTTAGAGTCTTGAAACTATTCAAGACAGACTTTGATGCAATAATGAAAGAAGTGCTGTTTTATAGCATTGCTCAGCGAAATATATATTTTACTATTCTGCTTTTTGGGACTATTTACGGTAAACATTTTATTTTGTGTTGCATAAAGCAGAGAATATTAATTATTAGGTCCAGCTAATAAGACAGGAAAGTATAAATATTTATTACTTTGTATCACAATAGTACCTGTTTTTTGCTCTTTTGTAACATTTGGTATTTTATTTTGATGTACTATGTTACCTTTATAAACAGTGATTATTTCAATTATATGTTTTTGATAATACTGATTAATCATATTTTTTTTAAAGAGTATTCACCAAAAAAGATTATCAAATTACATTGTGTTGAAAGATGGTGTGTATGGGGTTGACATTGTGACTGTTATTTGTGTTTAAAATTTTATAGGATAGAATGGTGTTTTGTTGAGACTGAAAGGTTAGAGTGCTGGGATTTTGGAGCATTGGCCAATGTACATACTTGAGGTGTCCTGTCAAACCCCTAGCCAGTTTACTCAAGTGATGAACAGGAAGAATATTAACTTAAGTTGTGGAAAACCTGTTCCTAAATTGGTTCAAATTACGTCAGTTAGAAATTAACCAAAGCTTGGGATGTAAGCCACACATCACAATATTAAAATTCAAAATCATCACTGCTTAACCAGTAAGACAGAGACTTCACATTTTAGTCAAATGTATATTTACACAAGATGCCATTAGAGCACATACTATTAAAATAAAGAGCTCTGATATTAGTGCATCACTTAAGTTCCCATTGTTTTTCTCTCTGAAGTAGTGATAATAATTTCAGAATTTTGGTAAGATTTCTGTCGTGTGGTTTCGGAGTTCAGGTACATCATTCACAGAATATGAACTACAACTTATAGTTTGAGTGTACAGAAATCTGTCTCACAGCACTTTAAGGAGTAAAGAAAGTGAATGTCTAGCAGGTGGGAAAGGGGTGAAGCAAGTTATGAATGAAGCCAAAAATGCAATCAATTTTATTTTCATTTTTGGAATAAAAATATTGAGGTAGAAATCTAGGTTAATACTGACTTTGAGTACAGTTTGCACAAATCTAAATATATGTCTGCGATGATGAAGGAATTAAAGGACAAATGGTGCATCCTAAGCAGTACAATACATAATTATAGTTCATGGCTAGCAGCAATGACATACTGCTCTGTACTGATATATGCATTTTCCAGTGCATTTCATCCAGTCATTGACAACGGAATCTGGCACATGGCACGCTCCTATTTGCATTCTAGTTAGGAACTGATTGAGTGGGAGGAGTTGAATCTTTTATTACATTTATTTTGGGGCTCAGTAGATAAAGACTGTACTGCAATCTCTTCAAGATCAGCAACACAATGGTGAAACTAGATTTGCATTATGGGCCTTTGTGTTTTTGGCTTTTGGCTCGTCTTTATTGAAGATCAGTCATAGCATCATTTCACATATTGTACAGGTAGTAAGTGTGAAAGCTGCACTCAGCAGGGATTTTATGCAGATTGCGATTATTTTCATACATAACAATAGTACAAAAAGAATCACGTGCATGACTTAAAAAGTCTGCATGGCCTTGTGCTCATTATTGCCTTTAAAGGAAAAATGTACAAGGAGATTTGCACCTGAAGTTATATGGGTATGATCTGCTCCATATTGTGAATAGATGGTGTTGGAACAGCACAGTGCAGCTTTAAACTGTATGCCTAAACATGAGCTGTGGCTCATTGGTAGCATTCTTGCCTCTGAGTCAGAAGGTTGTGGGTTTAAGTCCCACTTCAGAGACATAAGGATATAATCTACGCTGACAGATCAGTGCAGTAATGAGGGAGCACTGCACTTTCGGAGGCGCTGTCTTTCGGTTGAGACATTAAAGCAAGACCCTGTCTACCCTCTCAGGGGGATCTAAGAGTTGCCATGGCAATATTCGAAAAGAGCAGGGAATTCGCCCGGTATCCGGGCCAATATTTATCCCTCAAACAATCTCATTAAACAATCAAACAAACTACCTGCTCATCATCTCATTACTGATTGTGAGACCTTGCTGTGTGTAAATTGGCTGCTGCATTTTCCTACACTGCAATAGTAACTACACTTTAAATAGTACCTAATTGGCTGTAAAGCACTTTGGGAAGTCTTGGGGTCATGAAATATGCTTTATAAATCCAAGTTCTTTATTTCTCTTTAGATGCCCGGTTGGCAAATAGAGGAACATGGATAGCTTCCAGTATAATGCTCTCAAACAGTGTGTCAAGTTTTATAGTACTATAATTGTCCAAATCAGAATTGATATCAATCTCACAGTCAAAATGAAAGGCTGAACAAACCTGATGTTTGCATCTTCCAAGCTTAGGATGACTGCTAAAACCGTTTTTCCTCACACGGTGAATACAATATTTGTACCAATACCACATAGAGTATGGGTTCATTTACATATACTGCATGGTTACAGAGTACATGATGGAGTACTTGGTGAAAGGATAGTGTTAGTCAATCTGCTTAAATGTGACTCAAAACATATTATTTGTTTACATGACCAACAGGAATAATTGCAAAAAATAAGTTAACAATGATAACAGATAATCCATGGCATTGCTCACAGTGAGTTGGGGTGTTTATTTTGACAAAGTGCGGGATAGTGCTGGGGAGGAGTGTACTTGGCTACTGAAAGGATTTGGAAAGAAGTTTTGTGAAAATATGCTCAAGGATAGTGAATTGTGTTTTTAATTAGTTCCTGGAGAATAGTGTTTACTTATTCGGTGTGGGTAGATAAAGAAATAATTTAATCCTACCACTGACCACAGTTACATAAATAAATAAATCAGTGCATGTATTATGGGGGAGGGCAGAGAAGGCACTGACATTTCACTGCAAAAATGAGCATTTGGCCCTCCACAGCAGTTGTTTTTCTGTAGCTTTTTAAATTTTTCTTAGTATGCATCTTAATATCTCGCCCTTGCACCATCGGGCACAGGAATCAACTCATTTGGCTAATACAGTTGTATTCAGTTATAAAGGTGGTTTCATCGAGGCAAGCTCATCACTGCCAGCTACAATATTAAATGGGCAGAGTGTTTAAAAAATAAGCATCTTCTGAAGAAACAAGAAGTCACAGATATTATATAAAAACATTTATCTGAACTGTATTACATAGACGAAAACAAATAAACCAGGTTATCTGTCTCACCAAACAGCTTTTCTAAACACGGCTTTAAATATTAATATTTTGCATTTCAGTCCCTTCCACATTTCCTTCATGGTTAGAAAATACAATGGATTGGAAATTCATCTCGGGCGATACTGCAAAATGGGCGATAGCGAATCGGCAGCCAGTTTTATAGTCCGCCTGATTGTCTTTTCCATTTGAGTGGAGGATAAAACGAGCTGTCGATTCACCATTGCTTGTTTTGCGCTTCCTCCCAAGACAATATGTTTTGAGAAAAAATATTAATTATAATTCCATTCAAAAATAGACCCTTACCTGCCATACCAGATAGACAGGTCAATCCTTCTGTGTGGGGGTGCAAGCTTTGATAGTGAGAACCTAGAAATATAAAATTGAAGAAATGATTGAGCTATTTTTTATCTTTTCTTTTTACCAAACATCTTTGCAATAATACTTGGTGTTACTGAAAGGTTCTGTTTAAATATATGTATTTAAATGAAGGCTTTTCTTCAGAATTCCCTTCTAAATTTGAATGATAGTACAATCCTTCCAATTTTGCTACATTTTAGTTCATTATTTTTATGCTGGTTGTTTTTTAACTCTCTCACGGAAACATATATATTTAAGAAATGTAGCTGCTATAATTATTTAGAACATATTACAAAAAGTTAGTCTTGAGCAGAGCGTGCCAGAATTTGTGATATGCACTCTGGGCGCTTGAAGCTTTATACTGACAACAATTTACCCGAATGTTGCTGATGTATAGAGACAAAAAGAAATGTTCCCTCATAATCTTTAACACCTTTCACTTGTGTCATAACATCTCTACCATGCTCAGTGCAATATGATAGTTTAAAATGATTAAAAATAAAATGTAGGTAATAGAACAGAGAGTTATAGATGACTAGAGAGGATTTTGATGCAGTAATTCAATTTCAAGGTTCTTCTGACTTTCATAAATCATTTGATTGAAATATTGCCTTATAACTCAGTGCCACCTCTCTATCTGTCTAATTTAAGACAGAGATATGAGGGATGGGTCGTGGACAGCAGCATGGTATAATAAATATCTCTTGTAGATGCTGACTGGTACCTCAGAAGTAAAATTGTCACAGAGTATTAGGCCCAGCCTTGTGAGTGGAGAGATTTGTCATATTCGGCTACTGGCCATGACATATTTGATTATTATAACAGTCATGTGAACAAAATGTGGTCAAAGTGAAATTATGCTTCTACAGGTAAAACATCAGAATCACAATGCATTTTTCTGGATGACAACTACAAAAGTATTGATTGATTTTGTTTTAACCATAAGATGACAAGATAGATGGAGATGAGGACGTCCACTCAACTCATCTTAGCTCATCCATTCAAAAAGATTCAACAGCCCCCAATGGCATCCAACTCTATCTTCAAAGATTCTAGGACAGCTGCCTGCAGTATTCTTCTTGAAGTCCATTCCATATGTTGACACTTTTTATATGAAAAAGAACTTGTTGACATCGGTCCTAAATTTCCCTTTTATTAGTTTGACCTTATGTTCCCCCTATTCTACTGTCATGTTTTGTTTGAAGCAATTATTCCAGATCTGCCTTTCCACAATGTTTGCTATCTTATATACCTCTATATAATCATCTCTCGGTTGCCTCCTTTTAAGGCTGAGAAATCCAAGTTTCTCCACTGTTTTCTCATAACGTAGTCAATCTTGAGCTTCTCTGAACTGCCTCCAGGACTTGAATGTCTCCATCGTGTCTAGGTGACCAGAACTGGAAATAGTCCTCGAGTTATGATCTGACCAGAGCACTATACAGTTTGACTATGACTTCCTCCGACTTGTAGTCTATTGTTTTGGCATTCTATTTGCTTTGTTAATTGCTGCTCCACCATGATCGGTACTTTGACTGTCAGGTCTACTAAACTATCTAGATCTCTTTCAAACTATCCTTCACAACTTCATCCTTAATTATCTCCAAACTGTTCATGTGGTACTTATGCCACCTATATTTTCTTGCCAATCTATATTTTATTTGTTCACTTTCATATTTTATCCAATTCATTTTATAGTTCCGGAGTTTTTGCCTCAGATTCAATTGCTCCATCTAATTGTCTGTGAATTAGACCAGTTTGCATAGATTTTCTGTTTCAAGTTATTAATCTCAATTAGAAAGCCAATTGGAATCATATTATAAATGCTATAAATGAAATACATCCTGGCCAACAGTTATACTATAATCATTTTCATAGACTGTAAAGAAGAACTTGCATTAATAAAACTTATTTCATGTTCTCTGGATATCCCCACAGCACTTCACAGCTAATGAATCACTTTTGAATGCCATCACTATCGCTATTGTAGGTAAACATGGCAATCAATTTGCACACTGATGTTCTTCTCATTTGTGAACAACCCAGATAGCCTCACTTGTGGAGGTATCTAACAGATTACATGGCCAACTAGAGAAATTAGTAAATGTGCCACTGTACCAACCCTGAATTTTCCCAATCCCAGACTGACTGTTCACCCGCACTGCTGATTATTCAAGCCAAGCTGATCATAGCACTCACACTAATTGCCCACTTTACCAATCACTGGCTGTCAATCATAGCCATCACTCTGATTGCCCACATCGCCACTCACACTGATAGCCAATTATACCATCCATATTGACTGTCCACCATGCCACCCATATTGTATTCCAACCATAACACCGACACTGATTGTAATCTGTACCATCATCCTGAGGCCTGATTTCATTAAGGTGACCAGAAAGACTGATCTCATTACGGTGTTTTCTGAAACGTTGTATTGCAGGGGAAGACTCAGTGTCGGTATGTGTTGGCTGCAGTAAACATATTACGGATCCGTATATTCTGAAAGTCTATCCTGATCTGGAGTGGCATGCATCCTGTCTCAAGTGTGTTGAGTGCAACCAGTATCTGGATGAGAGCTGCACCTGCTTCTTGAGAGAGGGAAAACCCTACTGCAAGATGGACTACTTCAGGTGAGCAACAACATGTCATCTCCTTGTTCGTATACAAATCTTAATCAAATATTAGTCAACATTCCATGGTGTTGCACATGAGAAGTCATGATTAAATAAGTCTAGGTGAAATGAGGTTAGAGGGCAGGGTATAATTGTATCAGGTCATATATTCTAACCTAATTTTATAGTTTATAGTATTTATCTGTCTAATTCCTTTCTCGTTTTAATTTTCTCAACTCATTTTTCCTCCACTTTCTTTTCAATAAGTCTCCTCACACAGCCCGTTTCTCCTGAAGAAGTCGAGAGGTTGGAGATTTGCTTCCAGGCCTTGGTCCATTCTGTTGTGTGGGGTGTTAGGAAACGTTCAACCGCGAACCCAGATCATTGGGTCCTTTGATTTTCTGTCAGGAAGAAGCTGCATTCAATTGGTGTCTTCCTACACTGACACAGTTAAATCTGAAAACTTGTGGAAATGGGAGGCCACAGGTAGGCCTAGCAATCTGCCCCCAACTCACTGGGCAGAATTTCAGTCTGCCCTGCATTGCAAAAAATGGTTACCACGCCACCAGGCAGACACTTACTGTAATCTGGTAGTTACCACTAGTAATGGTAAATCACTAACATAGACAGACATGGATTTATCAGTGCCATTAGCTCATTACCATCTGCCTCGTACAAAAAACAGCATCTGGAATGTTTTCCATGATAGCATTTGCATAATATTTGCATTTTTGCAACAGATGCCGTTGGGAAGTGGTTGACATTTAGGCTGCAATCTTTCTGGGTTATAAGGCAATGCAGAAAGAATCTTCTTATCTGAAATCATACTAATACATTCATCCTGATATGGGTGGGTAGGCAGCATGTCATTAATCAGGCACATGTGCTTCTCCAGATTGTCATCGAGTGCTATTACATCTTCGATTTGGGTCTTTCGGCAGCCAACAATAGTACATTGTAAATTGCTGGTCTATATTGGTGCAGAATAACAGATGTTCAGGAGTGAATTACAGATGCGTGCAGTTAGTTTTTGGTCAGCTATTTAATCAGCTTGATACCCAGAATCAACAAGCAACCCCCACACATGTTTATAGTTCAGACCAACCATCTGTTATTTTGTGTTCTGTTCATCTGAAACCACCATCATTTCAGTGGAAGCTAACTATAGAGGTGAGGAACCAATGCAAAGTGAGAAGCAGAGAGTATATGAAGTCTAAAGTGCAACGTCAGAACAATCATCCAATGTTGGAGGGATTACAGGAAAATAAGCTTCACAGTTGGACATAAAAAATGGCAGGGATCTATACGTATTAGTTAAATCCAGAAATAATGGAGGTGATAATGAGTCCAAATGGCCTGCACCACTGGCCTCAAATCACTACTGCACTCAAATCCCTCCCCCCCCCACCCCCCATGGCCTCTCCCCTCCCTATCTCTGTATATCTCCTTCAGCACCCTCCCCAACCCCCCCCCGCCCCCCGCCCCCCGCCAAGAGTCTGCGCTCCTCTAATTCTGCCCCCTTGAGCATCCCTGATTATAATCGCTCAACCATTGGTGGCCATGCCTTCTGTTGCCTAGGCCCCAAGCTCTGGAACGCTTTGCCTAAACCTCTCCACCTCTCTATCTTCAAGACGCTCCTTAAAACCTACCTCTTTGACCAAGCTTTTGGTCACTTGCGCTAATTTCCACTTATGTGGTTCGATGTCAAATTTTTATTTCATAATACTTTTGTGAAGCGCCTTGGGACTTTTCACTATGTTAAAGGTCCTATATAAATACAAGTTGTTGTTGTAGTGCTGCATAGGTTCTATGTACGACACGAATGGGCTAACTTCACTAAGTGAACCTGAGGTCAGCTCATTTGCATTATTTGCTGGCGCTGCAGAAGTACCCAGGCCTCATTGTCAGCATATTCCCGGCGTGGGGGGCGGGGGGGGGAGGAGGGAAGGGGGTTTAATCTGGCAAGAGAGCAGGGGTCCTGGGGCAGGGCACAGAGCTCAGGAGTCCCTGAGTTACTTCAAACAGTGCTCCTTGACCACTCCAGCTGCATTATGAGGCACCCGGCTTATTTCAATACAACTCAAGGATCTACCGAGCCTATCGCACGATTTGGGGATTGCATGTTACGTGCTGCAGGCTCAGCATTGGTAACATATTCTATAAGTTCTATTTATTGCTTCTTTTCCAAATCTTTAGTCTCCTCCCCAAAGGCACTGACTCTTGCTGTGGCACTGGATATCAGTAGCCCTCCAATATCAATTTCAAGTGGTCATCTTTGAGCCTGCACAGTGATTGTTAGCAGGCTATTCAGCCATGAGAGACATCATAACAAAACCCAATCCTGGGCTCAAACAACACTCGTCCTGCTGCTTTTCGCCCTTCCCCGCCTCAGGTTCACGGAGCCCAATTGTAGGTTTTGAAGCTCCATTGGACATATTATGGAGCTGAGTTGGGTTAGTCTGAGACTAGGTGCTTGAATAATTTTCCTCAGCGTAAAGTAATGTAGCTTTAAGGTGTTCTCCGAGACTGAAACTGCACAACAGCGTTAATCTCCTCGTATATTTCTGCTATTCATTAGGAAGTTTTCTGTGAGCTGTGCTCAATGTCAGGCTGGATTGTTGTCCTCAGACCTGGTCCTCAGAGCTAGAGGGCTCATCTATCACCAACAATGTTTCCGCTGTGTAGCCTGCAATCGGCGGCTCCTGCCTGGGGATGAGTTCAGATTGCGATTAGATGGACCCTACTGTATTGAGGATGGCCAGCTTCCAGAGCCCAGCTTAACTCAAGAGCATCCTTTAAGCTCGATATCGGACACAGGCAGCTTGTATCTATCAGGTCAGTTGATGTTTGTGCTCAAATTGTATCACACAATCCCGAGGGTAGAAAGGTAATAATACTTTGGCAGAAATCAAAAAGCAAGTTATTATTTAAATGGAGAAAAATTGCAAAGTGCTGCAGTACAGCGGGACCTGGGGGTATGTGCATGAAACACAAAAAGTTAGTATGCAGCAAGTGATCAGGAAGGCCAATGGTATCTTGGCCTTTATTGCAAAGGAGATGGAGTATAAAAGCAGGGAAGTTTTGCTACAGTTATACAGGGTATTGGTGAGGCCACATTGGGTTGATTCCAGAGATGAGGGGGTTGACTTATGAGGAAAGGTTGAGTAGGTTGGTCCTCTACTCATTGGAATTCAGAAGAGTGAGAGGTGATCTTATCAAAACGTATAAGATTATGAGGGGGTTTGACAAGGTGGATGCAGAGAGGATATTTCCACTGATAGGGGAGAATAGAACTAGAGGGCACGATCTTAGAATAAGGGGCCGCCCATTTAAAACTGAGATGAGATGGAATTTCTTTTCTCAGAGGGTTGTAAATCTGTGGAATTCGCTGCCTCAGAGAGCTGTGGAAGCCAGGACATTGAATAAATTTAAGACAGAGATAGACAGCTTCTTAACCGATAAAGGCTTAAGGGGAGCGGGCAGGGAAGTGGACTTGAGTCCATGATTAGATCAGCCATGATCGTATTAAATGGCGGAGCAGGCTTCAAGGGACCGTATGGCCTACTCCTGCTCCTACTTCTTATGTTCTTAAGTAATACTGAAATAATGTGTGCACTTTTCTGGTGCTTCGTCAAGTCCACAGCACAATATTGGCAGTCTCATTTGTGCCAGGTCTATATAGAAACATAGAAAATAGGTGCAGGAGTAGGCCATTCGGCCTTTCGAGCCTGCACCACCATTCAATAAGATCATGGGTGATCATTCCCTCAATACCCCTTTCCTGCTTTCTCTCCATACCTCTTGATCCCGTTAGCCGTAAGGGCCATATCTAACTCCCTCTTGAATATATCCCATGAACTGGCATCAACAACTCTCTGCGGCAGGGAATTCCACAGGCTAACAACTCTCTGAGTGAAGAAGTTTCTCCTCATCTCAGTCCTAAATGGCCTATCCCTTATCCTAAGACTATGTCCCCTGGTTATGGACTTCCCCAACATCGGGAACAATCTACCTGCATCTAACATGTCCCGTCCTGTCAGAATCTTGTATGTTTCTATGAGATCCCCTCTCATCCTTCTAAACTCCAATGTATAAAGGCCCAGTTGATCCAGTCTCTCCTCATATGTCAGTCCTGCCATCCCGGGAATCAGTCTGGTGAACCTTCGCTGCACTCCCTCAATAGCAAGAATGTCCTTCCTCAGATTAGGAGACCAAAACTGAACACAATATTCCAGGTCAGGCCTCACCAAGGCCCTGTATAACTGCAGTAAGACCTCCCTGCTCCTATACTCAAATCCCCTAGCTATGAAGAACAACATACCATTTGCCTTCTTTACCGCCTGCTGTACCTGCATGCCAACTTTCAATGACTGATGAACCATTACACCCAGGTCTCATTGCACCTCCCTTTTCCTAATCTGCCACCTTTCAGATAATATTCTGTCTTCGCGTTTTTGCCCCCAAAGTGGATAACCTCACATTTATCCACATTATACTGCATCTGCCATGCATTTGCCCACTCACCTAACCTGTCCAAGTCACCCTGCAGCCTCTTAGCGTCCCCCTCACAGTTCACACCGCCACCTAGTTTAGTGTCATCTGCAAACTTGGAGATATTACACTCAATTCCTTCATCCAAATCATTAATGTATATTGTAAAGAGCTGGGGTCCCAGCACTGAGCCCTGCGGTACTCCACTAATCACTGCCTGCCATTCTGAAAAGGACCCGTTTATCCCGACTCTCTGCTTCCTGTCTGCCAACCAGATCTCTATCCACGTCAGTATATTACCCCCAATACCATGGGTTTTGATTTTGCCCACCAATCTCTTGTTTGGGGCCTTGTCAAAAGCCTTTTGAAAGTCCAAATACACCACATCCACTGGTTCTCCCTTGTTCACTCTGCTAGTTACATCCTCAAAAAATTCCAGAAGATTTGTCAAGCATGATTTCCCTTTCATAAATCCATGCTGACTTGGATCGATCCTGTCACTGATTTCCAAATGGGCTGCTATTTCATCCTTAATAATTGATTCCAACATTTTCCCCACCACTGATGTCAGGCTAACCGGTCTATAATTACCCACTTTCTCTCTCGCTTCCTTTTTAAAAAGTGGTGTTACATTAGCTACCCTTCAGTCCATAGGAACTGATCCCGAGTCGATAGAACGGAGATGCCTCAAGTAGAAGCCTTCCTGTAAGATTGGGCTGTCTCTTTTACTGTGTTGGCCCAATTCCACAGCACTTCAGTCACACAACTGCACTTCAACTTGTAAAAAAGCACTGGGTAAGGCCAGTGTGTTTCCCAGTGGTGACGTTGCTGCCTCTGAAGGAGACGCTGGATGCCATCTCTTGAGATTATTCTTTGCTGCTCTGGCAATAGCACTGAGGCATCCTTTGTATTGCAACATTACCACCAAAGTGTGATGGCAGCAATGTAGTGTAAAGAGGATATCAGAGAGGTACAAGGATGGTTAGTATAGGATGTGGAAATGTGATAGCAGTACAACAGGAGGTGCACTTCAAAGGTTGGTGTTATCATCATAGAGTAAAAAGACTCCTCTTACATTGATGGTATGCTGATATTTGACACAGTAAAAACCTACCCCGCCTCGATTTTTGTTGTTGTTGAACATTTCTGTTTCTCATTAGAGAAATTCAAGGCCTGTCAGTCAGCACTGCGAGCTCCAAAACACTCTGATAAGATAACCCGTGTGCGGACTGTGCTGAACGAGCAGCAGTTGCTCACATTACGGACCTGTTATGCTGCAAACCCACGACCGGATGCACTTATGAAGCAGCAGCTGATAGAGATGACAGGACTCAGCTCAAGGGTCATCAGGGTCTGGTTTCAGAATAAACGGTGCAAGGACAAAAAGAAGAGTATACTGCTGAAACACACGGACCTGTGCAACAGGGACAAAGCAGTAAGTGTATGTTATCTTCATCTGCGTTTATCAATAGTATTAGCATTTATATTATGGGCTTGATTTTCGGGTCGTTTGCGACTGGGTTTTCGCCAGGTTTTGACCCTCCGCGGCGAAAAATGGGGCGGTCAGCTGTCCGGGCGTGATCCTTGGGTCGGTTTTTGCAGCGGCGCTTCGAAGCACCGTCGGGGAGAGCTGCGCTGGGTGAGCAACGGCTCGCATTGCGACACCGGCAGAAGTTTTGTCAATCACCCGATCCGTTCACCCGAAACGCGCCCCGCGATGACCGCCAGGGAAAACACAGCGGTGCAGCCCTGCTGGCGGCGGTGAGGTGGATAGACTGCAAAAAAGGTACGTTCCAGTTTTTATTTCTTTATATTTTGCAGCAATTTGTGTAGTAAGGGTGTTGGCAATATTTTTGGAATGTTTTTGTGAATCTTTTTTGGGGGGGGGGGGGGAAGTGGCTTCCCCTCCCGGCCCCGCACTAAAGTTGGCGAGAATCCCGTTTTTGCGCTGCAAAACTAGTACAACGCCTCCCTTTGCGCAAGGCCCAAATGACAAAAGTTGCTCCACACAGTGCAAACGTTAATCGGGCGGTAAATTTCCCATCCAGCCTCCGTTTACGCCCCAAAAATGGCAATGTTGAAAATCCAGCTCTAATATTCTTTTATTCTGCTGATTTTCTCCCCCTCCTCTCCTCACTCGGGCATAGTTCCACCAGTGCAAGTTATCTTCCATTGGCTAATCCAGTTAGTCATTTTTCACACGAGCCTTGACTGCGTGTGTCAGCAGACTGGTTGACCATGGAGGGCATCACAGCCAAGCCCAAACCTGTTGTTGCATGATACCCACTCACACATACAAACTTTCACCAGTAGTCCTGGCTAGCAAGCAGTCGTGGAATTTTCTCCTCTCTAATCTGATCTGAGCACTGAAGCCAGCTGTAACACTTCTACCTCTGCCTTGAACGATATGTTAAGTCAGCAGACCAGGGTTCCAACTCCTGGCCCAAATGGATCAGCCGCTTACTGTATAAACTGAGTGAGCCATGCGGGTGGGGGGAGCCTGCTTTTGTAGTTTCAACTATCAGCATATTGAAAACCTTACCTTAATGGTGATACATTGCTCCATTTTCATTCATTCAAGGAAAAAAGTGAATCTTTTGTTTGTCCTTTTTGCTTTTAATTATTCTACAGGATAAATTTTGTGAGGCCTCGTAGGTTGAATGGGGGCATCACAGCCAAGGCTAACACTGTCCTCACCCAGTATCCCTGTGTGTATTCTGTGTGGGTCACTGGATAGTAGTCGCCCTAAGGAACCCTTGATCACATTTTCTCTCCCTACAATGGGGATGCTGGAGCCAGTTATAATGCTGGACCGTGGGCCTAGCTAACTCAGCACAAACCAGACCAAGATAGGACTTTCCAGGAGAACCTCTACTCTCTGAGCCATTACATAGGAACGCACAATGGGGATAAAGGTGCATCTCTGCTGTTCTGATACTGTATAGTACTAGTGCCATTATGGGATTAAAGTGACAATAGCACTCCATGTAGTCACTAATGGCAAATTTGGTAGCAAATTAAAAATGTCTGCTAAGAGTGTGAATTATTGCCCATACGTACTTAAGAAAATTGCAGTACTTGACAGAAACTGGCCACATAATCTGTTGCTTTGTCCCTGATAAGCAACTTGACACTTCTGGAGAGAAAGGAGTAACAGGCACGACATAATGTGACTATTCAAGCACTTTGCAAGTTTATAAAAATCTTTATTAAAATGAAATGCACAATAGACTTAAATAACCTCCAGACATAGTGTGGAAACAGAAATATTCCATCAATTCCATCTACTTGGAAACTTACTTTTGACTTGGTCTTTCACAAGTTCTAGGATCTCCCTCAGTTCTTGACACTTTGTTCCACATTACGTGTCCTCTACTTAACACCACAACATCAACTGACATTAGCCGATGGCTTTTACATTCTTCTTTAACGCACTAGAAAAGTACTTTATTTTTCACAATTGCTTGAAATTCTTAAGTATATTTGTCAAATATAGCATGATAGGTATGCTACTTGCAGACTGAACACTAGATCACCCCCTGATGGGAGTAAGCACATTGCAGCAATTGCACTTCTCTTGTTTTCCTTTGTTACTCTTCGACGGAATGTTCTAAAAGGTCTTGAAATAAAAGTAGTTATCACATCGATTAGAGTGTTTCTAAGGACATGCACTGGGCAGCTTGAATGTCCTTAACCTCTTTAAATGAAGTATCACTGACATTGCTTTCCCGAGAAAACTATCCTGTTGTTTTGGATTTTTCAACAGGATATCCGGGGGTTGGTTGGGACTTTGATGATAGCTATGAGTCCACTGCCGCAGAAAGTCGAATTGCAGTGCAGCCCTGTTGAGGTTCAGAGGTACCGGCCACCATGGGAAGACCTTAGTGACTTTATATTGCAGGTAGGTGCATCCACACAACAGGCATATTTCCAGCACCCAGCTGCCCACTGCACCTGGAAAATCAGGCTCTTGGCCACCATGGGTTGGATGTGTCAGGACCACCCACCCTCCACAAACTCAGCCAAGTCCCCCTTCAGCCCCCCGTGTAAGGCTGCTCTTCTCACTGGGCACACCTGACTGAGCCAGGCAAATGGGAATGCCCAGTATGAGGAATTCCCATCCCTGGTTCCGGCTCCAATGACACTTGTCTTGTAAGGGACAGATGGAGTCTTTGCCCCTCACAAGCAATTTTGAAAAATCCCCCAGAGTGCAGAAACCTGGCAAAACCCACAGATTTTTGAGGCCAATGTCTCCTTGGATCCTGAATTGGGCCCCCATCTCCCTTTTCTCTAAAGATAATCTCTACATTCAACAATATTTTCTTTAGGAAGGAGGCAGTGTAATCTTTTTCGTGCACATTCAGGTTTATTATTATTTTGAAGAGATCTGTCCTATTTTTAAAAATACATGTTTTTTTCCTGCCACAGACAGGCTTTTCTGGCGGAAGATCCCATTCCATCTGCAGTAGTAGTGAGGTCTCATCTCTTTGCTCGCAACTCTCTGACACACCAAACAGTGAAGACTCACAACCGTTAGATCTCTGACTTTGTCTGTATCCTGCTCTATATCAACCCGTCACTGGAAAACCGAATGAATGCATTTCAAATCTGAACTTTGGTGTATGGATGTTCCTACTGCTCTAGGCAGATTAAGACGTGAAACAGGCAAAATCTTTGTCTGATACCACTATAAAAGTAAAGATAAACCACATCTCATTCAGAAAAATGTAACATGCTGCATTCTAAGCTAACTCGCCCCATTCAGAGAAATAACTCGACCATCGACAAGGCACAAGTCAGGAGTGTGATGGAATACTCTCCACTTGCTGGATGAGTGCAGCTCCAACAACATTCAAGAAGCTTGACACCATCTAAGACCAAGCAGCCCACTTGATTGGCCCCCCATCCAACACCTTAACCAAACATCCACTCCCTCCAACACCGGCAGTGTGTACCATCCACTAGATGCACTGCAGCAACTCGCCAAGGCTTCTTTGGCAGCACCTCCCAAACCTGCGATCTCTACCACCTAGAAGGACGAGGGCAGAAAGCACATGGAAACATCACCACCTCCACGTTCCCCTCCAAGTCACACACCATCCTGATTTGGAAGCATATCACCGTTCCTTCATCGTCACTGGGTCAAAATCCTGGAACTCCCTCCCTAACAGCGCTGAGGGAGTACCTTTACCACATGGACTGAACAAATAAAAAATAAGAAAATAAAGAAGAAATACCACATATTATCCTAACCCTTGCCTGCTGCCCATGTCTCCAGTTTTTATAAATGAACATTGTACCCTTTTGTCTATAGGTTTGCATTGTTTTCATCTATCTTGTCCAATGACAGTAATTACAATCGGCAGCATCTATGAATAAGGCATAGATCATGGATGAAACAAACAGTGTAATAAAATAATGTTAAAGACAAGTCCAATGACTATTAAATGTGGACTGTAACTACCATTTTGCTGCAGCATTGGTAAATGCCACTTACAACTGAGTAGACAGTATTATGCCTGACTGCATTTTGTGCATTCTCCATAAATTATTTCAAACCATTGCATAAAAATGAATTTATCTGTCAAATTATGGGAAGAATTTTAATCCAACTTTTTGAAACAATTTGATCTGATGGATGATTTTACAAAGGCCATAAAATCAAACCAAAGGACGGCGGGAAAATAATTAAAATTCAACTCATTTTGAGAGTCGAGGCAATAAACATGTCTAGAGAGTGTGTGGTACTGAAGCAATACATCAGCCTAATCTGCTGCTTTCTCCCACTGTTTCCAAGGTTCTAAACATTTTCCTCACCTGTATATTGCATGGCTGCTTTACTGTGACATACAGTAACTACACTCACACGCCTGCGATATCTTTACAAGCATCAGAACACAAACTCAATTGGTTGCACAATACAAAACATGCAAAGAAAAGTTGCAGTTTAGTAGCACACTACTTTCTTAGACTGCAGACACTAGCTCTTGCCTGTGGCCTTTTTATGTTTGATCATCTGTAGAGGAACCACTGAAAAAGAAAGAAAAGAAGAAAGACTTGGGGACTGAAATTGGTGAAGGCCAAGGGCCGCCCAAAGGACCACCAATCACCGCCGAGATACTTGACGGTACTTTGGGCGGGAGTTTCGGCAAAAAGGTCCTTGAAAGGGCGCCTGGCAGCAAAAGAGGGATTTATGCCGTCAATCTGGGCAGCAGCAGGCAGGAGCTCACAATCTTGGCGGCAAAGGCTCTTGCCGCCCAATTTCCACCGAGGATGGAATCGGGCCCACGGAGGATCGAAGAGCTGAAAAGAAAAATCAATGCAAAAAAAAAGGGAATACCTTCAGGGGACCCCATGCAGGTAAATTGCTGTACGAATTAAAAAAAAATGTTCACTAACTTTTTTTTGCAGGTCTTCATACCTACCGTCGGGGATAGACCAGCCTCCAAGCAGCGGTCCTTCCCCGTTCTGCCGCCGACTCCTGCCCGCATCAGTCTAGCAACTCGGCGGGCGGGAGGTCACTTGCGCCACTCGGCCGTCCGCTGGCGTCAGCGGGCAGTTCCCGGCGGTTCTGCCCTCTCGCCCGCTCCACCCCAAATGCAAACTGGCACAGGGCGGAACCCGAAGAGGAATGTCGGCGGATCTTGTCAGCAGTCGGCGGTAAGGCCATCAATTTCGGCCCCTTGGATTTCTATAGCGCCTTTCACGACCACCGGACGTCCCAAAGAGCTTTACAGTACTTTTGGAGTGTAGTCACTGTTGTGATGTGGGAAACGCGGCAGCCAATTTGCGCACAGCAAGCTCCCAAAAACAGCAATGTGAAGTTTGAAAGCATTGCATCAGACCTCAAGCTACTAGCAGTATCAATGCTTTGGAAGGAATCTATGTGATTAATAAGGTCACTCACGAATACAAAGAACCAGTTTCCTTATCACTCAGAGAAAATGTTGAAAGCTTAAAATTTGCAGTATAGTATTATTGTTAATTATGACCGATAACTATATTGGTTTCAACTCTCTTCGATTACATTTTCCATTGTTGTCTGTATAGTATTCAGGTTTTGGTTTCAGCCACATTACGCAGCAGAGACATTAAAGATATTTGGGCTGCATTTCCTCTCGTATCCGACTGATTCACATGTTCACATAAAACTCCTTTCAACACAGAGGTAATAGTTTTGCTTCTGTGCTCCTGGCACATGCCGGAAATACAGATGGTGAGGTTGAGCACCCTACGCCAGCCCACAATTTCTCATCCATTAAAATGAATGCCAACCCGTGATTTTCAGACCAATCTGCAATTTTGCAATCTGCATTTCTGGCGCAGAGGTAGAACTTTTAACCCACAGTCGTTAATCTGTGTCAAATAAAATTAAAATAAATGGGTTAACGACTGTTAAGAGTAAAGGGGTTCTGTGAAAATGAGTTAACCTGTCAGCATGAAAATAAATTGGGGCAGAAATTCACCTCTGCTGGAAATGGGTCACACCTGCCATTTTTCCTGTGTTTTCACTGCCGCAGTGGATGCGGTGGCCTCTTTTGGGAAATTCAGCTCTTTGACTTCCACTCCGCTCGAAAAAAAAGACAGTCATAATGGGGGCGGAAGTGGGAGCGGGCAGAGTGCCGTCGCTGTCAGTCATCAGCGTAGCGCTGATGATGTCATCACACTGGCGCATCACCACGTCAAGGGGAGAGCCGCTGCGAGCTCTGCGATTATTTTAGTTAGGTCCACTGGGCCACCAGGGAGGGTTTTAACCGGGCCAGCAGCCTGGCACCCAAGAGGGTGTGCCAGGCTGCCTGTTGGCGGCCCAGCTGAACCCGGGGGCATAATTGTCAGGCCGACCTGGCGGTTGGCCGACAAAAAAAATAAGATGGTGGCCGCGGCAGTGCGCCTTTTAACGGCGGCCGCACCGCCATTTTGCACACACTGCAAACACAGTGCACTGACAGAAATCACTGTCGGGGCCACCACATGGTGGCCGCAAGATTTTTTTACACGACTTTTGCTTGCGGGTGGGAGATCGGCAGTGCGCGTTTTAAAGACTCACTTAGGAGGGTTCGGCAGCAGTGGGGCGGAAGTGAGGACCACCGGAAAAACCACCGAGGAGAATTTCGCGAGCGGCGGCTATTCGACCAAAAATCGGCGGCCATTCGACACCGCAGCGTGGCCGCTGCTTTCCGGCGATAACGGGCCTTATTGGGAGGCTGAATTTCGGCCCCAGTATATCCTAAAGTGTCTTTACTGCAGCTGGTTAAAATGAACAGGTTAACGACTGTGTTAAAATAGATCCCAAAGGGATGTTACATGAGTTAGTTAATCACTGTGATACCAGAAGATATTAAATCCCTTTTTGTAGAATGTTTCTACAATAGTGTCTGTTCCAAAATCTTTGTTTTTATGGTTCTTGGAAAATTATTTACTTATTTATTTATTCCGAACTGTTTCCAATTTGAATAAACTTATGGGGCCCGAAATTCATCGACATACCGCCCACTACCACCTGCGTACCGCCGAAATATACAAGTTTCGTCAAAAAACAGGTACATACTGCCGATATACCGCTCGGCGGAAAATTCATCATTGACATACTGCCGAGCAGTATGAACGCTGACGTTATATCGAACCACCTGCATACCGCCCAAAAAGTGCAAGTTTCATGACGTACCGCCGGAGCTGCATACCGTCCTGGAGAAGATGGTTTTACTCGATCTTAAGTGGACGGGAATGGGTGGTAGAGTTCGGTGCCACCATTTTGAAATCGGGAACGGTCAGCAAAAGCAGCACCTCAGTATTTCAGAGGTGACCAGTGACTTTACAGTGGGATTTACAGTGGGATTTACAGTGGGAAAGGTATTTTTATTGGTACTGAGTACATTATTTAGAAGGCATTCGAGTTAATATTTTTTTTCATTGAAAAATCATTTGAGTATATCTCAGGATATTTTAGGAGATTCTGGAGATTGCTGGCATTGCTGACTACTTGTCTAATGCAGGATCCAGATGGGAGAAGGTTTATTGAGTAGAATTATCAGGGTAATGGAGGAGGTCGCTGGCTGATGAGGAGGAGGATGCCTTACCCCCAAAGGATTTTCAGGGAGAAGCGCTTTACTTGGACCTGACCAATCGACAGTGCGTTTGAAGGCTGCGCTTCCAAAAAGAGGTGATCAATGAGATTTATCAGCAAGTTAAGGCAGACCTGCAGCCCAGTACCCCCAACATTACTGTACTCTTTGTCGAAATGAAGGTCACTGCGGCGCTTTCCTTTTATGCATGCTGCTCTTTTCAGGCATCAGCTGTGGAAATATGTTGCATTTCTCAGCATGCTAATCGCTGCATTCGACAGTCAATCGAAGCACTGTATGCACGCCAGATGGAATTTATAAACTTCCCAATGACCAGGAAGGCACAGAGTGAGAGACCTTTGGGTTGTGCACGCATTACTGGCTTCCCCAAGGTGCAGCATGCTGTTGACTGTACCCATATTGCCCTGCGAGCACCATTACAGGAGGCGGAGGTGTACCGAAACTGTAAGGGATTCCACTCCCTTAACGTGCAGCTCGTCTGTAACCATACGCAGCACATAATGGCAGTGAATGCCTACTTTCCAGGGAGCATCCATGGTGCGCACATCTTGCGTGAGAGCACTGTGTCAGACCTGTTGAAGTCTGAGCCACACGGTAAATGCTGGATATTGGGGGACAAAGGGTACGGTCTCGCCACCTGGCTCTTGCCCCCCCCCCCCCCCCACAGAACCCTCAGACAGAAGCCGAGCAACGATATGATATGAGGCATATAGCCACATGTAATATTATCGAAAAGACAATTGGAGTGCTGAAGCAGCGCTTTCGATGTTTGGACCACTCGGGAGGCAGGCTGCAATACTACCCTGAGCAGGTTGCTCAGTTCACAGTGGTGTGCTGCATGTTGCATAACTTAGCAATCACGCGGGGACAGGAATTGCCACAGGGCACTGCGGGATCATCTGAGGAGAGTGCAGGAGACGGAAGAGGAAAATGAGGGGGAGGAGGATGAGGAGGAGCTTCCAGATGAACCTATGGCACCACCCCCCCCAACACCACAGCGGAGGGCACGCAGAGCTTATGCCACTGCAAAATTGTTACGTCAGCAGCTCATAAATGAACGCTTTGCTTGAATGTGGAGAGCTGCGTTTCATCTTTTCTTGCACACAGTGTGCGGGACCCTGATGACTGTTACTCCAAAAGTTTGGCACTGTACAAGAGTGCTTAACTTCAATTGAAACGTTTAAGTAAAAATGTAAAAAATATAGAACAATTGTAAAACTTATAACTCTAACTTTGAACAACTGCAACAACTTTAACAACTTTAACAACTTGAAATAAACTTTAAAAAATCAAACTTCAATTATTTTAAATTAAGAATGAACAATTGACTACAACAAAGCATCCTTTACTATCCTTGACCTCGACCTCGACCACGTACTCCACCACCCTTCGGACTCACTCCTCCCTTTCTTACTCCCGCCCTTCCCTTTCCCACTGCCCCTGAGCCCGGACCTTCCCGTGGTTGTACCAAGCCAGTGTGCAGCAGTGCACCCAGAGTGCTGTTGCTGTCGTTGGGGGTGAGACATTGCAGGCACAATGAATGGGGCCTCAGGAGAAGCTCGTGATCTGGAAGGCACGGGGGGATTCCACGTCATATACCGATCCCGTCAATTGCCGCATAGCATCGATGGAGTCGGACGTTCGCTCCATCGCGGTGATCAACCACGACATATCCTCCGCCTGTCGTTCTGATAGCGTCACGATGTTTCCGGCTATCGGAGCCATGGCCTTGAGCAGTTCTCGACCTATGTCGACGCTGGCCTATGACAGACGCACTATGTCCTGGTACGCGCCTCCATCATCGTAGGCAGTCCCTCGAAATCGAGGAAGACTTGCTTCCACTCCAAAAGTGAGTTCTCAGGGGACTGAATAGTCCAATATGGGAATTACAGTCTCTGTCACAGGTGAGATAGACAGTCGTTGAAGGAAAGGGTGGGTGGGGAGTCTGGTTTGCCGCACGCTTCTTCCGCTGCCTGCGCTTGTTTTCTGCATGTTTTTGGCGACGAGACTCGAGGTGCTCAGCGCCCTCCCGGATGCTCTTCCTCCACTTAGGGTGGTCTTTGGCCAGGGACTCCCAGGTGCCAGTGAGGATGCTGCACTTAATCAAGGAGGCTTTGAGGGTGTCCTTGAAACATTTCCTCTGCCCACCTGGGGCTCGCTTGCTGTGTAGGAGTTCCGAGTAGAGCGCTTGCTTTGGGAGTCTTGTGTCGGGCATGGGAACAATGTGGCCCGCCCAATGGAGCTGATTGAGTGTGGTCAGTGCTTCGATGCTTGGGATGTTAGCCTGATCGAGAACACTGATGTCTGTCCTCCAAGGGAATTTGCAGGATCATGCGGAGGCATCGCTGGTGGTATTTCTCCAGTGATTTGAGGTGTCTACTGTATATGGTCCACATCACTGAGCCATACAGGAGGGCGGGTATCACTACAGCCCTGTAGCCTATCTGTCTTGCAGCAATGGCCCTTTTCTGCACCAACCTACGCCGCTGTGACAAAGGCTCTGCAATGCTGGGGGTGTGTTGCTGCATACCGCTTGGTCCCGTAGAATCCGAGGAAGCATGGGATAATCCCCTGAATATAGAGTCGGTGGTGGAGGATGTTCCAGTTGGCCCAGATGGAATATCCTCCTCTGTCTCCCCCCCCTACCTCCACTGGCTCCAGGATGAGCTACTCTTCCTCGTCATCATGTCTGGCAGGGTTGAAGTCGAGAGAGGGCTGGGTGATGCCAGAGGTGGAGGCAGTGGGTCTGTCATCTGGTCTCTCTGTGGAGGTCTGTTCTGAATCCTCTGAGTCTGGAAGAACAAAACAACATTTAAAAGTGCCTGGCACCAGGGGAGGGGTCAGGGTTACATGAGTACACGAGTACAGTGACTTAGCGCAGTCTTACTTAAATGTCCACCACTGCTGCATTACATATCACAGACATACAATACATATATGTATTGCGTTACATGCCCCCAACATTGCAGTATATCACATGTGCCCAACATTACAGTGCAATAAACTTACATTACATGAGGCCAACCTTACAGTTACATTACATGACATTACACGACTGCAACACAGACTGGGGATTGTATTGAACTGACCATCTTGTGTGGGTGGGTCAGCTCCAATGCCGGTGGTGGCACGATTGTTATCCCCAACCAGGGACAGGGGATGGATCTCAATCCCCTTCAAGGGTTCTTGCATTGGGGGTCCTCCCCCCGTACGCCGCTGATCCGCTGCTATTGCAGATGCCTTCTTCTGCAGAAAGTAAAGTAAATGAAAGTAAAAATCTTCAATCAATTTAACATCGCAGACACACAGGTTCACACACACACACATACACACACACACACCAAACACTGGGTTGATCCTCTTGTCATTGCCTGAAAGCACAAATACATCGCTGTAACCGTGGGATAAATAACATCATCCATGTGACAGTGAACCTACATTTACATGGTACATGGCACATGGGGGGTGCATAAATAAAATCATTACTTACTCTTGCTACCCTCACCAGGTCATTCCACCTCTTACGACATCTTTCTCCAGTGCGTACCATGGTACTTGTGGAGGAGACCGTCTCCCGATCTCGTCCCATATTTTGTTGTACTCCTCTCGGGGGGACTTTCCACGACCACCCTTGGTTAAGTTGGAGTATCTCTCCGTGATGTTCGCCAGCGGGGCAGGGAGCTCCGTTTCGTCGAAGGCGGGCGCCCTCAACCTCCCGTCCTTCTCGATATTCCCATGCTTAGACTTCTTTTTCAGCATTTCCATTATATTTATATTTATATGATTTTTTTATTTACAAAATATGTATTATTATTGATATTGTATTATTATTATTTGTTATTAGTATTACTTGACTCTGGAATCTCTGATGAAAACAACCAACCCTCGAATACTTTGTTGCTCCTTCTCACTCTCTCGCCCTTGACTTCAACTCTCTGCGCATGCGCAGGTGACCCCTGACCGCCCCGAAATTGCGGGGAAAAAGCATCTGTGAAAAAACAGCAAAAAAAAAATTGCCGCATCCATGGACAAGAAAGTCAATCTTGATCGACTATAATGCTGCATACCGCCCGCTGCACACCGCTTGCATACCACTGAAAAAAATTTCACCAACTAGTGGTTTTCGGTCTCGCCGGTATTCTGGCGGTTTTAAATGACGCACCGCCGGAATACCGCCAAGAAATGGGCGGACCTTGCGTCCTGATGAATTTCGGGCCATTAGTAAGTCCTTTAAACAGAACATAGCAGTGTAAGATTATTTTACTCACACAATAGCATTGATAACATTGTATAGATATGTAGGCTTGCATTAATGAATTATCTTGTAAATAGGTACAGCATAAATATCAGTTAATGCACATGAATATTTTATGAAAGTATTGGTACGTGATAGACTGCCCAGCAAACATCTTAGTAGGTGTTGCAGCTGGTATATTGGTCCCTGGAGTCTGCTCCAGCTGAATTCACCTCACATCATGTTTACAGATAATTGTAGGTTCGACTCTTCTTCAAGAGAGTATGCAGTTTAGTTACAATAACAAAATCACATTTTTTTAGGTTCACTATGAATCACTGCAACTAAGTTTTTATGCCTTCAGCTACAAAATATTAACAAAGTCCTGGCTATCTAATGTCCGAGCAGGTACTGTTTATTGTGACCTAGTGACGTGGCATTTGACCACCACTATGTCCCAATAGCGCTGCGTGGCTGATCTGGTCATGGGGGATGTTCGTATCAAATAGAGCAGTAAATATACATCCATCATCCCCAGGTGTAGATAACTTTCCACATTGTTATCAGTGAGATTAGGTTTGGCTCTGTGGCTTTAGTTTTACAAATATCTATATTCTGTGACTTTAAAAATGTTGAATTCTTGTTTTAATATACTTTTCTTCTGTCTGAGATCTCTACGCTCCCCTAATTCTGGCGGCTTGAGCATTCCTAATTTTCATCATTCCATCATTGGTGGCCATGCCTTCAGCTGCCTAGGTCCTAAATTCTGGAATTCCCTCCCTAAAACTCTCCGCCTCTCTACCTCTCTCTCCTCCTTTAAGACGCTTCTAAAAACCTACCCCTTTGACCAAGCTTTTGGTCACCTGTCCTAGTAGCTCCTTATATGGCTCAGTGTCCAATTTTGTTTGATTACGCTTCTGTGGGACATGTTACTACATTAAAGACACTATATAAATGCAAGTTGTTGTTGTCTTTAATAGTTTCTTCAATTTTAGTAATTGTTCACTATAAAAATGTAGTACAATACATATCATTACTTTTCCCTTTTTCCCTTCATCCGAGTACCAACTGAGCTGAAGCTTCCACAATAGTAATTTTCAGGGTTTTGTGCATTCCCGTGGTTAATGTGGACCAACCTTTAAACTACTGAATGGGCCCTCTTGTTAATGCAAGGCCTGTGATATGACCTTTTTTGACCGCTGGCATTTTGCATTCTTGTGAAAGGTGCCAAAAGACTAGAAGAATCAATCTGAGCATGCTCGATTATTTAGTGTGTCTTTCGATGTTGCCGGCAGTCCTGTATATAGCAGGTAGATAGATTACAGAAATACTGCTGTATAATTACCAATCAGAAAAAGACTAAAAGAAATCAGTCTCGAGCAATAACAGAGAAAATGTTATTAAAGTCAGTAGGTAGTAAAGACATACAGGAGCTTAAAAACATATTGGGAGTGAATTTCCTTGCTGTTTTTTGGTATAGTTCCAGTGCATAACTGAGGCAAGGAAATTTTTATGGCATGAAAATTGGAGGTGTTGGGAATGGGATGAATAATGAATATTTGTAGAATATGTTCCATTGCGTATATTTATTTAAATAATGTGGAACAATTCTCCAACAAGACAGATTGCAACAAATTCTACAAGAACTTTAAAATCAATATTTTTGAGAATGTCTACTAAAGTACCAAAGCACTGCAAGTCACATTTACATCAAATAATTCGGGAAAATCTGGACTAATGTTGGCTATCAACATCATGTAGCCAAATTCCTCATTACCAATTAATTTGCGGTCGAAGGCTTGCCGCGGGGAAATGCCTCCGATCAGCAAATAAAATGCCTATGTACCTGGTCGTCTGGGAGGTACGGGAGATTTGTGGTGCTCGGGCTCTCTGGGTATCCGTGAGAATGCGGTTCTCCCATGGATGCGGTTCGTGGGCGCTCCTGGGATCGTGTGGGTCAGCCCAACGAAAGACAGAAGGGGATCTCCGTTCATACTTATGGGGATTTTGTATGTACGGAAACCCCATAAGTATGAATGGGAATACCACAAAAAATACATCTAGACATCAAATAAATAAATAAAAAACCATCTTGACCAAGGGTCTTAAAAGAAGTGGCTGCAGAGATAGTGGATGCATTTGTTGTAATATACCAAAGTTGCTTGGATTCTGAAGAGTTTCCAGCGGATTAGAAAACTGCAAATGTAACATCCCTATTTAAGAAAGGATGGAGACAGAAAATAGGAAACTATAGACCAGTAAGCCTAACATCTGTCATTGGGAAAATGCTGGAGTCCATTATTAAGGAAGTAGTAGCAAGACATTTAGAAAATCATAATGCAGTCAAGCAGAGTCAGCATGGTTTTATGAAAGGGAAATCATGTTTGACAAATTTGGCTAAAGTGGACTGGGAAAATAGATTGAAGTGTGAGATGGTTGATGAGCAGTGGCAGGCATTTAAGGAGCTATTTCAGAATTCTCAACAAAAATATATTCCGATGAGAAGGAAAGACTGTAAGAGAAGGGATAACCATTCGTAGCTAACTAAAGAAATAAGAGATAAGAGATGGTATCAAATTGAAAACAAGGACATACAAAGTGGCCAAGACTATTGGGAGGTCAGAGGATTGGGAAACTTTTAAAAAGCCAGCAAAGAACGACTAAAAAAATAATAAAGAGAGGGAAGAGAGATTATGAAAGCAAACTAGCACGAAATATAAAAACAGATAGTAAGAGTTTCTACAGTTACATAAAAAGGAAAAGAGTTGCTAAAGTAAATGTCGGTCCCTTAAAGAATGAGACTGGGGAATTAATAATAGGGAACAGGGAAATGGCAGAGACTTTGAACAAATATTTTGTATTGGTCTTCACAGTAGAAGACACTAAAAACATCCCAATAGTGGATAATCAAGGGGCTATAGGGAGGGAGGAACTTAATACAATCCCTATCACTAAAGAAATAGTACTCAGTAAAATAATGGGACTAAAGGCAGACAAGTCCCCTGGACCTGATGGCTTGTATCCTACTGGCTGCAGAGATAGTGGATTAATTGGTTGCAATCTACCAAAATTCCCTGGATTCTGGGGAGGTCCCAGCAAATTGGAAAACTGCAAATGTAACGCCCCTATTTAAAAAAGGAGGCAGACAGAAAGCAGGAAACTATAGACCGGTTAGCCTAACATCTGTCATTGGGAAAGTATTAAGGATGCAGTAGCAGGACATTTGGAAAAACATGATTCAATCAAGCACAGTCAACATGGTTTTATGAAAGGGAAATCACGTTTGTCAAATTTGCTGGAGTTCTTTGAGGATGTAACAAGCAGGGTGGATAAGGGGTACCAGTGGATGTGGTGTATTTGGATTTCCAGAAGGCATTCAATAAGCTGCCACATAAAAGGTTACTGCACAAGATAAAAGTTCACTGGGTTGGGGTAATATATTAGCATGAATAGAGGATTGGCTAACTAACAGAAAACAGAGAGTCAGGATAAATGGGTCATTTTCCGGTTGGCAAACAGTAACTAGTGGGGTGCCGCAGGGATCGGTGCTGGGGCCTCAACTATTTACAATCTATATTAATGACTTGGATGAAGGGACAGAGTGTAATGTAGCCAAGTTTGCTGATGATACAAAGATGGGTTGGAGAGCAAATTGTGAAGAGGACACAAGAAATCTGCAAAGGGATATAGACAGGTTAAGTGAGTGGGCAAAAATTTGGCAGATGGAGTGTAATGTGGGAAAATGTGAAGTTATCCACTTTGGCAGAAAAAATAGAAAAGCAAATTATAATTTAAATGGAGAAAAATTGCAAAGTGCTGCAGTACAGAGGGACCTGGGGGTCCTTGTGCATGAAACACAAAACGTTAGTATGCAGGTATAGCAAGTAATCAGGAAGGCAAATAGAATATTGGCCTTTATTGCAAGGGGGGTGGAGTATAAAAGCAGAGAAGTCCTGCTACAACTGTACAGGGTATTGGTGAGGCCACACCTAGAGTACTGCGTACAGTTTTTGTTATATATGTAAACCTGTACATACTTTGTGTATCCAACAGAGGGCTCATCCCCTGGAGTCCCAAGGGATCCTCAAATCCCTTGTGAACACCTGGACTTAAGGAGGCCTCACAGGCTGGAGAGAGAATCTGGAAAGACTCTGCAATAAAAGACTAAGGTCACACTTTACTTTGAGCTCACAGTATCTAGTCAGACTCTTTATTCATACATAACATTTTTGGTCTCCATATTTAAGGGAGGATATACTTGCATTGGAGGCTGTTCAGAGAAGGTTCATTAGGTTGATTCCGGAGATCAGGTGATTGACTTATGAAGATAGGTTGAGTAGGTTGGGCCTATACTCATTGGAGTTCAGGTGATCTTATCGAAACATATAAGATAATGAGGGGGCTCGACAAGGTGGATACAGAGAAGATATTTCCACTCATAGGGAAAACTAAAAGTAGGGGACATAATCTTAGAATAAGGGGCCGCGCATTTAAAACTGAGATGAGGAATTTCTTCTCTCAGAGGGTTGCAATTCTGTGGAATTCTCTACCCCAGAGAGCTGTGGAGGCTGGGTCATTGAATACATTTAAGGTGGAGATAGACAGATTTTTGTATGATAAGGCAGTTAAGGGTTATGGGGAGCGGGCAGGGGAGTGGCGTTAAGGCCAAGATCAGATGAACCATGATATTATTGAATGGCGGAGCAGGCTCGAGGGCCAAAAGGCCTATTCCTGCTCTTATTTCTTATGTTCTTAACACATATTTAAAATGGCATTTAATTAAATAATTAAAACAAAATTTTGATTTTTTTGAAAAATAAATGTATATGTTTTAAAGAGGCTAAAAATAACATTACCTTATTGCACAGGTTTTTAAATGTATAAATTATTGCTAACATTTTATTTTTCTGTTTGTAAAACTTTTATGCTGGTAATAACAGACCTTACGCCTGCTTTACCAGGCGTAAGAATTTCACGGGCAGCTTCTGGGCAGAAATTGGGCAAATAGCCCAACTCTCTGCCCAGGGATACCTTTTTCCCGGGGATGCGGTGGATCTGTCAAGAAAATTCTTGACAGATCGCAAGTTCTAAGTTTTCACACATGTGCAGTCCATGCTTAAACCCAGAACTTGCGTAGCCCCTATGGGTGTGTGCGCGTACATGCCCGTAGGGGCCTGTGTATTCAAGACCGAATCAGGCAGAATATGTCCTTTAGGCAGAGGGCAGGCAGCAAACTAATTACTATAGATAACAGAGCATGGAGTGGCTGGATTATGTTCTCAGAATGACAGATAGTAAGTTCTTCGCAAAAGGAAGCGAGATCTGACCCGATTAGAAAAAAAGGACAGAGGTGATCATAAGAGAGCATGATGAACTAACCATTTGATGAACCAAGAACAAAAGCCATCGAAAAGGAGAGAAGTGGGTTTCTGCAGACCTATATTTTGATCAAGTTTGATAAATGTGATGACTGTGATGAAGAACATATCCAAAGAATCCATAATCTGCTTCAGATGTGCAGTATAATATGCCTTGGAAATTCTATCACTTGAGTCCAGATCTGAGAAAACATCCCCTTGAAATGCACCAGCAATTACAGTATCGACTGACACTGGCAATTTTACACTAAGGGCTATTTGAAGTCTCTGATGATGCCTTCCTCTGATTTTATCCTCAATCACAGACCTACCTTTTTTTAAACACACACCTTAAAACTCAAGAGGTTTGTAGTTTGCAGTTGACCAGAGGGTGGGGGTCACGTCACAAAAGAAATGTAAACAGAACTGGATCAGACATATTATCCCAAGCGACAAACTAAAGTCAAGAGGGTGTCTGCTTACCAGTGTCAGGTAACCTACACACAAAGAACTGACGGGAAGCTCTTGAAGCTTTTGTCGGATCCCCATGTTTTGAATAACTAAATTGAAACGCTGACTAAATCATTTCTTTTATAAAGAAGAGGCTCCAGATAGTTTGGTCAGATACAGTTTCAGCTTTTTGGTGGTGTTGGTACTGCTGGCGGGGAGGGGAACGGATGCACAAGGAGGTTTTGCTTCTATTTCTTTGTTCCTCCAAATTTTTGTGACACCCTCAATGTCTCTCATTTTAAAATTGGCCACTGATATAAATTATAAACAAGTTTCAATTTCATCTTTTCAACATAATTACAGGAGATTAATAAGGGTGTAAAATGAAAAAGTATTTGATTAATGCTGGTCATATAAATGTTGATTAAAATGTATTTCTAATATTTATTTCTAAATCTATCCACAAATGAAACATAATTAAAATGCCTTCTGCATCAATAAGTCAAATCCGAGCAATCATGTCCTCTGAACTCTGTACTTCATGAGTTAGAGAAAAAAATTATTAATTTATTTGGAAGGGAAAGGTGAAGCTTTATACTTAAGAACGTGAAGGATATCATTACTAGGGATCGAGAAGCACTCACAGGTTGAACAGAGCAGTTACCTGCATAATAAAGCTATAACCACACTCTCTTAATTACAACCTCAGCAGGCCAGCCCTGCTGCTCCAACGTGAACATTTAGTTCCCCACTTCAGAAAACCTCTAAGATTGCAAGTTAATGTCAAGTTATAGTTAGTTTTATAATTGCCAGACACGAGACTCCCAAAGCAAGCGCTCTACTCAGAACTCCTTCATGGCAAAGGAGCCAAAGGTGGCAGAGGAAACGTTAAAAGGACACCCTCAAAGCCTCCCTGATAAAATGCAACATCCCCACTGACACTTGGGAGTCCCTGGCCAAAGACCGCCCTAAGTGGAGGAAGTGCATCCAGGAGGGCGCTGAGCACCTCGAGTCTCGTCGCCGAGAGCATGCAGAAATCAAGCGCAGGCAGTGGAAAGAGCGTGCAGCAAACCAGTCCCACACACCCTTTCCCTCAATGACTATCTGTCCCATCTGTGCCAGGGGCTATGGTTCTCGTATTGGACTTTTCAGCCACCTAAGGACTAATTTTTAGAGTGGAAGCAAGTCTTCCTCGATTCCGAGGGACTGCCTATGATGATGATGATGTTTTATAATGTGAATAGAGCCTGCTATGATCTGGAGGAAGGCTGCCTAAAAATGACTTGACTCAAGATTGTTACATATCCTATTGGGACCCCAAACCAAGTTCATTCTTCAGCAGGTTACACACTTAATAGATAAAATGGAAAGATAAACGCTGTATGACCTCCTTGAAAGTATTGGTTGAGGGGTACATGTTGGCCAAGATACCTTCCCGCTCTTCTGTAAATAGTGCTATGGGATCTTTTACATCTACCCGAGAGGGCAGGCAGTTTAACGTCTCACCTGAAAGGTGGCATCTTTCGACAGCACAATATTCGCTCTGTACTGTACTGAAGTGTCAGCCTAGATTGTATGTTTAAATCTCTGGAGTGATACTTGAACCCACAACCTTCTGACTGAGAGATGAAAGTGTTACCATGGACCCAAGGCTGACAATTTAGAGAAGAAGCTCAGGAAATTTCTGTCTGCACACCAAAGGTGATCAAGTAAGCTCCAGGAGATGACGGTGACTGGGTGACACAAACAGCAATGACCTTCCTGCCTTCTATATGTAGTGTAGCAAGGTGATTGTGGGCTGGTATGTCAGTCTCAGGTTGATTAGGGCCTTGGTCCCCAAGCAAAGGTATATCCCTTTAAGAAACGACACCTTCAAGAGGAAGGGTAGGGCCCCTTTAAGAACCTTGGGGTGGAAATTCAGTCACGCCCCAGTTGCGGCAGCAAATGGTTTGTGTCTGCCGGCGCAAAATTCATCAGCTGGGTTTGGAGCGGGTTGCTAAGGGAGGTGTTGCACGCCTCTTTTAGGGAACTAGGCCGGCTCAGCAAGGGAAAATCCCAATCTAAAGCGCCGGCCTTGGAGCGCCATATCAGAGGCCTGGGGGTGGGGGGGGGTGGGGGGGAATCTGAAAAAAAAAAACACCAAAAACATTCCCAATATATAATTTATGCCACCACAATATAAATCGCAAAAAAATGTTTTTTTAAAAACAGTCACACTTACCTCAGGTCAGCATTACGCACCTGACTGCGGCCACTAAGGCTTGAAATGCCTGCTTTCACAGGCATTCCGACAAGGGCACGCTATGCAGTGCTACAGGTCGGGCGGCAACCACAAATCAAGTTGGTGTCACAACCAGGGGTGTTGCACACCGGCTCGCCTCTCCCAGGCAGTACTGGTCCACCCCCACCCCGTCGAAAATGGCACTGAATGTCCTGGTGGGGCATTTGAAGCTGGCCGTTTCTCGGCCTTTTGGCTAAGATCATGCGTAACTTACCTGACAGGGGAGTAACCATGACCCCAAAGTGGTTCTCCCTGGATCAGGAAGATGGTTCTCCTATGCTTTTTGGAAACAGGAGGTGGGTGGGGTGGCTTGACCCATCCACCTCCACGGAGGTGTGTGGGGGGCCTGACCCATCCACCTCCATGGCACGAACCTGGTATTGCAGTACTTCCAGGAACGGTGCAGTGGCTCCAGGCCTTTTGGCTAAGAGCATTGGCGCAGAGTGATCCTTGATATGTGCAAGGTGACCTCTGGCGTTTGTGATTTGACAAAGAATTGGAAAGATTGGCAACGAAAAATTTAAAAAATAAATAAATAAATAAAAATAAAAAAATAAAAAATTTGAAGCTGGCCGCCCAGGCGCAACTGTTTTCCGCTGCCATTGCCACCCCTCAGGGGCGCTAAGAGGGCCAGCAGAAGACTGAATTTCCACCCCCTTGCCTTTAAACGGTAATTGCAACTCGATTGGGAGGAGACTTTCCCCAGCCAGCTGAGTATAAAAGGGTGAAGGAGAATGGAAGAGAAGAGAAGAGAAAAGAGGAGAAGAGAAGGCTGAAAGTTGAACAGTTTAGGTGAAAGAAGGTTCCGAGATGGTAGGACTGTGTAACAGTAGATATGTTAGTCACTCTCAGGAACTCATCCAGCTCCCTTTTGAATGCTTGCATCAAATCCGCACTCACTTTACATGCTGAGACCTTATTCCAGAGGTTGACAACTGTTTTCGTAAAGAAGTACCACTTCATATCTAACCTAGTTTTGTGCTTATAAAGCTTATACTTGCGTTCCCTGGTCCTCCCTAATCTATGAAACATGGACCTTCAATGACTCATGCGCTATAATTCCCAGGTTCTTCTCACACTCAGCAGCCTTGAGCACGCAACCCTGCATGGTGTAAACATGCTTGGAGTTGCCCCTGCCCAAGAGCATCAAGCTACATTTATCTATATCAAAAGATATCTGCCAGATACAGGAACATGCCCATAATCACATCTAGATCCTCCTGCAATTGTTTCTCAACTAAGGTCCTTACACCCACACATTCTTTACATCATCTATGAACTTATGAATAGTTCTCCCAACACCTTCATCCAGGTCGTTTATAAAGATAGTGAAGAGCAGCGGTCCTGCCGGGAGGACACTAGTAACTGGTCGCCACACAGAACCACAGCCGTTAATAACTACTTTCTGTCTGTAGGAATGCAACCAATTCAACCCAAAATCTGCTCGCCAATTCTGAAAAGATTCAACTTTATTGAGTGCAACTTTTTGAAGTCAAGATACACAGGCCAAGAAATTTGACTTCCACTCGAAACAGATGCCAAGTCCAGTACTGAGGAAGTGCTGCACTATCAGAGGTACCATCCTTCAGGTGAGACATTAAACTGAGGTCCCGTCTGTCCTATCAGATGGTTGTAAAATATCCCATGGCACTAATTGAGCAGGGAATGGTGTCCTGGCCAATATTTATCCCTCAATCAAGATCACTAAAATAGATTATCTGGTCGTTATCCCATTGCTGGTTGTGGGACCTTGCTCTGCGTAAAATTGGCTGCCGCATTTCCTACCTTGTAACAGTGACTACATTTCAAAAGTATTTCATTGGCTGTGAAGTACTTAGGACATGCTGAGGTTGTGAAAGGCACTATATAAATGCAAGTTCTTTCTTTCTCCCATACTTAGTCCAGAGGCAATAAGGCTAATTTAGTGCCCCTATTACTGCTCTGGATGAAATCAGTTAGCTCCGCACAGTCCTGGGATCAGCCCTAGCAAATTCCTGGTCTGCATGCCTCAATATCACACGAGGCAGATAATTTATTCCAGATATGTGAATCATGACAGGTCTTTGACAGAAATGAAAGATTCGCCATTCGCAAGTGCATTCGCCATGCAGAAATCAAACGCAGGCAGCGGAAAGAGCGTGCGGCAAACCAGTCCCACCCACCCCTTCCCTCAACGACTGTCTGTCCCACCTGTGACAGGGACTGTGGTTCTCGTATTGGACTGTTCAGCCACCTAACAACTCATGTTTAGAGTGGAAGCAAGTCTTCCCCGATTCCGAGGGACTGCCTATGATGATAAGGTGCAATGTGTTAGAACAATTTTGCAAAAGTGAAAGAAACTTTGATCATCTTTACAGATGGTATATTCAGGTTACTTTCTAGCAGCTCACCTCCTGGCAAACTTTAAGTATAAGTTTCCCTTGGGCACATCTTTAAAATAAAGTTTAGAACAACATGCCCAGCTGAAGTGTACCAACAATACATCAAATACATGTGTTAGCACTTGTAAAAGAAAGACTTGGATTTATGTAGTGCCTTTCATGACCACCAGATGTCTCAAAGTGCTTTATGGCCAATGAAGTATTTTTGGGTTGTCGTCACTTTGTATGTAGGAAACTTGTATCCTTATATACCATTGAATGCACACAGAATAAAGGGGTCTTACATCTCATTAATAATTTAATGCATATAAAAAAAACCCACCATTTATATAAACTATAAAATTCTAGTCTGCATACTTCAACTAAAACATTGGGGCCGAAAATCAGCTCCCGGATAAAGTCCGTTACCGGCAGAGTTGAACGGCCACCGATTTCTAGTTGAATGGCCGCTACAAGCTAAATTCAGCAGGGATGTTTTTCTGCCAGTCCCCACTTCCGCCCTGCTGCTACCGAGCGGCCGTGAGTGCACGCACCGCCGGAACACCCCACCTCCCTTGAAATTGAGCCCGAAAAATCTTATGCCCGCCGAGCGGTGCCCCCGACAGCTTTTTCTGTCAGTGCACCTTTTATTCCCTCTATCAGCCATGGCTGCGCGGTGGCCATTAAAAGGCAAGGACCCCAATGCCGCAGTCGGCATTTTATTTTTTTTCCTAGTGTGCCCCCCCGGGTTCGGCCGGGCCGCCAATAGGCAGCCTGGCACCCCCTCTTGAGTGCCAGGCCAGTGACCCGGCTGAAACCCTCCCTGGTGGCCCAGTAAACCAATAAGGGAATTAAGGGTTATGGGGAGTGGGCGGTTAATTGGAGCTGAGTCCACGGCCAGATCAGCCGTGATCTTGTTGAATGGCGGAGCAGGCTCGAGGGGCTAGATGGCCTACTCCTGTTCCTAATTCTTATGTTCTTATGTAGTGGCCGATCCTAAAGGAGGGGAGATACGTGGTAACACAAACGCGCAATGACATCACCACCGCTCCGCCGCTGAGTGACAGCGCCGGAGAATCCGTCCCGCCTCCGCTTCTGCCGCTCATCAGCACTTACCGCTGCACTTCCGCCCCCATTATGACCGACTTCCTGGTGGTGAAAACACTTAAAAAACAGTAAGTGCGGCAGGTTTCAGGCGGGCCTGAATTTCGGCCCCATCATCTTTGAGCAGTTTAATTATGTCCAATTCTCCTCCAGAGGGCAGTATTACACTAATTTATGAAAGTTCGTGTTGGATTTCAATGAATAAAAAAAATCCAATTACTGGCCATAACATCCCAGCACAGCAATTCTAGGACCTTGCTCAGGGAATCTTCAGATTCGTCTCCACAGGGACACAGCCACAGCCACACCTGGTGGCTCCACCTTCTTTACCAGCAGGAAAGTGGCTGAAGTCTCTCTAATTAGCAGATTAGCTGCAGGAAACCATTTTCTGGAACAAGATTTTCCCAGAAGGCCTATGGCTGTGTGTGGAGGTGAGCACTGCTCCCCCTCCCCTATTGGAGATACTGTGCCGACCAGTTAAGCATTTGTCAAGCATTTGCAGGTTAAATATGAATTCTTCTAATAACAAATGACTGGAGTGTGCAGTGGAAATGGAAAAAACACAGATCATCATTACTCAGCATTTTCTGCACCAGGGATTTCAAAACAGTTGAAAAATAATATAATTACCTACAATTCAGCGTGTATTTGACATGCACAGTGTGCTCAGCCCACAGGCTCGGTTCTAGTTCCCTCACAGTCCCTCGGGGCTGCTTCAGAAATGTAGCAATGTTATACTGTTAGATTCTGGGGAGCATTCGCCTAGTCTAGTTTTTATGCTCCGTAATGGATCTCTAAGCTTCAACTGTAAATTCACGTTAATTGCAAATGCTCAATTGTCATGAATGAGTAAAATGTGAAAATACAAGACACTTAGTAAAAGAAAAACATTGACTTTGTGCAATTGTGTAAAACGGGTGATAGTGAATCGGCAGCCCATGTTTACATCGCTCACTATTTTTATTTCCAGACTTCAATGGAAATAAAAATCGCGAGATGTCAACGGGCTGCCAACTTGATATCACCCATTTTATACTATCACACAAAGAAATGAAAACCTGCATTTATATAGTGCCTTTCATGATCTCAAGAAGTCCCAAAGTGCTTTACAACCAATGAAGCACTTCTATAATGTAGGAAACAGGGCAGCAAATTTGAGCACAGCAGGCTCACACAAACAGCAATGTGATAATGACCAGATAGTCTGTTATTTTGTGATGTTGATTGAGCCAGGGCACCAGGGATAACTCCCCTGCTCTTCTTTGAAATAGTGCCATGGGATCTTTTACATCCACCTGAGAGAGCAGACGTCTCATCCGAAAGTCGGCACTTCCAACAATGCAGCACTCCCTCAGCACTGCACTGGGAGTGTCAGCTTAGATTCTTGTGCTCAAGTCTCTGGAGTGGGACTCAAACTCACAACCTTCTGACTCAGAAGCAAGTGTGCTACTCACTGAGCCACAGTGGATACTGAGTCAAAGTCTATCCCATCTGTAGATTATAAATCTATTCATTTTTTTTGTGTGTCTGTTTGAGTGGTTCATGTGGCAGCTTTTCGATTGGTTAGTTATTTGTACTTTGAAAAACAATCAATTGGACGCTGAAGGAAAATAACTTTCCCCCCTTTTTAATTGGTTGTTTTACCACCGAAGAACATAAGAACATAACAAGAATTAGGAGCAGGAGTAGGCCATTCAGCCCCTCGAGCCAACTCCAACATTCAATGAGATCATGGCTGATGTTCTACCTCAACTCCACTTTCCTGCACTATCCCCATATCCTTTGATTCCTTTAATATCCAAAAATCTAGCGATCTCGGTCTTGAATATGCTCAAAGACTGAGCTTCCACAGCCCTCTGGGGTAGAGAATTACAGAGATTCACCACCCTCTTGAAGTACTAGACAAGTCAGAAATTGTGAAAAAATAAATTCAGCATTTTTATAAACATTTTTATAAGTAAGCGCTAATTTACTTTTATATGCCTGACCAGAATATGCTTATCCTTGCTTGCCCTTCCAGTTTGCTCTGTTGTTCTCCTGAAAGGATACAGTTCAACGGGCTTCCATTTGAACCCTAGCTGAGATCAGGTAACTCAGCACCAACCAATGTCATTTATGTAACCATATACTTGCTGTCCTTATAGGTCTATTAAATATCTGAAAAATGAAAAACAAAACATGCATACATAAAATACACAACTTGAGTTCAATGTTTTTGCTAACTTTCATTTTCTTATTGTTTCTTACATAATTGTTGCACTTTGTTATGTGGTCATTTTAAGCATCTGAGAAAAACTATACATCCTCTGGGATTTAAAAAAAAGTATAAACTCCAGTTGATTTTTAACTCTCTTATTTTTAAGTTCTGTGAGATGTTTGAAGAAAGTAGTTAATGTACAACTTGTGTTCCCAAAGTAAATCAGACTTTTTAAATCATTACTGTAGTGAATAGGTTGGACCCCTCTATCTGTTATAATAAGGTCATCAAAAAGCAGCAATTTCCATTCTGATTATGTTACACTACATTATTAGCATGCCTGTGAGCTTTGGGTTAACGTTGGCGCAGTAGAAGCATCACATGCTATTACATGGCTAGATGGATGATTGTTAATAGTACAAATCCCATTACATGCTCTGAGGAAATTTGCCAGGGTCAGACTAGAGGCAATTATTGATGGCTGAACCTTTTTATTGAACTAATTGCACTGAATGTACAATGGGAAGAAATTGGAAAAGATCGGCAGTTTCACTGAAGCCAGACTGAACTGCTTTTGTTTATTTAGTTCAATATTAGATAGAATAAATTGGGTTTACCAAGATGTAAACCACTTAGCGGTCCTGGCATGAGTATAAACATAAATGATACATTTTATACTTTAGGAAAGATCATAAAATAACAAGCCGCATTTAGTACAGATTGTGGTGCCATCATAACATCACAGTTTATAATTGCAATGGTTGTAAGTACAGTGATTTCAATAGGTTAGTTTAGATCTCTTGGTCATTGGGAGCAGGTTGATTGCGACAGGGAGGGAAGTTTCCTCATTGTAAATGGATGAAGGAACAATAACCGTTTGAGTTGAATGCTCAATACATTTTTTTTTAAACCCATATAAACAAAGGAAGGGTTAGAAACATAGAAACATAGAAATTAGGTGCAGAAGCAGGCCATTCGGCCCTTCGAGCCTGCACCATTATTCAGTAAGATCATGGCTGATCATTCACCTCCGTACCCCTTTCCTGCTTTCTCTCCATACCCCTTGATCCCTTTAGCCGCAAGGGCCGTATCTAACTCCCTCTTGAATATATCTGATCTAATGAACTGGCATCAACAACTCTCTGCGGTAGAGAATTCCACAGGTTCACAACTCTCTGAGTGAAGAAGTTTTTCCTCCTCTCGGTCCTAAATGGCTTACCCCTTATTCTTAGACTGTGACCCCTGGTTATGGACTTCCCCAGCATCGGGAACATTCTTCCTGCATCTAACCTGTCCAGTCCTATCAGAATTTTATATGTTTCTATGAGATCCCCTCTCATTCTTCTAAATTCCAGTGAATACAGGCCCAGTTGATCCAGTCTCTTCTCATATGTCAGTCCTGCCATCCTGGGAATCAGTCTGGTGAACCTTCGCTGCACTCCTTCAATAGCAAGAACGTCCTTCCTCAGATTAGGAGTCCAAAACTGAACACACTATTCCAGGTGAGGCCTCACCAAGGCCCTGTACAACTGCAGTAAGACCTCCCTGCTCCTATACTCAAATCCCCTAACTATGAAGGTCAACATGCCATTTGCCTTCTTAGGTGAAAATCATCATGAACTTTATCTCAGTATTATCCCCTAAACGCAGCGATGCGGTCGGAAAGAGTCGGGATCTGAGTGGGTAAGTAACCTGCTCGTTTTTAACTACCCACCCACCCGATTTCTGCTGGGAGGGTATGGTTAAAATCGACCCCTTTATTTTTGATCACAAAGTTTAAACTCTATTTTTCCAAGTAAAAGGGAAAAATTGTTGCGTCCTTTTCAATAATCTATTGGGCATGCACAGAGCTCCATTTTCCCTGGTAAGAGAGCGAGAATGGAGACAGTGGTGTATTTTGGGTCTATTACCCATGATTTAGCCCATAGTCTTCAACACTGCAAGTTCTGAGTGCAGGTACTAGTGGCAGGGATGGGAGGACCTTAGTGCATAGTTATGCTGTCACATTTGTGATGATGCAAAGTGATTTTGGCACGAAATATAATAATATCGCTTGGTATTGGGTTCTGAACTAAGCAACGTGAGAACTTACAAAAGCCATGTCACAAGTGTAATGTGCCAAGCGGCATCAGACTTAAAAAAAAATATGGGCTGGATTTTCGGGTTTCTCCATTTTTGGGCGAAAACGTAAGCAATACGTGAAAATTACGGTTTTTGCTATGTTACCGATTTAAGGCCTAACTTTCGGCACTTGGTGTTGCAAAGGGAGGCGTTGCACAATTATTCGGGGCGCAAAAACGCAATCCTCGTCTATTTTAGTGCGGGGCCAGGAGCACTGCGAGAGAGGCCTTGGGAGGGGGAAAAAAAATTCAAAAAAACATTGCCAAGACCCTTACCTAACAAATTGCTGCAAAAAAATAAAAAAATAAAATCTTTAACTTACCTTTTTTTCAGGTTTTCCAACTTACTGCTGCCAGCAGGGCTGCACCGCTAGGTTTTACCTGTCGACCTTTGGGGCGCGGCGTACGGGTCGGGTGAGTGCCGAAACTCGGATGGTAACGCAATCCGAGTCGTTACATGTCCGGCGCAGCTCTCCCCGGCGGTGCTTCCAAGCGCCGCCGCCAACATGGAGCTGAGGATCGCGACCGGGTTTTTGCCGCAGAAGGTCAAATCGCAGCGAAAACCCGGTCGCAAACCACCCGAAAATCCAGCCATTAATGTTTTTCTGCACACCAAAGTGAGGGATGTTGGCGCTGGGAAATGGAACTTGTCACTGGGGATTCAGGTACCAGTGTCAGAACCAAGCACTCCCGGGTAAGCCAGAAGCGTTATTTGAGCCCAATTCTCAAAGTGAAAGGCTAGTGACTTAGTTTCCTTTTACAGCTTTTAACGGAGTAGTTTTAATGCTAAGGGAAAGTGAATGCTCCAAACCATCCTTTCCTAACATTAAAATAAATTATCTGTGCGTGCATCAGCCATATATGTGCAAGCTGTGTTGTTGTTGTGGGCGTAAGTCAAACTCAGGTCAGCATACACTATGACAAGATTCTGCTGACTGCGCGACGCAGCTAGCAGGTAGTTAGTGTCAGGTAATGACCCGGAACTTCGAGACTTGATGAACGCTTGCCTTTGAAACTCACCGCAACTTCAGGATTTAGTGCCGGCGCACACAGGCTGCGCTGTGGACCGCAACCCCCGCCCCACCCAGAGCCGCCAATCAGTGAAATCACTGGTCTGACAAAAACGTCCCCTTTTCCAAACAAATATCACTGTTAGAAACCCCATTCAAATGAGGTGTAACTGGGTTTTTAATGCCGATCTGTGTTTACATGGGATGACAGAGAATATACAGCACAGAAACAGGCCATTCGGCCCAACCAATCCATGCCAGCGTTTATGCTCCACTCGAGCCTCCTCCCATCGTTCCTCATCTAAATCGATCAGCATAACCCTCTATTCCCATCTCCCTCATATGCTTATCTAGCCTCCCCTTAAGTACATCTAAAGTATTCGCTTCAACCACTCCCTGTGATAGCTAGTTCCATATTCTCACCACTCTTTGGGTAAAGAAGTTTCTTCTGAATTCTCCATTGGATTTCTTGGTGACTATCTTATATTGATGGCCTCTAATTATGCTCTTCCCCCATAAGTGGAAACATTCTCTCTGTATCCACTCTATCAAAACCTTTCATAATTTTGAAGACCTCTGTTAGGTCACCCCCTCAGCCTTCTGTTTTCAAGAGAAAAGAGACCCAGCCTGTTCAATATTTCTGAGTAATAACTATTGATAAACAACCGCCCTGAAAAACTAATTTCAGATTATTAGAATGCCAAATGTTTCCATTAAGTTCAAAATTATGAGATTTTAAAATTAATTTTAAAAAAATTAAAGTTTGTGCATGATATATCAGCTTCTACTTTAACCCAACGTGTATGTCCCAATCTTTATTTTGTTCTCAGTAAATTTGTTATAAAAGTGTTTGTTAGTGCTTTCTATCTAGTTCCCTGTCTGTGAGAATTCTGCAATATGATTGGCTGCTTAGATAGCTTGTTGACGTCACAGCAACTCGCACTATGGGATTCCCACTAAACGACGCTGATTTCAACTGCAAGTCGGAAAAGCCGAACTTCTCGCCACAGAGATCGCAAGATCTTTGTGAGAAGCTTACTTCAAGGCCAGCAGTGAACACCTTTGCTTTGCCATTGACTGCAAATTACGGGCCATTATAACTGACCTTACTTGTATTGTCTTGAATCCCACTAAACAAAGCTCCTAAAACTCACTTGACTTGGTCATCATCAATATTTTCACCCAATCATCCTACAAGAAGAATGAAGGTTGACAGGATTGGCCAAATGTTAACATGGTAACTTAATGCCTACTTTGGCAATAATCCTAGTTACGTGAAAACAACACAGTACTTTTTGTTTTAAAGGCTTAATTATAAAACCTTAAAAACCACCTTTAATCAAATTGCACAATGCTTTATTTATACTTTTTATTACAATCTAAATCCATAAGTTTGCCCTAAGCAGCTTTAATGAGTCTTACAATGGTGGAACATTAATCCAGTTTTATGAGCATAGTAACGCTCTCACATTTACTGTGGTATTTCCTGCATTGGTTTATTCCTCCATGTTAGGCTCCAGGTTTATGATGCTGTCATACAAATAAACAGTTACTTGTTATTTCTTTAAAGCTGTATGAACACAGAATATTTAAGAAAGACTTGGGCAGGATTTTCGAGTGATTTGTGACTAGTTTAGCGCCTGGGCGAATCGAAACGCACAACATTTCGCGCCCGGGCGGAACTTTCTGCAGTGGTTTTGCAGCGGCGCTAAAACTTAGCACCCGCCCGATGTTTTCACCGTTTGGATGACGTCAATCGGTGTGCAATGCTGCGTTAGCGCCCCAGGAGGAACTTTTGAGCATATCGCCCGATTTAGCGTCCGCCCAGGAACTCGCCAGCAAAAAGCAGTCGCACCCCAGGTCGGACCAATCTTGGGCTAACGGCGCCATCGTGAAAACAGAGCAGAAGTTGAGTGCATAAAAGGATTGGGAGAAGGAGGCTGCGTTTTTCATAGTGAAGTTTTATGTGAGTTTATAGTTCATTTTAAAGGACATTTAAGGAAATTTTAAAAAGATGGGGGCTATACTATATCAGCCATTATTCCTGGCTGCTATATTTATATGGCATTGAGCTGTAAGAAGGCTTAATGATGATCATTTTGAACGTAATCAAAGAGGTCGCAAATGTATGGGGAGGAGGTCTTACCCCCAATGAGTTTACAAGAAACAGCGCTCATACCTCCAGCTCTCTGAGGCACAGTGTGTTAGAAGGCTGTGCTTCCGAAAAGAAATGCTGACAGAGATGTGCCTGCTCATAAAGGCAGACCTACAGCCTGCCAGCAGCAACAGGACTGCACTGCCCGTCGAAGTGAAGGCTCCTTTCAGGCATCAGCAGGAGACATCATAGGCAACTGTAGCTCGACGACAGAGGTTGGAGTGGTCTTGGACCTGATCTGGAGACGGCGAAGGTTGAACAGCTTCCCACTGGTTCTGTAGTTTAGCTCCACTCCAGCGGGGAGCTTATCAACTGTGAGGTGGAGCATGGCAGCGAGGAAGATTGAGAAGAGGGTTGGGGCGATGATGCAGCCCTGCTTGACCCCGGACCGGACATGAATTGGGTCTGTGATGGATCCATTGGTAAGGATCACGGCCTGCATGTCGTGGTGGAGCAGGCGGAGGATGGTGACGTACTTTTGGGGGCATCCGAAACGGAGGAGGACGCTCCATAGACCCTCGCGGTTGACAGTGTCGAAGGCCTTTGTAAGGTCGAAGAAGGCCATGTATAAGGGCTGGCGCTGTTCCCTGCATTTTTCCTGCAGCTGTCGCGCTGCAAAGATCATGTCCGTTGTGCCCCGGAGGGGACGAAATCCACACTGCGACTCCGGGAGGAGCTCCTCGGCCACGGGGAGAAGACGAAGACGGTTGAGGCGGACTCTAGCGACGACTTTCCCAGTGGTTGATAGCAGGGAGATTCCTCTGTAGTTGCCACAATCGGACTTGTGATGGTCACGATCACTGCATCTCTAAGATCTCCCGGCATGCTTTCCTCCCTCCAGATGAGAGAGGTAAGGTCGTGTATTCGCGTCAGTAGTGCCTCTCCGCCATACTTCAGTGCCTCAGCAGGGATTCCATCCGCTCCCGTAACCTTGTTGTTTTTTTAGCTGTCTTATGCACTTTTCTACCTCATGCAGTGTTGGGGTCGGGTAGCATGCTGCGGGATGGAGTCGAGAACACTCGAGCACTGGCACCTGCTTGACTATGTCTGAGCCAGGGATCGCAATGATGTGCGCATCACCCGTGCCATGACAGGAGCTGACGACTGCTGGATGGACCACCGCCTAATCCGATCCATCATTGACATCAACATAGCCCCAAAGCGAAGGGGACAGCAGAAGCAATGTCGCAAAAAAGTCAATGCCGGGGCACTTAAGGACCCAGCTAAGAGAGCCCTTTACAGTCAGCGCCTCACAGCTAACCTGGCGACCCTCGATGACCCCAAGACACAGAATGCCCACAGCGCTTGATCTGCCCTCCAGGCCTCCACAACCAGTGTCTGCAAGGAGATGCTCGGTCACTCAACCAGGAAACACCAGGACTGGTTTGATGAGAATGATCAGGAGAACTAATAGACTGCAAGCGCAGGGCATTTCTGAGCCTTAAACAGCAACCCAACTCGGGAGCAGCAAAGCAGCATTACAGATGGCTAAAGGCTAAGGTCCAACAAAAAACCCAGAACCTAAAGAACAGGTGGTGGATGGAGAAAGCCGATAACCATGATGTGCGAGGATTCTTCACCGCAGTCAAGGCCACATATGGACCAAACTCCCAAGGCCCCACCCCACTCCTGGCCAAGAACAGGGAAACACTCACCAAGGGCATCGAGGCAGTCAGGGCCCACTGGAAGGAACACTTCGAAGATCTCCTCAACCGAGACTCTGCCTTTGACTCGAGTGGAGACATAAGCTCCATCTCGCAGCACGCTACACATTGCTGCATTTGTCAGGTGACTACTGCACTGTACGCACGCAGGATGGACTTCATAAACTTCCCAATGACCAAGGAGGCCCAGAATGAGAGGGCTGTAGGTTTTGGATGATTTGATGGCTTCCCTAAGGCTCAGGGTGCCATTGACTGCACGCACATCGCCCTGTGAGCACCTTTACACAATCCAGAGGTTTACCAAAACCAAAAGGAATTCCACTCCATGAACATACAGATCATCTGAAACCATACTCAGCACATCATAGCAGTCAATTCCCAATATCCAGGGAACATCCATGATGCTTTCAACTTGCGTGAGAGCACTGTCTCAGGCCTGTTCCAGCGTCAACTACAAGGCCAGAGCTGGATGCTGGGGGACCAAAGTTACGGCCTCACCACCTGGCTCATGACCCCCTCTCCAGAACCCGCAGACACAAGCTGAGCATCGCTATAATGAGAGCCATGCAGCCATACGCAACATCGTCGAACAGACAATTGGAGTGCTCAAGCAGCGCTTCCGATGCCTGGACCACTCTGGAGGCTGCCTGCAATACTCCCCTCAGCAGGTCTTGGAGTTCATTGTGGTGTGCTGCATGCTACACAACTTAGCCATCATGAGGGGATAGGATTTGCCAATGGGGATTGCAGGAGCACCTCAGGAAAGAGTGGGGGTGGAGGGGGGGGGGGCGGTTGGAGGACTCTGTATTTGAACTTGTATATACAAGGAACAGTTTTCCAGGCAACGAGAGTTTTATGGGCAAGAGTAACAATGGGGTAAAAATTTGCGGTCTTGGGCAAAACGAGCGGTATCGCACTGGCTGTCCAATACTCAGTCCTATTGAAGTCTGTCTACCTGAATATCGGGCGTAGTGTATAATGTGCAACCCATACGATAACGGCCATTTTATGCTATTGCCCAAGGCAAATTTCTAACCTAGTGAGTAAAGCTTAGCCAGCATTATGTAATGTAACAAAAAGAAAATTGTGGATAAATTATGATAAGAAAGCAAAGAAAAAAAGACTTGCATTTATAATACGCCTTTCACGAATACCAGACGTCTCAAAAGCGCTTTACAACCAATGAAGTACTTTTGGAGCGTGGTCACTGTTGTAATGTTGGTCGCCTGAGGAAAAGAGTGTTTGAAGACCAGGCCCATAAATCTGCCACCAAGCTCATGGTCTACAGGGCTGTAGTAATACCTGCCCTCCTGTATGGCTCAGAGACATGGACCATGTACAGTAGACACCTCAAGTTGCTGGAGAAATATCACCAACGATGTCTCCACAAGATCCTACAAATCCCCTGGGAGGACAGGCGCACCAACATCAGCGTCCTCACTCAGGCTAACATCCCCAGCATTGAAGCACTGACCACACTCGATCAGCTCCGCTGGGCAGGCCACATAGTCTGCATGCCAGACACGAGACTCCCAAAGCAAGTGCTCTACTCGGAACTCCTTCATGGCAAATGAGCCAAAGGTGGGCAGCGGAAACGCTACAAGGACACCCTCAAAGCCTCCCTGATAAAGTGCAACATCCCCACTGACACCTGGGAGTCCCTGGCCCAAGACCGCCCTAAGTGGAGGAAGTGCATCCGAGCCGGGCGCTGAGCACCTCGAGTCTCAACACCAAGAGCATGCAGAAATCAAGCGCAGACAGCGGAAAGAGCGCGCGGCAAACCAGTCCCACCCACCCCTTCCCTCAACGACTATCTGTCCCACCTGTGACAGAGTCTGTGGCTCTCGTATTGGACTATTCAGCCACCAAAGAATTCACTTCAGGAGTGGAAGCAAGTCTTCCTCGATTCCGAGGGACCGCCTATGATGATGTGGGAAACGCGGCAGCCAACTTAAACACAGCAAACTCCCACAAACAGCAATATAATGACCAGATAATCTGTTTTTGTCATGTTGACTGAGGGATAAATATTGGCCAGGACACCGGGGATAACTCCCCTTCTCTTCTTCGAAATAGTGCCATGGGATCTTTTACGTCTACCTGAGAGAGCAGATGGGGCCTCGGTTTAACGTCTCATCCAAAAGGCGGCACCTCTGACAGTGCAGCACTCCCTCAGCACTGCACTGGAGTGCCCAAGTCCCTGGAGTGGGACTTGATCCCACAACCTTCAGACTCAGAGGTGAGTATGCTGTTCACTGGGCCACAGCTGACACAGATAACAAGAAAATAGTGCGTGAGATCAATGTTTTCACTCCCTAACAATGTATCGCATGTATACTGATTGATTTTAGTCACTGCTCTTTGATAGTTCAGTTGTTAATAACCTATGGCTTCTCAATAAGATTTTCCCAATCTAAAGCTATCTGTCACAGTCACGTGGCCAGCTGAACATTTCTACCACTAGATGGCACTGTATACACTTCTGAACCCTATTCCGACAGCATCACTAATACAAACTTGATGGAAATTCATCTTATCCTGACTGTCTGTGAGCAATGCCACAGGAGATCCATTAACTGCAATAAGACAGCCTATCCTCCAACTCATTGTGAGATAGATGCATTTCTTAATTTATTTATTGCAATTAGGAATGGAAATTAAAATCAATATTTTTGCTGTTATAAAAATGGAAAACATTTTGCGAATGTTATAAATGGATCATGTTACGTCAGTCCAGCCTCACAGCTGGTGATCATAAAGTAATCATAATTCACTTCTGACCTTGCTATTTGTGACAATTCCACTTATAGATATATTTATCATATAGCGTGGGTGCTCATGACACAGACCCTTCCATAATATGTACTGGCCTTCTAATTCCCATATAATTCTGTTATACAACGACAAAATAATTCCATTGGTCTAGAATTTGCTGCCAAACTAATGGCGAGTTTAATGGCAATCGCCATTATTCATGTGTAAATCATCCAGCAACTTGTGTCGAGGAAGAGAGACCCCGTGAATGGCGAATCGCCTCAAGTTGCTGGACAACTTTCGTCACTCCACCGATAGCCTCATGAAAACGGCAACTCGCCCTCAACCTCTCTGTGAGTTTAATGAAGTTGCTGAATTTGTGTATTAATTGCCAATTAACCTTGTAGAAAGTTAGGGCTGGTATTCAACAGCATAAATAACTTTTTAATGAGGAGATTCAATGCCAATCAAACACTACACCAAAAAACTGAATAATTTAAACTGTGGAGCCTCATCCCTACAGGTTGTAAATTCTAGGGCTAGATTTTCAGGTCTTCTGCGCTCCGTTTTTCAACCCGGAGCGGCGGCAATGGCAGCGGTGAGGTGTTTTGGCCGGGTGGTCAGCCCCCAGCGCTCCGCAGCAATCCTTGGGTCTGGCTTTGCGGCGGAGCACAGCGGCACCACACAGAAGAGCTGCACCCGGTATACAACGCCCCTGGTTGCGACACCGGCGTGAGTTTTGATTGTTGCCTGACCCGTACGGCCCAAAGCGCACCCCTCACTCACCACCTGGGAAATCAGGGCGGTCCTACGATCCCGTTGGCAAAGAGGTAAGTAATGGACTCCGAAGGTAAGTGCGATTGTTTGTTCCTTCAATTAATTTTGCGATTTGTGTTGTGGTGGCATGGGCAATGTTTTGGGAATGTGTTTGTGGTGTTTTTTTGTAGCTTCCCCCACCCCACCCCCGCAGGCGTCTCTCGGAGTGCTCCCGGCCCGGCGCTTTAGCTTGGGAGTTTCCCATCCTAGCGCCCAAGATAGGTGTACAACGCCTCCCGTGGCACTCCGCCTCCTGACGCAGGGTCGAGCTGTCCAAACTTAATTAATGAGGCGCAAACCATTCCCGGGCGCTAACTTTCCCGCCCCACCACCATTATCGCCCCAAAATCATCTAAGTTGAAAATCCAGCGTTACGTCTCCTTTTTTCTCTCTCTTAATCCAATCTTTCTTTCCCTCTCTTTATCTCTCTGAACCTGATCTGATTTTAACTCACCCTCCTTCTCAGTTGTTCCCATTTCTTTCCCAATCCTCGTCACATTGGTTAAAGAGATAGACTGTTGGTCCCGTCATTCACTCAGGTCCCAGATGCCCCGTTGCCCTTGCAGTTACTAGCTTGCACTGCCAGCAATTTACAGGGCAAAACATTTTCAAGCTGAAAGGAGAAGGAAAAACTGTAACTAATGGGGCATGCCGTGTGATCCCCATTCCAGCAAAATCTGGGCCTGTGAGTCACAGTATAATTCCACAGTGGTTTTTACAGTCTTCATTCAATGTAATTTCCTTTCAGCTATTAGCTGTCATATAATCATTGCTTTTCATTTTATTGCATCATTTTTAGATTGGAAAATATTATAGCTGGTACAACTGAAATAAATTATGACATCTTACATAACTCTGATGGAGAACAGCAGCCACAAGACTCCATCTTGAAGGCCTGACACGTAGCCTCAGCCCCGAAATTTTAATTTCCTGCTTCTTCTGCCGGTGCTCGGCTCTGCCAGAGGGCAGACTGGCACTGGAATGCCCCTGGCCAAGTTAATGGCTCTGGACAGGAAATACTGGCACTCCGGTGGACGGTAGCAGGAAAATCGTAACTCGAATTTCTTGACTGTCTCAGAAAGGCTATTTCACTGAATAATTTGATCTCTTACCTGTGCAGTAAGGTACTTCCTGCTAACCCATCAGACACTAGGGACTGGAAAAAAGAACGGAACAAAAAACACTAAAAACATTCCTTATACATTACTCACCACAAATAAAGTTAAATCGCAAAAAATACATATCAATCACACTTACCTCATGCAGTCATTCCTTCCCTTAGCGACTCAGGACAGTTCTGCATAGCAGCTTTCTCGGTCGGTGTCACTACAGGTGCAGCGCAGATCAAATGTTACATCTGTGTCGACACCGAAAGCGCTGCACACCGGCGCGATGCTACCGGGCGATACTCCTCAGCGCCACTGAATTTGCCCGAGTGGCGTGAATGCCGACGCTTACGGCTGCAAACCCTTTAGCGTCCCTATTCCGACCCGCACAAGGGGCGCTGTTCAAACAAATTTCTAGCGCTAGAACTATTTATTTTTGCATCAATGGATTTTCTCCCTCTTTATTTTGGGGGCGAGGACGGAGTTAAATTTGAATACAAATCTAAATGAATGTGAATATTTATGTCTTTTTCATAGACTTTTTAGTTTGCGGATTCTTAAGCTCCTCAAGGTGATTACGTTAGTGCTGAGAAATGGAGCACTTTTCAACGTGAGCACATCATCAAACATTCCCAGATTGGGAATAGTATGTTCTGATGTCGGGTAGCACTCTCTTTACTTTGCCCCAGCAATAGTCCTCATGGTCTTTGAAACTGGCAACTTGTGTCAAATTGTGGGCAGTGTTGTGCTGTGGGTTTGCACTCATTTTCTGATAATAGGTCCTTCTCTTCCTCTGGTCTCTAAACGCTCCCTCTATCACAACCTTTCTTATCTTTCCCTTTTATTACTACTACTATGATCTTTGGTCCCCTGATCTTTCCTCTCTTATTACATATAAGCTCCAAAATGCTATTCCACATTCTTTCCCACTTCCTTCATCCTTAGAGTGCTGAGATCAGAACTCATTCTGCCACTCTTCCTAAAACTTGTGCATGGCATCACCCTATTACTATGTTTTGGCTGAACTTGTCTTTTCTTCTATGCTGTTCAATCTTGGTATTGTCTTGCTTTGTGGGCCTTCACCTAGATTTCTTTTTTTTTTAAAGAGACTGGGTTGAGCCTGTTTAAATGTTGGATGATGGTAACATAATACTCTAATCACGATTTATCTAACCCTTCCATACTTCCTGTTGATTTCCTCGCCGTGATTCTGAAACTAATTACCCTATAATCCTCCTTTCCTAACAGAAATTCAAGTCCTTTTTTAAAAAAACTGCCATGCTTTTCTGTTGCACCGCTCCCACTGATAATGTGTTCTACAATTCCATCATGCTTTTACTAAAATACTTGCCTTAAGTTCCTTTTGCTTCATTTAGCACCTTTAATTTTAAAGACGGCAAATTGAAAGAAAACGTGCTTTTAGCTGAATACCAAGTGAAAAACACTTTTTGTGGTTGTTCCTAATAGCTTCTTGAATCTTACTGATTAAACAGTGAGTGTTCATTATTTCAACCAAGTTGACATGGAGCAGTTATTGAGCCTGACAAGATATTCAGAGTTGGGAGAAGTGCAGATCGTCAGAAAGGCATTGAAAATGCAAATCATTATATTCAAATAGGAAAAGGTGTGCATCAATGCAAATTACATCTTCCATCTTACAAAATGGGTAGTCATGCTGAAAATATTTGTTCTGAAAATGAGTGATTCCAATCTTATACATGCAACAGATGGAGTGCTGTTATAGGAAAAAACTTTTTTTAAATTGTAGTTAAAAATACATGTTGTGTAACCTTGCTGTAGTTAGCATTAATTAAAACGTGCATTGTAGTGCTTATTTTGTTCAACATTGCAATTTTTGCAAGTCTTCATACATGTGTTAAAATTCTCGTTGTTCTCGGAATCACAGTTGTGGAATTATTTTGGGGGACGGCAGAGGGAAATAGTTGGAGGGAAAGATTTTGATTACACCCAGCTTGTTTCAGTTTTGAAAAATTCTGAGCTTCATGCAATTGAACTCACCGTCAATGTTCGGGCCTGAGCTGATGTTGGAGTGAAGAGGAGTGAAAATCCCTAGAAGATGCAGTCTCTGCTTTGTGTTGGAGTCAAATTGGGTCTTGCCACGTGATTTACACTCCATGCCTTGGAATTTCCTCTCAATTTTTTTTTTTAAACTGTGGTACAAGGTCAGAAAATGGAGGAAAATGTTAAGGAATGCCTCTCACTGAATTCCCACCCCTAGAAAATATAAATATCGTGGGATTTTATGGAACGTTCCATTTTCTCTAGTCATTGCCTCAGCTTAACCTCCCAGGAACAACAACTTGTATTTATATATTGCCTTTTAACGTACTAAAACATCCCAAGTTGCTTAAACCTGCATGGGAGAGGCATGCAGGGTGTTTAGACAGGGAGAGTAAGATGTTCAGCATTATTAATAGGACCTATTTTCTACTTTTTTTTCTGTTTCTACTGCTTCTGCTAATCCAGCCCCTTCCTGAATATTCAGTGTTCAGGAGGTATCGGCTCAGAATTTGCAGTTGTAATGAAACTGTCAGCGCTCACTGTCATTACTGTAAATCTGACATCAACTTCTGGTGTCCGCATATGCGCAGTTAAATGTGGAAATACGGAAGTTTCTGCCAGTGATACTCTCTTCCTCCAAAGGGTGTGCTGTTGCAGTCTTCACAGATGCAATCAACACAGAATCAGTAAATTAACGTGAACGTCAACTTTTTACAAACTATTTTCACTGCAAAAACCAATGAAAATGTTACTGTTTGTTTAATCAGTGGAACCGAGTTGTTAACGGCGTACTAAGTCATAATTACTGCTGAACAACCTCTCTAGCCCTATAAAACAAATTTTACAAATGTGGAGTCTCATTCCCTCAGATGAACATTTGAAAGTTGCATAATTTTTACAATAAAAAAAAATAATTTTTACTTTTTAAGTTTATATGATATTTCAGCTGCTACCTTAATCCCATGTGTATGTCCCAATCTTTATTTTTCTTTCTGTACAATAATTAAAATGTGAACTATAATCCCTGCTTTTTACTTCCTGCTTTGCTGTCGAGAATTCTGATCAGCCGACCTGCTGCCTACACTGTTGCTGAACACTACAGATGGTGCCAAATTCAAAGTCACGTTGGACTAGAGGAAATCCACGCTCTACAGCCCTCTAACTCTTTGTGGGGCCTTCACCGCTGACCGCAAAATCTTGGCCAATGGATAATGCATGTCGCGGTGAGTGCCCACCCTGAATATATGATTAACAGAAACCCAGCAAAATAGGGTTTGCCTGGCAACTGGAAGTCTTGCTGATGAGAGAAATCAAGGCTCACTAGTTTACGGTAGGTGCGAAGCTAAAAATACTTCACGCCAATACTAAACTTGTAGTTTGAATGCACCGTAAATTCATTCCTCCCCAATGCTAATAAAATCGCAGTACTACGACCACAGAAGACATTTAGGGCCATTGTTTTGGGAGTAGGTTAGAACATGCTTTTCGTTCTCTAAGATCCGTGATGAAAATAAGCCAGACATAAGAAGTCTGAAGTAGTCTCAGCTCATTGTTAGTTCGCATGTATTGACAGCACAAAATTGGCGATTGTTCAGCATGGGTTGGAACTTGGCACTAAATTGACAATATCCACTGGTGCAGTAGCAGGTGAACGGTGCAACTGGGGCAAAAGGCAGGGTACTCTATGTTGTGTATCTGGAAAGCATGCACTCCCATGTTCCGCCACCAGGGAGTGCATCCCCTGAAGTCCCAAGGGATCCCAGCATCCCTTGGGAGCACTGTATATAAGCCGGCCCCTAAGGCCTGTTCCTCACTCTGGAGTGTCTTAATAAAGACTGAGGTCACTGTTACTTTAACCTCCCTGTGTGCAGTCTCATCTGTGTTAGGAATACAATATTCTACATTTGGCCTGTGGTATACCTTACCTGATAATGCTTGATGGTGACATAGTATGGGTAATTTCATGGTCCCATGCTCCAAGTAGGCAGCCATGTTCACGGGGAGTGTGATTTGGAGAATTGGGGCTGCAGTATTATAGTCATATCCCTGACCCAAGGGGTCAATTTTCAACTTGCTGCCCAGACATAAAACTGGTGTTGTGAATTAGTTGTCCATTATAGGAACCACACAATTTTCATCTCTATTAAAATCAAGTTGAAAGTTCCTTGCTGAGAGCGTGGCATTATCCTTAATGTTCCATTGAGGTGCCTCAATGCAAGGAGTATTCGGAACCCAGGAGAGGGCTCTGAGCTAGTTAGAGCTCAGATGAACAGGACCCCAAGAAAGAATGCAAAAGGCAGGAGGCAACAGAGCAGAGTAGCACTGGGGTAAGTGTAAACCACAAGGTGATAGGAAGGGACAATATGTATGAATATAAAGAGGCTGCAGGAGGAGTCCAAACTAAAAATCATGGTTTAAAAACTAGTATTAAAACACTCTACCTAAACGCATGCAGCATTCGAAATAAAGTCAATGAGTTGACAGCACAAATCATTACAAATGGGTATGATTTGGTGGCCATTACAGAAACGTGGTTGCAGGGGGGCCAAGACTGGGAATTAAACATACAGGGATATCTGACAATTTGGAAAAATAGACAAGAAGGGAAAGGAGGTGGGGTAGCTCTGTTAATAAAGGATGATAGCAGGGCAGTTGTGAGAGACGATATTGGCTCTAATGAACAAAATGTTGAATCATTGTGTGTGGAGATTAGAGATAGTAAGGGGAAAAAGTCACTGGTGGGCGTAGTTTATAGGCCCCCAAATAATAACTTCACGGTGGGGCGGGCAAGAATCAAGGGAACAATGGAGGCATGTGAAAAAGGAATGGCAGTAATCATGGGGGATTTTAACCTACATATCGATTGGTCAAATCAAATCGCACGGGGTAGCCTTGAGGAGGAATTCATAGATTGCATACGGGATTGTTTCTGAGAACAGTATGTTACAGAACCTACAAGGGAGCAAGCTATCTTAGATCTGGTCCTGTGTAATGAGACAGGAATAATAAACAATCTCCTGGTAAAAGATCCTCTCAGAATGAGTGATCACAATATGGTTGAATTTGTAATACAGATTGAGGATCAGGAAGTAGTGTCTCAAACGAGCATACTATGCTTAAACAAAGGGGACTACAGTGGGATGAGGGCAGAGTTGGCTAAAGTAGACTGGAAGCACAGACTAAACGGTGGCACAATTGAGGAACAGTGGAGGACTTTGAAGGAGCTCTTTCATAGTGCTCAACAATAATATATTCCAGTGAAAAAAAAGGGTGGTAAGAGAAGGGATAACCAGCCGTGGATAACCAAGGAAATAAAGGAGAGTATCTAATTAAAAACCAATGCCTATAAGGTGGCCAAGGTTAGTGGGAAACTAGCAGATTGGGAAAATTTTAAACGACAGCAAAGAATGACTAAGAAAGCAATAAAGAAAGGAAAGATAGATTACGAAAGTAAACTTGCGCAAAACATAAAAACAGATAGTAAAAACTTTTACCGATATATAAAACGGAAAAGAGTGACTAAAGTAAATGTTGGTCCCTTAGAAGATGAGAAGGGTGATTTAATAATGGGAAATGTGGAAATGGCTGAGACCTTAAACAATTATTTTGCTTCGGTCTTCACAGTGGAAGACACAAAAACCATGCCAAAAATTGCCGGTCACGGGAATGTGGGAAGGGAGGACCTTGAGATAATTACTATCACTAGGGGGGTAGTGCTGGACAGGCTAATGGGACTCAAGGTAGACAAGTCCCCTGGTCCGGATGAAATGCATCCCAGGGTATTAAAAGAGATGGCGGAAGTTATAGCAGATGCATTCGTTATAATCTATCAAAATTCTCTGGACTCTGGGGGAGGTACCAGTGGATTGGAAAGCAGCTAATGTAATGCCTCTGTTTAAAAAAGGGGGCAGACAAAAGGCAGGTAACTATAGGCCGGTTAGTTTAACATCTGTAGTGGGGAAAATGCTTGAAGCTATCATTAAGGAAGAAATAGTGGGACATCTAGATAGGAATAGTGCAATCAAGCAGACGCAACATGGATTCATGAAGGGGAAATCATGTGTAACTAATTTACTGGAATTCTTTGAGGATATAATGAGCATGGTGGATAGAGGTGTACCGATGGATGTGGTGTATTTAGATTTCCAAAAGGCATTCGATAAGGTGCCACACAAAAGGTTACTGCAGAAGATAAAGGTATGCGGAGTCAGGATATGTATTAGCATGGATCGAGAATTGGCTGGCTAACAGAAAGCAGAGAGTCGGGATAAATGGGTCCTTTTCGGGTTGGAAATCGGTGGTTAGTGGTGTGCCACAGGGATCGGTGCTGGGATCACAACTGTTTACAATATACATAAATGACCTGGAAGAGGGGACAGAGTGTAGTGTAACAAAATTTGCAGATGACACAAAGATTAGTGGGAAAGCAGGTTGTGTAGAGGACACAGAGAGGCTGCAAAGAGATTTAGATAGGTTAAGTGAACGGGCTAATGGAATACAATGTCGGAAAATGTGAGGTCATCCACCTTGGGGAAAAAAAAACAGTGAAAGGGAATATTATTTGAATGGAGAGAAATTACAACATGCTGCGGTGCAAGGGACACGGGATTCTTTGTGCATGAATCCCAAAAAGTTAGTTTGCAGGTGCAGCAGGTAATCAGGAAGACGAATGGAATGTTGGCCTTCATTGCGAGAGGGATGGAGTACAAAAGCAGGGAGGTCCTGCTGCAACTGTATAGGGTATTGGTGAGGCCGCACCTGGAGTACTGCGTGCAGTTTTGGTCACCTTACTTAAGGAAGGATATACTAGCTTTGAAGGGGGTACAGAGACGATTCACTAGGCTGATTCCGGAGATGAGGGGGTTACCTTATGATGATAGATTGAGTAGACTGGGTCTTTACTCGTTGGAGTTCAGAAGGGTGAGGGGTGATCTTGTAGAAACATTTAAAATAATGAAAGGGATAGACAAGATAGAGGCAGTGAGGTTGTTTCCACTGGTCGGGGAGACTAGAACTAGGGGGCACAGCCTCAAAATACGGGGGAGCCAATTTAAAACCGAGTTGAGAAGGAATTTCTTCTCCCAGAGGGTTATGAATCTGTGGAATTCTCTGCCCAAGGAAGCAGTTGAGGCTAGCTCATTGAATGTATTCAAATCACAGATAGATAAGATTTTTAACCAATAAGGGAATTAAAGGTTTCGGGGAGCGGGCGGATAAGTGGAGCTGAGTCCACGGCCAGATCAGCCATGATGTTGCTGAATGGCGGAGCAGGCTCGAGGAGCTAGATGGCCTACTCTTGGTCCTAATTCTTATGTTCTTATGTTCATTCCTCAACACTAACATTCCTAATCTTGGTTCACACCCATATGTTAAACATAAGTAATCTTCTGACTTTCTGCGTTGATCTACACATTGACTAGCTCACATTGTAGACTAAAGCAGGTCTTTAATTTCTAATATAATTACCTTAAATACAAACTAATACAATTTGAAAGCCCATTTTCCATTTAGCACTGTCGTTGAAATTTTCAACATTCCCTTGGTTGAACAAGATAGCTTTTATATCAAAGCATGGCCACATACAATACTGTGACTTTCTCTTTCTTTTAATTTTCTACCAAGATAAAATTCCACAAACCAAATATGCTTCAATGTCCCTGCAGTCATTTTGAAGTTAACCACTTGGTACCCATGACCTACTTTATAAATTTAGATTAGTAATGCTGTGATAAATAATAGAGTCTGTGGAATAGGAGAAGCAAAGTGAGGCCAAAACGAAAGAAAGGCTTAAAATATAATGAAACACTGAATGATTGACACAGCATGCAAATATAAATACATATACTTGATTAAATACTTTATAAATGTGCAAAAGGTAATGAAAAAAAAAAGTTGTCACAGCAAAGCCTTCTGCTGGAGGTCACCTCGAGAAAATAGCTTACCAGTAGTGTCAAGGGAGATCAGTAGCTTGGAATGCCATTTGATTGACCTCTTCTGCCTGGCACATGCACTAGATTATCTTAACTCTTAACTTGCCAATAAAATAATGGGCAGAGATGTGTACATCTGCTGCCAAACTGAACTAATATACTACAAGTATTTGCAGGGACATGTATGCATCTTAGGGAATATGCGCTGAGCTGCACAAGATCTAAATCAAGCTGTACCAAACCAGTGTGTGCGTGTGTGTGTGTATGTGTGTGTCACACCCATCGTGTACAACGCCGTTAATAACAGCCAGAGCATCAATAGGTAGGAACTTGGGACTCTCAGAATCATACAGCAAAGAAGGAGGCCATTCGGCCCATCCTTCCTGTGCCAGCTCTTTAAGATAAGAGATATCCAATTAGTCCCATCCCCTGCTTGTTTGTCATACCTGTGCAATTTGTTTTCCATTCCAAGTATATCTCCAATTTCCTTTTGAAAGTTACTTTTGAATCTGCTTCCACCACCCTTTCAGGCAGTGCATTTTGGCTCAAAACAACTTGTTGCATAAACATTTTTCTCCTCCTCTCCACCTGGTTCTTTTGCCAATTATCTTAAATCTGTGACCCTCTGCCAGTGGAAACATTATTTCCTTATTTACTCTATCAAAACCCTTCAGAATTTTGAGCAGCTCTATTAAATTTCCCCTCAACTTCCTTTGCTCTGTGGAGAACGATCCCAACTTCTCTACTCTCTCCACATAACTGAAGTCCCTCATCCTTGGTACCATTCTAGTAAATCTCCATTGCACCCTCTCTCAGGCCTTGACATCCTTCCTTAAGCGTGGTGCCCAAAATTGGACACAATACTCCAGTTGAGATCTAGCCAGTGATTAATAAATCCTTTCGGGATTTCAAGAGTATTTACGATGTATGAGGCACTGCTCTTTGATATTTATAATTTTATTTACAGTACTCACCTATACCAACATACCAAAATATTTTTTTATATCTTATATGACCGTTGCTTACTTAACAACCTTAAGGATTTGTACCTCTATGGGACACACACATTTTAGCAACAAAATAATACATTGGGCTGAAAATTCTGTGTGTCCACTCCAGTGGTGAAAGAGTAGCAGAGCATAACCCCTGTCCGCCCACACTGCAGGGGTTTGCATGGTCAAAGTACTTAAACAGTATCCACCCCAATCCAGCGCTGTAAGACGAATCCAGCCCACAGTCACTCTGCCTAAGATGCCTCAGATCCTTCCCAGCTGAAACTAAAATGGCTGCGTAAGTCTTCGACTCCAAAAGGAGCCATTTTGCCTCAACACATAAAAGTAAAAGTAATCGATCCCAGAGGGGAATTGATTATCTAAGTCTAGGTAAGGTTTAAGGCCTTTGAAAAGATCTTAAAGGGGCAAGAATTCCACTAAGACCTTTACAAAGCCAGGCATTTTATCCTAGAGATTGACCTGGAACCTGAAATTGACAAATAATCTACTGATCTCTCAGTGACCTCAGCTCATTTGCAAGCAAATACAATTACCTGGATTCCAATTGGGCATACTGGAGCAATGGTCTTAAAGGGACAGGTCTGCTGAGCAACCAATCATCACAAACGTGCTGAGCCACAGACTATCAATGGAAGATCAGTTCTTAATTCAAAAGTATTATTATAAATAGCTGTATATAGAAAGGAAGATCTTTTCGGTGTCTTGTAAAAACTATTAGCAGCTATCTATCCAATGTATCAAGAACAGATCTATATTTCTCTATTATATATATTAAAGTTATATTGTTCTGACATCAAGATTAAGTACTAATGTTCAGCAGAACAGTTTGGGCTCAATGCTTAGCATCAATTGGGCTATCTCTGCTTTAAAAACTGGGTACTGAATATTCAGCCTGTACTTGATTCATTCACCCTCACTTGGAGAATGGAGTAGGAACAGAGCAGTTAGAAGTGAGATAGCTGGATAAGTAGCACTGACATGTGGGTGTCTATCTGTACAAAGGAGGTACATAAGATGTACTTTAAACAAAGCAGCATTACACATTATTTTTTTTTAAATCGTTTTCATGAATATTATATAAACTCAGCACCACAGGGCCATTTTCAATCTTTTAAAAACTTGACTTCTCAGAGATTTTGTACTTGGTGTTTTCAATAAATATGAAATTTAAACACCATTACTCTTGTAACTGGACATGACAAATTGTGTCAGTAAAAGCATATCCTTGGAAATGGAGCTCCTGAGATTTGAAGTTCCTTATGTACAGTGGTCCTTTTTTTGCCCTGAAAAGCTATTTGGTAAAATTCTGCTTTGTGCTGCTGTGTGGAAAATGCTGGGTTGACCTACATACTTCACAGAACTTGGCAGGCCTGCATTATGTATGATAATAAAAATCTCTCAATAGCAGGGCTTTGATAAATAGTTCAGTCACTGTATTTGTAGGGCAGGAGTGACTATTGTACTCCAGTGTACAAGCTGGTTTCATTAAATATAAAACCTGTCGCTTTTATGCATTTTTATTAAATACTAGTCCATTTCTTGTGCTGTTTCACACAATGGAGTTGAAGCCAAGGACACTTTTCAGGGCAAGGATAGGAGGAAGATAGGGGGAAGGAGGAGGGCACAGAGGAAGATGGTGAGAAAGTGGAGAGGGACAGGGTGAGAGGGGAAGAGGAAAAGCGAGGAAGGAAGAGGAGAGAATGGGAGAGGAGAAGGGAGGAGGGACTGAGAAGAGAAGGGGGAGTGAAGAAGAAGACATGGAGGAGTGGAGTGAGATAAGAAAATGGAGGGAGGAATTTGGAGGAGTGGGGATGAGGGAAGATCAAAAGAGGAAAGGGAGAAAGTGAAAAGGCAGAGCTGATAGAGCAGGGGAGAGAATGGGAGAGGAGGATGTGACAGGGAAGGTAGGGCAGAGGAAGAATACAGAGGAAGATGGTGAAGAAGTGAAGAGGGACAGGTTGTGAGAAAGTGGAGAGGAGAGGGGATTGTAGCGAGGAGGGAATGGAAGAGAAGAGAGGATCTGAGAGAAAAGAGCGGCAGTGAGGGAGAAGATGTGGAGGGGAGGAGTGAGATAAGGAGATGGAGGGGGAAAATGGGGGTGAGAGGGATGAGGGATGATGAGTGATGAGGAGAAAGTGGAAGGGCAGAGAAGATAAGAGAGGAGGAGATGGGAGAGAAGACGGTGACAGGAAAAGTAGGGGAGCGAGGGGAGGGGGAGATGAAAGGTTGAAAAGAGGGGCGGAGAGGGTAGAAGTTGAGCCAAAGGGGAGTGGATGTCAGAGTGGCAGTGCACATCCTGCACCATGGAGGGGGGCCAAGGAGTTAATTTTGCCTCAGTGAAGGATAGGTGGTGTCACACACTTACTTATGCCTCTGGGAGGGCTTGTGTATAGTTTCTGTTAGTAGGACGGGGTGAGTGATGCCAATGACTTATTTATGCTTCAATGCAAAGGGGTTGTGGATTGTTGGCTGCCGATTCCTGCCTCAGTGTGGGTTTGTTTTGCTGGCTGCTAATATATGCCTCTGGAAACAGGGGTCAGCCAAGCACCACTCAATGGGCCCAAGTTTTGGCCTGAGTTGCTCCTGTTTTTTTGGAGCAACTGGTTTAGAATGTATCTTAGAAATTGCAATTCTCGGCATTTAGTTTGCTCCAATTCTAGTCAGTTAGAACAGTTTCACTTTGGAACAGAATTTTTTTTCCAAAAGGGGAAAGTTTAGGCAGTGAAAACTTACTCCAAACTAACTTAGAATGGAGTAAGTGAAGATTTTTGTATGCTCAGAAAAACCTTGCCTACACTTTACAAATCAGGCGTCGGGAACGGGGGGGGGGGGGGGGGCAGGGGGGTGAAGGAAAGTAATTAAATTCTACAATCATTCAACAGTCATACTTATACAAATAAAGGTCCAACCTGAATAAAAATTTATAAAGAAAGCAAAGATTAAATATTCCATGTTCCTACCTGTGTGAAGCAGCAGCAGCCTTCGAGCTGCAGTGCTTCAGGCAGGCCTTCCTTCCATCAGTGGCTGGATGGCAGCCGAAGAAAGAGCAAGCAGCTTTCGAGTTGCGAAGGGGACTGAGGCCATTCGGCCACGCGATAGGAGCGGCGTCAGTGGCTGGATGGCAGCCGAGGAAACATCAAGCAGCTTTCGAGCTGTGAAGGGGACTGAGGCCATTCGGCCAGGGACGGGAGAGGCAGCCAGATAGACACTTTTAAACTTAAATTTGCAGAATGGGTGCTGTATTCTCAACACCACGTATTATGCAATGGTTCGCCATCAATTCACTGCATAGGAATTGATTAGAGCTCACTGCACCAGGAATGTCATAGTCCGCAGGTTGATGGGCAGGAGACCTTACCCACGTCGACAGTATTGAGCCAAGCGCTCGTACCTGGACATGAGCGAGACTGATTGTGTCAAAAGGCTGCGTTTCTGCAGAGAAATTGTTGCTGAGATCTGTGATATGCTGAGAGTAGATTTGCAGCCCAGAAGCAGAACGCCAACTGCCTTGTCTGTTGCAGTGAAGGTAACAGCTGCACTTTCTTTCTATGCCTCAGGATCATTTCAGGCTACAACTGGGGATGTGCAATCTCTCAACATGCAATACATGCCTGCATTTACTAGGTCACGGCTGCACTGTATGCATGAAGGAATGACTTCATCAATTTTCCAATGACCGCACAAGCGATCCATGAGAGGGCTGTGGGCTTCTTCAGGATTGCCGGCTTCCCAAAAGGTACAGGGCTGCACTGATTGTACCCACATAGCCTTGCGAGCACCTGTGGAGGATTCTGAGCAGTACCGGAATAGGAAAGGTTTCCACTCCATCAATGTGCAGTTCGTGTGTGACGACAAGCAGCGCATCTTGTCAGTCGATGCGAGATACCCTGGCAGCACCCATGATGCATTCATCCTACGCGACAGCGTTATATCTGACATGTTTCAGCAACAGCCAGAAGGGCAGAGCTGGTACTGAGAGACAAAGGGTACGGCCTGACCACCTGGCTCATGACGCCCCTACGCGTGACACGGACAGAAGCTGACCGTCAATACAACATGGCGCACATTGCGACGCGCAGCATCATTGAGAGGACCATTGGCACATTGAAACAGTGATTCCGATGCCTGGACCATTCCAGAGGACACTTGCTATACTCTCCTCAGATTGTTGGTCACTTCACTGTTGTGTGCTGCATGCTCCATAACTTAGCCATCATGAGGCAGCAGGAGCTAGTAGTGGAACCAGAGACCTATGTGAGGGTCCAGTGTATGATGATAGTATTACAGAACAGCAGGATGTGGATGATGACGACAATCAGGAAAGCATGCAAGTGCCTGATGCCGAAGCACGAGGTCGGAGGAGGGCTGTCCATCGTGATCCTTTAACGATTGCTCGAGCCTTGCACCAGCAGCTCATCCGTGAACGCTTCAACTACTTATGCCTGAGGGCTCTGCGACCACTGTTGTGCATGGACATGTTCATTCTTTGCAGTTGTTCCTATGTTGTGTTGTGTTAATGGAACATGAAACAGTTTTACTGAAAAAATATTTTATTGAAAAGTTAACGTCACTGTAATAAAATATTTGTTGTATCAAACTTTACTTTTTAATATGACTCTTGAAGATCACTTAAAGACTTTAACATCACTTATAAACTTGTAAAGTTACAAAAGTTACAAAACAATCTCAATGTGAAAAATCTTACACTCTTAAGATCACTGAAACTTCAAGATCACTTTTTAGATGCAAAATTAAATAGGATAGAAAATGTGAGAGCATTTACACTATATCACTTGAAAACGCTAAGATCACTTATAAGTTGTAAAGTTACAAAACTTTAAGATAATTTTAATGTGAAAAACGCTACTACAGCTACATCAAGACCAAAAAACAAAAGCAGCAAAGAAAGGCTGCAACCATCTCAGTGAATGTTCACTTCACTTCTTCATGGGGTTGCCATTTGATTTGCGGGGCTGTGTGCCCTTATTGCAGCAGCTACCTCCATGAGGGTCTGTGCCGTCATTTACATGCCCTCCCTGACAGCCTGTGCCGTCGATTGCACTCCCTCGACATTCCCTCCCTAAGTTCCCATGTCATTACTGCTATTTCTCCCGTCAGGACCGTCACCTGTTCACCCACTGCACTGATGCTACCGATGAGTAATCGGGTAAGCTCATTGGTCCCCACACCCAATGCCACAACCTGAGCCGCATCTGTTGCACGCTGCATCTCAGGAGAGCGTGTCTCCAATCTCCTTCTTCTCTGCCTGGGTCTGCCTCGTGGCACCACTACACTGGGAGGCGCGGGCATGGACGGTGGGACACTCGGTGTTGCAAGCGGCACCACTACACAGGGAGGCGTGGGCTGGGACGGTGGGACGCTCTGTATTCCAGACGGCAGTACTAGAGAGCAAGGTACAGGCTGGGAAGGTGGGGCGCTCGTTGTTCCAGACGACAGCACTCGAGTGCGAGCCGTGGGCTGGGATGGTGGGTGAATGGGTGTAAACTGCTCCATTATATCACCAGCAGCACTGGGACCCACAATGTCGGAATCAAAACCATAGAAGGTGGAAGCAGAACCTATGCGAGTGGGAGGCTCAAGCTCGGACGGTAGTGCACTGACTGTAGACTGCTGCATTACACCAGCAGCACCACTGGGATCCGCAACATCGGAATCCAAACCATGGAAGGTAGAACCAAAACCTATGCTAGGGGTTGAAACTCTGATGCCCCTTGATGGGGGCTCATAAACATTAATTTGGAAGCTTTCCCCCGCAGACATTTCAGTCATCGCTGCCATCATCCAGTCTGGATCATCCGCATCTGGTTGTACTGGTTCTTGTTCTGTATCTTCAGGATCCTCAGGGTTGGCAGCAGCAGCATCATCATCATCAACATCATCATCATCATCATGTTCTGCAAAATACATCAGAACAGTCAAATGTTTAACAGCAAGGGAGGGGGCAGGATGGTTGGCATGAGTACTCTCACACATATAGCAGGCTAGGCAGCAGGTTGATTTGAAGGGCCACAATGCATTTTCAGGACTTACCCTCTTCCTCGCGTGCTGTACTGATTGCTTTTCTCCATGTATGACTCACCATAGCAGCTACCCTCTGTTCCAAGGGTGTCAGTGGATGCAGATTGGGCGTGCCTCCTCCTATCCGAGTTGCTTCCCTTTTGTTGTGGGCCAATTTCTTCTGCAAAGAGTAAAATATAACTTTTTACAGAGTGCGTCTTTTTGAAAGGTGGGACATACAGATAGTCACGTTACAATTACGATTACATTCAACATGGAAAATATTACTTACACTAACTACTTGACCAAGGTCGTGCCATTTCTTTTTACACTGGCTTCTAGAGCTCATGGTATGCACCACTGGGCAGTAATCTTCTGCAACTTGATTCCAGCGTTTCTTCATTTCTTTAGGTGCCACTTTTATGCGACCTCTGTTGCTGGTATCTAGCTCCTGCCATCTCTGCTCAATGACGTTGACTAATATCTCCACTTCCTCATGCAAGAAATTCTTTGTTCTTGGTGGACGTTGTTCCATTGCAAAGTTGAATTGACACTCTTATTTTTCAAAACACACAGTCCTTAATTTGCATGCACCAATGCAGCACCTGTTCTGCACGTTTAGCAGCGAAAAGCTGCACTCACTGATTTCAGCTGGTGATTTATTCAACAATGCTGCTAAAAGCACTCCTTCAGACACAAAAAAATCACTAAAATTAAATCACAAGCCTTTCCAGGGGTCCACGAGACAAATCTTCACTTTTCCTCTCGTCCCTTTAAAAATGGCCGAGTGCCAATGTTTATGTGCCACTGCGCATGCGCGCGCGCTCCAATGCGCACGCGCAAGGTTGCCGGCACGACGTTGCCTTATTTAAATTAGCCCCGCCCCCCACTACTTGTAGAATCGCCGCGAGTCTGTTGCTCCGCCCCCCGCTGTTCTGTGCGTGCCGCACCAAGCTGCTGAAGACCTGCAGGGAGCCGCAGAATATGCAAGTATTTTTTCGGCGCACTTTCCAGCGCGAAAAACGGGCATCCAGGTCGGGGTTGCGCCGTTCTAGGTGCGGCCCGAAACTTGGGCCCTCTGTCTTACAGATAAAGGGGCACGGACGTTCTCTAATGTATGACTAGGAATGTTTTAAGTAGACTATTGTGAGTAAAGAGTATGATAATTGTACAAACTATTCAAACTCCCGAAATCTATGATAACATCCATGATAACATAGAATTTTTTTCAACATTTCTAGATTTTTCCTATTCTTGGATGACTTTTAAGATGGTGTGGGTTCCACCTTTGATGAGGACTTCAGTGTCAGCCGTGGCTCAGTGGGTAGCACCCTCGCCTCGGAGTCAGAAGGTTGTGGGTTCAAGTCCCACTCCAGGAACTTGAGCACATGAATCTAGACTGACACTCCAGTGCAGTACTGAGGGAGTGCTGCATTGTCAGAGTGTGCCGTCTTTCGGATGAGATGTTGAACCGAGTTTCCATCTACCCACTCAGGTGGATGTAAAAGATCCCATGGCACTATTTCGAAGAAGAGCAGGGGAGTTATTCCTGGTGTCCTGGCCAATATTTATCCCTCAAACAACATAACAAAAACAGATTATCTGGTCATTAACACATTGCTGTTTGTGAGAGTTTGCTGTGTGCAAGTTGGTTGCTGCATTTCCCATATTACAGCAGTGACTACATGCCAAAAGTAATTGGCTGTAAAGCGCTTTCAAACGTCTGGTGGTCGAGAAAGGCGCTATATAAATGCAAGTCTCTTTTGATTTCAATCGTGTTTTCCTCAAACTCAATTTCAATAATTCTGCACTCCAATTACATCATCACCTCACTGCAGCATGTTGACGAATGGCTGGAATGCTATCATTATGTGGCAGCAATCTGTCGGATAAGGAAGATGACTGAGCAATACAAATATTGCTGAATAATACTATCAGTGCATGCATTAAGCCATAGGTATACATCTGTAGCGTGAAATTAAGAGGTACATGTTCCTAAACCATCATTCTGAAAGCACCAACAGTCAGTTATATCTCGTAAAAAAAACAATGGGGGGAATTTTAACTCTCCCGGCCAGGTGGGAATAGAGTGGACAAGAAGTTAAAATGGAGCAGCTCCCTTTACCTGCCAATCTCTGATTTTAACGTTGCTGGTTTAAAATAGACTCCAATGTCTTGTTTCCTTCTAATTTTGATTTGCGATCTTGTATATCACCGTTATTAGTTCTTGAGAATGGAGCTCCAAACATTGGCACCGAATGAAGATGCGGAATGGTAGAGAAAACCATGTCTACTTCTACTGGACCTGTCCCAAAATTTGGGATATTTCCAACTTCTTTGGTAAACTTTTTAGAGTGTATGTCCTACTTTTAGTTGTGTTATGAATTGTCAGACTCTTTTAAACTTTCTGGTGCTAATAAAAAGACTACTTGATTGGGCCACTAGTCATTTTTAAAACTGGGGACGATTTTCGGCTACTTGCGGTAAATGGACTAGCGGTGGGCAGAGTGTGCACAGCAGCTGTTGTTGTACATGGAAGGCTGAAATTAAATGGATATAGCATCCTATCGCACAAAAAGATGCTAACTCAGTTCATAATTTTAAATCTGAGATCGAAAGATTTTTGCTAGACCAGGGTAATAAAAGCATATGGAGCCAAAGCAGCTGGGTGGAGTTAAGATATAGGTCAGCTATGATCTCAATGAATGCATGAACAGGCTCAAGGAGCTGAATGGCCTACTCCTGTTTCTATGCTCCTATCCTGCAATGCATGCATATCTACGGAAGCCTCTATTTATCTGGGAATTCGATAAGAAAAGTGACTGACAACAGCAACTTACATTTATATAGCACCTTTACTGCAGAAAAACATCCTAAACTGTTTTGCAGGAGCACCATCAATCAAAAATTGACACCGGGCCATTAGGACGGGTGATTAAAAGCGTGGATAAAGAGGTAGGTTTTAAAGAGGGCCTTAACAGAAAAGAGAGAGATGGAGAGGCGGAGGGGTTTAGAGAGGGAGTTACAGTACTTAGGGAGTGGGGGATGCACAAGACACCAAAGTTGGAGCAACGCAGAGTTCTTGCAGGATTGCAGGGCTGAAGGAGGCTACATAGGTAGGGAGGGAACAAGACTATGGAGGAATTTGAACATGAGGATAAGAATTTTAAAATCAAGTTTGTGGACCGGGAGCCAATATATGTCAGGGAGCATATGATGATGTGTGAGTGGAACTTGATGCAGGTTAGACAATAACATCATCATCATAGGCAGTTCCTTGGAATCGAGGAAGACTTGCTTCCGCTCTTAACATGAGTTCTTAGGTGGCTGTACAGTCCAATACGAGAACCACAGTCTCTGTCACAGGTGGAACAGATAGTCGTTGAGGGAAGGGGTGGGTGGGATTGGTTTGCCGCATGCTCTTTCCGCAGCCTGCACTTGATTTCTGCATGTTCTCGGCGACGAGGCTCGAGGAGCTCAGCGCCCTCCCAGATGCACTTCCTCCACTTAGTGCGGTCTTTGGCCAGGGACTCCCAGGTGTCGGTGGGGATGTTGCATTTTATCAGGGAGGCTTTGAGGGTGTCCTTGTAACGTTTCCGCTGCCCACCTTTGGCTCATTTGCCGTGAAGGAGTTCCGAGTAGAGCGCTTGCTTAGGGAGTCTCGTGTCTGGCATGCGATGAAGTTTGCAGATGACACTCAACTGGGTGGTGGTGTGAGCTGTGAGGAGGACGCTAAGAGGCTGCAGGTGACTTGGACAGGTTAGGTGAGTGTGCAAATGCATGGCAGATGCAGTACAATGTGGATAAATGTGAGGTTATCCATTTAGGGTGCAAAAACACGAAGGCAGAATATTATCTGAATGGCGGCAGATTAGGAAAAGGGGAGGTGCAACGAGACCTGGGTGTCATGATACATCAGTCATTGAAAGTTGGCATGCAGGTACAGCAGGCGGTGAAGAAGGCAAATGGTATGTTGGCCTTCATAGCTAGGGGATTTGAGTATATGAGCAGGGAAGTCTTACTGCAGTTGTACAGGGCCTTGGTGAGGCCTCACCTGGAATATTGTGTTCAGTTTTGGTCTCTTAATCTGAGGAAGGACGTTCTTGCTATTGAGGGAGTGCAGCGAAGGTTCACCAGACTGATTCCAGGGATGGCTGGACTGACATATGAGAAGAGAATGGATCAACTGGGCCTTTACTCACTGGAGTTTAGAAGGATGAGAGGGGATCTCATAGAAATGTATAAGATTCTGACGGGACTGGACAGGTTAGATGCGGGAAGAATGTTCCCGATGTTGGGGAAGTCCAGAACCAGGGGACATAGTCTTAGGATAAGGGGTAGGCCATTTAGAACTGAGATGAGGAGAAACTTCTTCACTCAGAGAGTTGTTAACCTGTGGAATTCCCTGCCGCAGAGAGTTGTTGATGTCAGTTCATTGGATATATTCAAGAGGGAGTTAGATATGACCCTTATGGCTAAAGATATCAAGGGGTATGGCAAGAAAGCAGGAAAGGGGTACTGAGGAAATGATCAGCCATGATCTTATTGAATGGTGGTGCAGGCTCGAAGGGCCGAATGGCCTACTCCTGCACCTATTTTCTATGTTTCTATGTTTCTATGAACTATGTGGGCTGCCCAGCGGAGCTGATCAAGTGTGGTCAGTGCTTCAATGCTGAGGATGTTGGCCTGGTTGAGGACGCTAACATTAGTGCGTCTGTCCTCCCAGGGGTTTTGTAGGATCTTGCGGAGACATCGTCGGTATTTCTCCAGTGATAACAATAACAAGCATTCTTTTATCATACAGGAAAATATTGCACACAATTACCAACATCAAGCTACAGATTGAAAACCAGCGGGAGAAAGAGGTAATGTAAATCTTGTCAACTCACGTAGCTAACGCTGTAGGAAATGGAGACATGGGAAGGACTATGGGCACAAATGGTTTATGCTAAGAGCAAACGTCCAAAAATCAGAAATGGTTTCTCTTTTTTGAGGCTCATACCCTGAGGGCATTCTTACATTAGCCTAAAACAAAGGAACAAAATGGACAGCAGGGAACTCATTATATTTCCCATTCTATTTGCATCTACAGCTGCTGAAAGGAAGACATATGCTGCACAGAGAGCTGGAACCAGTACAAGAACCTTCAATATCTGACACTGCCTACAGAAATTAACTCATTCTATCATGAAACCTATTACTTGTACTCACCAGCCTAGATAGGTTAGGTGATACAGATAAACTAGATGAGGAATTGACATTGGGTCAATCACAACTCACAAGAAAGTCAGAGGATGAGGTGCTGGAGGTGGAGCTTGATGTATCTTAAAGATTTGCAAAGGCGTACAGTAGATGGCAGGTATGGTGGCAGAGACCAATGCTTTCCTTTATGGTACAATCAAAGAGGCTATTTCTACAATGCAAAGAGTCCTGGATTGAGGACAGCTGTAGGGACTTCTTCACATGTCCTACAGAACAGAGGCCATATGATTTGTAACTCCATTGACATGCACTTTGGCAGAAAAAAAATCAAAAAGCAAGTTATTATTTAAATGGAGAAAGATTGCAAAGTGCCGCAGTACAGCGGGACCTGGGGGTACTTGTGCATGAAACACAAAAGGATAGTATGCAGGTACAGTAAGTGATCAGGAAAGCCAATGGTATCTTGGCCTTTATTGCAAAGAGGATGGAGTATAAAAGCAGGGAAGTCTTGCTACAGTTATACAGGGTATTGGTGAGGTCACACCTGGAATACTGCATGCAGTTTTGGTTTCCATATTTACGAAAGGATATTCTTGCTTTGGAGGCAGTTCAGAGAAGGTTCACTAGATTGATTCCAGGGATGAGGGGGTTGACTTATGAGGAAAGGTTGAGTCGGTTGGGCTTCTACTCACTGGAATTCAGAAGAATGAGAGGTGATCTTATCAAGACATATAAGATTATGAGGGGGCTTGACAGGGTGGATGCAGAGTGGATGTTTCCACTGATGGGGGAGACTAGAACTAGAGGGCACGATCTTAGAATAAGGGGGCGTCCATTTAAAACAGATGAGGAGAAATTTCTTCTCTTAGAGGGTTGTGAATCTGTGGAACTTGCTGCCTCAGAGAGCTGTGAAAGCTGGGACATTGAATAAATTTAAGACAGAAATAGACGGTTTCTTAACCAATAAGAAGATAAGGGGTTATGGGGAACGGGCAGGGAAGTGGAGCTGAGTCCATGATCAGATCAGCCATGATCTTATTGAATGGCGGAGCAGGCTCGAGGGGCCATATGGCCTACTCTTCTTCCTATTTCTTTTGTTCTTATGACATATTGAGGAATAAACTTCTAGGGCTATGCACCTTGGAGTTGGGTATCTGTTGGAAGTCTAGATTTTTTATGAACCTGGCTTCCCAGTTTGCCTGGCAGTGCTCCTCCTTAAACAAATAAATCTTAAAGAGGGGAATTTCAATGGAGAAAACTTCTTGCAACCTTCGCCTTCATTATAGGAAAATTACCCAAACAAGAAACAGCCTTGAGGGAGACTTCCAAATGAAACGAGGGACGTCAATAAAAAGGGGAAAAAACATAGAAACATAGAAAATAGGTGCAGGAGTAGGCCATTCGGCCCTTCGAGCCTGCACCGCCATTCAATAAGTTAAAGACTAATCTAAAGTAATGTGTGTATGATCTAACAGCACAATGAAACACAGAAATTCATCTTTAAGATTCTAATATCGTCTTCTTCAATTGCTGTTATGTTACCCATTTTACAGTACCATTCAGTTAGAATGGCACAGATCCTAGGGTGTAATTGATAGAATTTATGATTCATTGTGGAGAAATTTTAACATGGGTGAACGGATGGAAGTGGGTGTGGAGTTACATGGGCAAAAATTCCAAGCCTGTCAGAAAGCCAGCTCCAACCCGCCGACTTCTGGGTTTTACTGAGGCGAGACCAGGGATGGGCAGCCAACCTGCTCCCAGGAGGCGAGCTGGCATTTTAAATAAGTTTACGAGGAAAACCCGGCAACTGCAGCGAGAACAGGCTTAGGGAGAAGGAAAATTGGCCAGGAGGAGCAGGTGTGCCTCCTCCCGGCCTCCCAGGTTCCCCCACCATCAGACCTGCCCCCACCCCCGGGGTTGGAGTTCTGATTCCCCCTGGGGTCAGAGATAGGACCCCCTTCGGGATCGCCCCCCACCGCCGCCACCCCCCAGGGTTGGGGATTGGACCTACCCGGTCCTGTGTGCTCCCCGCCCGATTGGAAGCCACGCCTGTCAATCAGGCTCACTTCTGGGCAGAGAACCTGTCAGGCCAAAAGTCGCTCGCTGTGGAGTTAAACATTCATAGCATGCGGGGTAACTCAGGCTTTCGGATTTCCCATCTGAAACTCCACGCCCCCACCAACCCTCCCCAGTAAATATCCAGCCCATGGTGTCATGCTGGGCTGAACGCATCATTCTCCTAGCTGCACCTTAGCTAGGGCGGGTGCATCTAACACTTTCTTTAATTTCTGGCAGAATTTAGACCAAACTCAAATGAAGCATAAAACCGGTGCATCGGCTCTCCTCCCCAAGTTCCAATTCCACGTCCCTCGCTAGATCCGCCGAGTTTTTGCCCTACCAAACCATCAGAATTTCAGGGCCTGTAAGCTTTGTGTTGCTAACCATTAACCTTTCCCCTTAATCACTGATCTGTTTGTCTAGCATTTTGCCAGTGGGTCTGGCTTCAGTTTGACTGAAAGTTAGATTTAGCTTTCAAAAATGCAATTGATCATCTAGCTCAAGTAAGCATTACAGAGTGTAAAGTGACTGCAAGTAAATATTACCTAATAAACAACAAATTAATTGAAAAGAATGTTCGCAAGCGTAAATTTGCCAGGATTTGCACATGTTGTGGAGCATTGGTAGCAGCATATATGAAACTGGCCTGGCCTGTTTTGAAACTCCTCTTAAAGTTGCCTTGCTGGTAAGACTGGTCATGTGTTTTCAATCCCTAGAACAGACATTTTTGCTTATGCACACATATTATACACATAAGCAATCCAATTAATAAATATGTTGTGAGTGGTAAGATATAAAGCTTGGTTTTAGCCTAGCCCTCGCCATGGGTGATTAAAATGGAGATTGGGGATTCGCCCTGTGTTGCATCGGCGCCATTTTAACTGCTGGGATTCCAACAGTGTGGAGGCCGCCTACCACAGGGGTTCTAATTAAAATGTGAAAATTGCTGCATGATGACATCATTGGCGCTATGATGCAATTTTAAATTCAAATTGTGGGAGGCCCACACAACGTCAAAGCTGCCAGTGAAATCTGTCGTGAGCCAGCAGCATAGCCAGAAGAGGCCAAGGTAAATTCAATTCATTTAATGTTTGTCTCTCCCTTTCCCAATCGGCACCGGCTCTGCCAGTCCCCCTCTCTGCACTTACCTTACGCCAGGGACTATTTCCTTGCGTTCCCGGCAACGTACAGCTCCTGCCCCAAATTCCCGCTCCCACCCGCTGGCTTCAATGTCAATTCAGACGGTTTCAGGCAGGAGACGGATCTCAAATATTAAAATGGTTCGGGCTGCCAATGACGGGTCCGTGAGAGGTGCCAGCCCCACTCCCCCCAAACCAAACCCATCCCAGGTTAAAATTGGGACTAGGGCTTCTGTTGGCTATGCAATTTGATCTATTTGTGTATAAACAGAATCTAGAAGAAGAGCTGGACAGTTTACTCACCAAAAAATTTAAGCACATATTTCAAGCAATGCCGGAATTTGATTTTTAGAATTTCTCTCTGCTGGCAAACAGAACCTTTGTTTTAACCAATATTAACATTCCAAAGCTCGAAAACCTATTTGAACATTAACCAGAGAAATGAATCATAAAATTGAACAGAATGTACATTTAATGTAGGAGAAAGAACTTGCATTCATATAGCGCCTTTCACAACCTCAGGACATCCAAAGCCCCTTTCAACCAATGAAGTACTTTTTGAAGTGTAGTCACTATTGAAAGTATGGGAAATGCAGCAGCCAAATTGCACACAGCAATTAACCAGTTAATCTGTTTTTTAGTGATGTTAGTTGAAGGATACATATTGGCCAGGAACCTGGGGAGAACTCCCCTGCTACTCTTTGAATAGTGTCTTGGGATCTTTTGCGTCCACCTCAGACGCCAGACGGGGCCTTGTTTGAACGTCACATCCGAAAGACGGCACCTCTGACTGCGCTGAAGCGTCAACCTAGATTGTATGCTTAAGTCTTTGGAGTGAGATTCTGGAGTTGAATAATAATCAATGGAATGGAGACAGATAAAGCCACAAAATGGCAAGTAGAATTATTCCATCCCTAATTTGAGTTTCAGTTTGTTTGATAGTTGTCTGATGGGGCTGGTCGAGAGACAATAGGAGTCCTCTGCACAGCAGCATCTTTGGCCTCTCTTACAGTATTTCTACAGGTGTAGATTCATTTGATGAAATAACAACAAATGCTGGAAACCTGAAATAAAAAGTAGAAAATGCACAGCAGGTCAGTCAGCATCTGGATGTTGAGTTCTGATGAAGGGTTGCACCCAAAACATTAACCTATTTTTCACTTTTAGATGCTGAAATACCCGATTAATTTTCTTCAAAACAAATACAATGTACCATGAGTTTCACAGCGTGTAATTATCAATGATGTTTTGTTCAAATGTTAGTTATAATATAATAATTAGTATTTTTAACTTGTTATATTCAATATTTCAGGTGGGCTTTATAGGCCTCCAAAACCAACCTACTCAACTATTAATTTATATTAATAAAAACTAGTGTTCATTTGCTATCCAGCCCTTTTGAGAGTTCTGATTATTCCATGAGAATCACGTGATCACTAATTTTGAGTTCTGATGAACCTGTGCTCAGCGAGAACCAGTCAAATCCAAGAACTACATTCCATAGCTAAGACTATTAGTTCCACACCAAACTGAAAAATGAAGTAAATTGAAATAACTTTAACCATTTAGAGTTGTATCTGAAAATTTAACGAAGTTAACTGAAAGTGCGTATTCTGACTGAAACTTCAACTAAGTTGAAGACCTGGGCCTGGTCAAGTACAGGCCCCTGGCCAAGCGTAGGCCTCAATTTATGAGCAGCTCAAGTATGAAGATTCAACTATTTGAGGCCTACAAAAATGCCCAGGAGCAATACAATGTGAATACAATTAGTTTCTTAGGCCACATTTCCGCCAACCATGTCGGGTTCAGTGCGGCCGAGGTAGGTGGCGGATGGTGACCCCGCTCCTGGCTTCATCCTGCTCTGTGAGAAGAATCTTCCGTTGATGGGGCTTGTTAAGCCCACCCTGACAGGTTCCCAGCCAATTAAAAAGCAGGTCTGATGACATCTTTTAAAGTGCCCTGACCACATTAATTTTGATAGCTGTGCTGTCAGTGTTCTGCAGCACTGAGGTACTGCAAACCAGGCTCTCCCATAACTCCCTCCAGATGCTTATGGAGGGAGTCACAGCACATAGGGATGTTCTCTTCCCTTCCAATGTGCAGAAGAGACCCCCCCAGGACAACAACGCAGCCTGGTTGCACATTGCACAGGAGGACACAAGCAGGGGTGTCATCAGGAGGACCTGGCTGCAGTGGCACAAAGTCTTCGATGATCTCAGTAGATCACAAAACTTTACTGCAAAGCCACACACAACCTCATCCTCCTGTGCCACTCATCACATCCCCATCACTCTGCCTTCCCTACCCTATTCCTGCACATCCTTACTCACACAAACTTACCTTACACCTCCACCCATCCCTCTCTATCTACATTATCACATCCCCATCTCACTAGCCACCCTCACACTCACCCTCATCTTTGTCCAAGCATACCAACTAATTAGACACAAGGGTAGGCACTTGGTTCTTTTAGCCAATGTTCATATAAAATTTTTGTTAATGTGCTGTCAAACATTGAAATCTTTATTTTCAATGCTTCTTGGACAGATCTGTGTGCACCTTTGGAAGTGGCTTAGTGAGTTGCAGTGAATGGTGAGACATAACGGTACCCTCCGCAATTGTGATGAGTGTAAAAGGAATGGATTGGGCATTGCAGGGATGCTTTATAGTGCTAGTGTGGGGTGGTACCATCTTGGCGCATCATGCATCAGTCAGGGTGTACAGTGTCAAGTGAAGTTAATGTGGCCATAGTGAGGTCATCCCTAACCTCCCAAGCATCAATATGGTCGGGTACTGATGCCCTGTGTCCTGTGCAGCATCAGGTGATTGCGGAGAAGGTTGGTGTTGTTGTTGGTGCTGGTGATATGCCTGGTGATGTTGGTGTTGGGGCTGATTGTGGTGGGATTCTGAGGACCAAGGTGATATTTTTTTCAAGAGCACCAATGCTGATGGATTACATGGCAGCTGAAGTTGAAATGACAGAAGCGATCTGTCAATGGTGAGATAGGTTGTTTCAAGGAGGTGACAGTGGATAGAGAGTTTACTCAAAACACTTCCCAACTGCATAAAGCTCAAAAGTGTCTTCTAAATCCTGAAGGCTCCAGCTTCTAAGATTGGAAAGTGAACAGCTGCGAAATGATAGCACTTATACCAGTTTTGCAGCTGCCAACTAGTCAGAGGAATGGAGAGTCATTGAAAACCCAACCTACTTACCTGACGTGATTCCCCGAGCGCAGTGAACCTGGTGAAAAAGATTGAAAAATGGTAAGTACATGGTAAAATGCTGTTTAATTACCTTTTAAAAAGCCCTGAATGATTTAAATTGGCTTCCCCGCTGCTTGGTGTTAGGTCTGTAAAGCGCAGGCAGACTCAGCACTTGGGAAACTGATATGGAGGAGTGTTAACAGCTCTTTTATATGTTGATAGCAGACCCGTCTCCAAACCCGCGCTCTGAGCGCCGGCAAAATTCCGGCCTTATTATCAATTATAAACAATGTATTTTTTCCTCACATTTCTCTTAAAATTCCACATAGGTGCAGATTCATACATCACTCAAAAGAAGATAGTATTACAGCAGCACACTTGATGGTACCTGAAGAAATATGACTTTTGTGGCAGAAGTGTAGAACAACAGAGTCAAGAATAACTAGATATACAGTATGTTGTGGAGATGGTGCAGAGTCCAAGTTGAATGCTTCGGTCAAGAAATTAAGGATGCAGTTATATTGCCATTTTTGCATCTAGAGTTGGATCCCACCTGACTTCCAGGCAGGATGTACAGGAGGCCAATGCCAGAAGACTGCAGGGTGTGAGCTGGGACACAGGAGTTTGCAGAGGTAGGATGGGGCAAAGCCGTGGAGGGATTTGTAAATGTGAAACAAGGGGGTGGGGGAATTTTAACCTAAAATAAAATGAATGGGTTGGGCCCATGTAGGTAGTTAAAAGGCTAGACTTTCCACTCTAATTGCTATTGCCCCAAAATGGGCGACATTTCCAGTCTTAGTGCTTCTTTTATTTTTCAGGATCGCTGGAATATCGCCCATTTTAAAAACTGCTAGTTTTGGCTTTTTCATTTAGGCGATAAGCCTTGGCGATGTGAAATGGGCCTTAGCGATGTATTCAGTCATGCAAGGCTGGCATCCATAGCTGTTCTGCGCATGCACGTTTTTGTAACCGCAGAAGAGAGGCAGGCAGTCGGGCTGAACAATGCCCTCGACCGCCCGCTGCCTGGACCGGTTAATGGCCACCTTGGCCATGCCCAGGAACAGGCCTACGAGAAGGCCTTCCAACCTGCCCGTTCCCCTCCGCACAGGGTGCCCAAAGATCAGGAGCATGGGACTGAAGTGCAACTAGAATTTGAGGAGCAGCTCCTTCAAATATTGAAACAGGGGCTGCAACCTCACACATTGGACATAGACATGGGACATGGAACACAGACTCCTCCAGACCGCAGAAATTGCAGGCGGCCTGGGAGTCTGTGAACTGACTTAAAAACCGATTGCACGGGACTGCTCCAATGGGACCTTGCAACACCTTCCAGGCAAGATGGTCAACAGCTCTACAACTCTTTTTGTTGTGAACAAATTAACAAATTAAATCAAAGTGCCCCTTATTAAGGGGGGGAGGCACTCCAAACACTTTTCAAGTGCCCTTTTTTTGTTTTGTATTTTTTGGGGTTTCTTTGTGGGGGGGTTTTTGTGGTTTTTTTGTGGTTTTTTTTAGGGCACCGAGGGGCAAATTATACAAGTGCCCCCTAACTGGGGAGATACTAAAATCCGGCAATAAAACAAATTAAACTTTAAAACATGTAAAATCAAATTAAAATTTGGTTGCCGGGGGTGATGATGCACTCCAGTCCCTCTGGCGCCCACCTCTTGCGGAAGGCCGCGAGCATACCGGTGGACACTGCGTGCTCCATCTCCAGGGACACCCTGGCTCGGATTAAGCGCGGAAGAGAGGCAGGCAGTCAGGCTGAACGACCCCCTCGACCGCCCGCTGGACCGGCTGATGGCCCCCTTGGCCGTGCCCAGGAGCAGTTCTATGAGGAGGCCCTCGGACCTGCCCGCTCCCCTCTGCACAGGGTGCCCAAAGATCAGGAGCATGGGACTGAAGTGCAACCAGAAATTGAGGAGCAGCCCCTTTAAATAATGGAACAGGGGCTGCAACCTCGCACATTCGATAAAAACATGGAACACGGACTCTTCCAGACCGCAGAAATTGCAGGCGGCCTGGGAGCCCATGAACCGACTTAAAAATTTATTGCACAGGACTGCTCCAACGGAATCATGCAACACCGTCCAGGCAAGATGGTCAACAGCTCTACAACTGTTTTTGTGGGAGACAAAATAAACATTAAATCAAGTGCCCCCCGATCTGGGGGACACTCCAAACATTTTTCAAGGCCCTTTTTCCCTTTTTTTTTGTTTTTTTTGGGGTTTTTTGGTTTTTTGTGGTTGTTTTTGGGCACTAAAATCATACATTTTACAAGTGCCCCCTATAAAAGAGGAGAGGGACACTAAAATCCGGCAGTTAAAACAAATTAAACTTTAAAACATATAAAATCAAATTAAAATTTGATTGCCGGGGGTAATAATGCACTCCAGTCCCTCCAGTGCCCACCTCTCACGGAAGGCCGCGAGCGTACCGGTGGACACCGCGTGCTCCATCTCCAAGGACACCCTGGCCCGGATGTAAGCACGGAAGAGAGGCAGGCAGTCGGGCTGAATGACCCCCTCGACCGCCCGCTGCCTGGACCGGCTGATGGCACCCTTGGCCGTGCCCAGGGGCAGTCCTACGGGGAGGCCCTCGGACCTACCCGCTCCCCTCCGCACAGGGTGCCCAAAGATCAGGAGCGTGAGACTGAAGTGCAGCCAAAATTTCAGGAGCAGTCCCTTTAAATAGTGGAACAGGGGCTGCAACCTCGCACATTCGATAAAAACATGGAACACGGGCTCCTCCAGACCACAGACATTGCAGCCCGTGAACCGACTTAAACATTTATTGCACGGGACTGCTCCAATGGGACCGTGCAACACCATCCAGGCAAGATGGTCAACAGCTCTACAACTCTTTATGAGGGAGACAAAATAAACATTAAATCAAGTGCCCCCTGATCTGGGGGACACTCCAAACATTTTTCAACTGCCCTTTTTTTGTTTTTTTTGTTTTTTTTGTTTACTTTTTTGGGGTTTTTTTTTGTGATTTTTCTTTGGGCAATAAAATCATAAATTTTACAAGTGCCCCCTATAAAAGAGGAGGGGGACACTAAAAACCACGGCAATTAAAACAAATTAAACTTTAAAGCATAAAATCAAATTAAAATTTGGTTGCCGGGCGTGATGATGCACTCCAGTCCCTCCGGCGCCCACCTCTCGCGGAAGGCCGCGAGCGTACCGGTGGACACCGCGTGCTCCATCTCTAAGGACACCCTGGCCCGGATGTAGGCGCGGAAGAGAGGCAGGCAGTCAGGTTGAACGACTCCCTCGACCGCCCGCTGCCTGGACCGGCTGATGGCCCCCTTGGCCATGCCCAGGAGCAGTCCTACGAGGAGGCCCTCGGCCCTACCCGCTCCCCTCCGCACAGGGTGCCCAAAGATCAGGAGTGCGAGACTGAAGTGCAACCAGAATTTCAGGAGCAGCCCCTTTAAATATTGGAACAGGGGCTGCAACCTCGCACATTCAATAAAAACATGGAACACGAACTCCTCCAGACCGCAGAAATTGCAGGCGGCCTGGGAGCCCGTGAACCGGCTTAAAAGTTTATTGCACGGGACTGCTCCAATGGGACCGTGCAACACCATCCAGGCAAGATGGTCAACAGCTCTACAAACCTGTGAGCATACTCACAGGTGTATACATTACACTTGCCTCCCCGCTCCTCCAGGCCATCGATCTTTGCAGACCACCCCCCTCCCCCCTCAGACAGACCCCAGTCTTCACGCGACCCCCTCCCTCCTCTGCCAAGCTTTGTGCCACAGGACTACCCGCCCGGAGCCAGGGAACTTCTCACTCTGGCTGGCTGCAGGTGGAAAACAGAGGCTTGCCATTCAAATCAGACCCGGCCGTTAAACTCAGCCTGGGCCTGCAGGAAGTCCATTCTCCCAGGTTTCCCAACCACCTCGGAGCCGCCCGCCCCCCCACCACCACACACACACAGCCCCCAACTCACCTTCCCCATTAAAATGCAGCCCAAGGATTTTATTTGGCAGTTATTCCTACATCGATATTTCCAATCACCCCAAACATATCCATAATGGTGAAGAGAAGCATCCATCTCTTCTGCTGTAGTGCACTATTATATTTGATCCAAATGCTGAACTGAATCAAGATTAAAAATTCTATCAGAGGCTCAGTATTACTTGCAGATAATCTGTGGTCACATTAGTAATTTTATCACGAGGTTAGCATTTGTAGAGGACTCTCCATTTCAACTTATCTAGCCTGAGATTATCATCAATCATCTGTTGCATGAGGGACGGTGTAATGTGTTTACCATCCCAGAGCTCATTCTCAGTGCTGCTGACCTGAATACTCTATATTAGGATGGAGATAACAGTTCTTATTCAAGTATAAAATGTGTCATAGATCAGACATTTAAATTGAACTAACTAGAATGGGAAGGGAAATGAGATGAAAGCAATTTTAAGGTAAAGTAAATAAGGCAGCAGTACCAAAGGAAGCTATTTTAGGTTGGGAAAAATCCATTGAGGTCATAATTGAAAATACCCAAACTTAAATAATCTATTCAACCAAAGTGGTGTTATACATATACTTTTAACACAGTGCTTGGCATCATCCCTACTGTGCACTTCAGTGAATCTCCTCAATATATATATAAAAATAGATCTTAAGGAAACATAGGCTTGGGTACTGGGGGTGGTTTCCGGTGGCCTACCAGCTGTAACAATGTACCAGAGGAAGCTGTTCTCAATTGTTACTGGCAAGCTGTGTTCAAAGTGTCAAACTAAATTATAAGTGTCACCTTCAGGTTCTTGTTGTTTTGTATAATTGAGGTTAAAACTGTTTTAAACAAAGTTACAAAGACTACATAAAGTGGGACAGATGAAAAGGACTCTGAAATTATACTGTGGGATCTGGTGTATGAGGGGTTAGCACATTTATTTTAAGCAGATTAATGTCTGCTAAAATATGCAATAAAAGAACTTCTGATAAAACACATTAAGCATTGTACTCAAATATTCTACAGTATAATGTCAGAGCCAAAATTATGACTCGAATAAGTTATTCTCATATATTGCCTTTTGCATAGCAAAATATCCCAAAACACTTCACAATCTGGGGCAAGGGTGATTTCAGATATACGGCAGGAATGAAGAGAAGAGCTCGGAGAGATGACCTAAGGTGTGGTCGATGAGGTAGCTTTTTATAGAATATTTTGAAGTTGAGGAAGGGTGTAACAAGGTAGAGGGATTTCGGAGAAGAATTCAAGACATCAATGCCATGATAGCAAGGAGAGAAGCAGGAGGTTGCATAGTAGGCCAGACTTAAAACAGTACTGTGCTCGTGATGCTTGGCACAAGCTTTGTGTAAACTATAGTACTGGGTACAATATTAGTGATCGCTTAGATGCTTTATACCACCTTTGTGTTCACCATCCTATTTGACCCCGAGCTGAGCTTCCAACCCCATACCCTCTCCATCACCAAGACTGCCTACATCCTCCTCCATAATATCGCCTGTCTCCGCCCCTGCCTCTGCTCATCTGCTGCTGAAACCCTTATCCATGCCTTTGTTACCTCCAGATTTTACTATTTTAATGCTCTCCTGGTCAGCCTCCAACCTTACATTCTCTGTGCTTGCTGATCGACATTGGCTCCCAGTCCTAACATCTCAATTTTTAAATTCTCATCCTTGTGTTCAAATCCCTCCATGTCCTCACCACTGCTTATCTCTGTAATCTCTAGCCCTATTAGATCCTCCAAGGTCTGTGCATTCGTCCGATTCTGGCCTCTCGTGCATCCCTGATTTTCATTGCTCCACTACACTCTTATGCCGTTACTTACTGCTGGGACTTCTGCTATCCACTGCTATCCTCAATGAGAGTCATTAAGGTAATTAACATAACTCCTACCCCAGTAAAACCAATGGCGATCGTGATTTTCCTTGATTTACACTGTTTTTTATGCTGCTGTCACTTATGGACTGAAAAAGATTGGCGTTGGTGACCTGAAAAAGACGTAATTTATGGCCTGCGGACTTCCAAGCTGGTGTGTTTAAACAGCAGCCAGAAGGTCCAAAAGTAACAGCATCTGTATTTCTGCCATGTTTCTAGGTGTAAAGCCCAGCTAGGAGCGTGGCCATGGCATAATAATGACCTGAACCCAGAAATATAGGTGGTTTCATACAATTAAAGGCAAGCATTTTAAGGTGTGACAGGGAGAGGGGAGGAAAATCAATTCCAATGACTCTTTTCTGGGGTTGAAATCCACAGGCATTGGTTATTCCTTGGTACATCACTCAAGTTACCATTCTTCATATATGTACTTAGAAAGTAAGGCAAAAGCCTATTAGATATGGGATAAATTACAGCCATGTCTAATCCAGTTCTGACCCAATATTCACAAGTGCACTTCCAACAGGGGTCATTGGAAAGGGAGCAAAAGCAAGATGCTTGGCTACTTTTCCCCTAACTCAATTACACTGAACATTCACACCACACAAGTGCCAGGAAATGACTATCTTCAACAAGAGAGTTTCTTAGCACCACCCCTTGACATTCAACGGAATTACTATTGCCGAATCCTTCACCATCAACATCACAGGCGTCACCACTGACCAGAAACTTAACTGGACCAGCCACATAAATACTGTGACTACAAGGGCAGATCAGAGACTGAGTATTCTGCGGTGAGCGTCTCACCTCCTGACTCCCTAAAGCCTTTCCGCCATCTACAAGGCACAAGTCAGGATGTAATACTCCCCACTTTCCTCGATGAGTGCAGCTCCAACAACACTCTCAACACCATCCAGGACAAAGCAGCCCACTTGATTGTCATGCACCAGCTCAAATATTCACTCCCTCCACTACCGACACACCGTGGCTGCAGTGTGTACCATCTGCAAGATGTCCTGCAGCAATTCACCAAGATTCTTCAACAGCACTTCCCAAACCCATGACCTCTACCATCTAGAAGGACAAGGGCAGCAAACGCATGGGAACGCCATCACCTCCAAGTTCCCCTCCAAATCGCACACCATCCTGATTTGGAACTATACCACTGTTCCTTCACTGTTGCTGGGTCAAAATCCTGGAACGCCCTCCCTAACAGCACCGTGGGAGTATCTTCATCTTCCCACATTACAACAGTGACTACACTCCAAAAGTACTTAATTGGCTGTAAAGCGCTATGAGACATCCGGTGGTCACAAAAAGCACTATATAAATGCAAGTCTTTCTTTCACGGACTGCAGCGGTTCAAGAAAGTGGCTCACTACCACCTTCTCAAGGGCAATTAGTGATGGGCAATAAATGCTGGCCTTGCCTGTGATACCTACATCCCATGAATGAATAAAATAAAATTGTAGACCTCCCATAGCAATTTGGAAACCAATCCTGTTTGGTATACATACTACTTACATAGAAGAAAAGTTAAGAGTGAATACAGGAGGGGTGAAAAAACAAATAGCAGAGAAGAAATAACACTTTTAAAATATTTTAACTTTATTTTGATTTTTTTTAAAGTATATATTTTAGTTGTGTGTGACATTAATGTTACAGTACAAAATACAAGCTTGAGGCTGCAGTAGCATATTTACTGTAATAATATTGATAAAATTAATCGAACGAGTACTGATGCCCACAAGGTTACAAAAAAACATGTCAAATCTTGGCCCATTTTCAAGCTCAACTGAAGCTTGCGCTTTCTGGCATTGTGGCCTCAAGAAAGCTTACAAATTTCTTTATCACAAAATGCTGAATGCTGTGCACTGGGCGAATGGGCCTGTGGATCCAATCACGATCTACTATCTCTGTTAGTAAGCTTCCATTTCAGCAGTGGAGCCTCGCTTAATTGACCCCCATAAGTACACATATCCATAGCTCTGCTTTTCCCGAGTGCAATTGGTAGCATCATAGCTCAGTGCTCCCAGCTCACCCCTTCATAAAGAAGGTTGGATTGTCAAATGGATACCTTAAGTATATAAAAGCATCACAAGCTTTAATAAATTGTCATATTTCACCAGTTGTGCACTATGTATTTCTTTGAATACCTAAGTTGTTGGCATGGGAATCACACATTCCTACAGTGCACCATTCCACTCCTGTTTAAATAATTACTTGCATAATAATTTGGCAGTAAATCATCTTTGAGTGCACAGTGGTTGCAAAATGAGATTTACTGGCACTTTGACGTCTTCAGTAATCAGTCCCCAAGAATCTGAACTTGTTTCCGGGCTCCAGAACATGTACATACCTTTGATATACAAGGAGAAATCAGCCAACTGTATTTGCTGAGTGGTGGTACTCGTTGCACTGCATTCAAGGGGCATCTTTCTCTGCCACCAAACTTAGTGAAACCAGACTTAGACAGCAGCCTTAAAGGAGCATCTAATGAGCGTCAACTCACCTACAAAGATGGACTGGAGTCATAGCACCTTCCATTATCACCCAAAGGACAAACAGCAAGTCATCTCGTGAAATTACTAGTACTCCTGGAGAGGTTGTGCTAGATAACTTTATCTGTGTTGATCACAGTAGTTTTCTTATCTGACACTCAGATGAACAAACTCATTTTATTTTCAAGTTAAACCAGTGTTACCTACAAACTATCTGTGTCAGTACTATGATTTGTTTTCAATGCTCAAATCAATATTATAATAATTAAGATTCCCTGCATTGCTGTTAGTATAATTGCATAATAGTATACTTTGTTAAACATAATTCCTGTTAATTTTTGACTCCAGTCAACAATACAAACACATGCAGGATCACAGCATAAGGTGCTCCATCTTGGAATAAGAGTAGCATACAAGTTGCTTAATTATCTGCAGAAGGAAAGGTTGAGCCATCCAAAGCCAAAAAAGCCACATTAGCAGGTGTTTTCTCTTTAGAAACATATAAATCCACAGCCATTTCGGCCCATCATGTCCGCGCCGGCCAACATAGAGCCACACAGCCCTCAGTCAACAGCCCTGAAGGTTACATATCAACCTGTGAACAATGGCAGAAAGGTAAAGAGCATCCGGCCCAACCAGTCCGCTCCACACAACTGCGATACCCCCTGCACCGCAACATTCTACACTCCACCCCAACCAGAGCCATGTGATCTCTTGGGAGAGGCAAAAAAGATAAAAAGCCCAGGCTAATTGGGGAAAAAAATCTGGGAAAATTCCTCTCTGACCCATCCAGGTGATCGAAACTAGTCCAGATCACCCTGGCGGTATTCGATCCCCTGCAGTACTTACCATCACATCTGCGCCAGCCAACAAGAGGTTAGCCAGTCTAATCCCACTTACCAGCTCTAGGTCCATAACCCTGTAGGTTACTCGGCCTATCCCTTTCTCCTTTCTCCTTTCTTAAACAAGGGTACCACAAAGGTACAACTAACTGATTTGCTGCTATACAAAATTTAGCGACACATCCAAGCACCTTTTAAATGTGGTGTGGGTTTCTGCATCCACCACCCTTCCAGGCAGTGAGTTCCAGACCCCCACAACCCACTGCGTGAAGAAGCCTCCCCTCAAATCCCCTCTGAACCTTCCACCAACCACCTTAAAACTATGCCCCCTCGTAATTGACCCCTCCACCAAGGGAAATAGGCCCTTGTTATCCATTATATTCAGGCCCCTCAAAATGTTATACACCTCAATGAGGTTTCCTCTTAGCCTCCACTGTTCCAAGCAGAACAAACCCAGCCTATCCAATCTGTCATAGCTAAGATTCTCCATTCCAGGCAATATCCTAGTAAATCTCCCCTGTACCCTCTCTGGTGTAATCATGTCCTTCCTATAAAATGACAACCAGAACTGCACGCAGTACTCCAGCTGTGGCCTAACCGGAGTATTATACAATTTAAGCAAAACCTCCCTGCTCCTGTATTCTAGGCCTCGGCCAATAAAGGCAAGCATTCTGTATGCCTTCTTAACCACCTTATTCACCTGGCCTGCTGCTTTCAGGGATCTGTGGACAAGCACTCCAAGGTCCCTTTGTTCATCTATACTTCTAAGTGGCCTACCATTTAATGTGTATACTCTTTCCTTATTAGCCCTCCCCAAGTACATTACCTCACACTTCTCCAAATTAAATTCCATTTGCCACTGTTCTGCCCACCTGACCAGTAGATTGATATCCTCCTGTTGTCCATGACGTTCCTCTTCATTATCAACCACAGCCAATTTTAGTGTCATCTGCAAACTTCTTAATCATACTCCCTATATTCAAATCTAGATCATTGATGTATACCACAAAAAGCAAGGGGCCCAGTACTGAGCCCTGCGGAACCCCACTGGAAACATCTTTCCAGTCACAAAAAAATCCATCAATCATTACCCTTTGCTTCCTCCCTCTTAGCCAATTTTTCGATCTAACTTGCCACTTTGCCCTCGATCCCATGGGCTTTAACCTTTGTGACCAGTCTACCCTGTGAGACCTTATCAAAAGCTTTGCTAAAGTCCATATACACTACATCGTACGACTACCCTCATCGACCCTCCTGGTTACCTCCTCAAAAAATTCAATCAAGTTAGTCAAACACGATCTTCCCTTAACAAATCCATGTTGACTATCCCTAATTAATCTTTGCCTTTCTAAATGTAGATTTATCCTGTATTTCAGGATTTTTTTCCAATAATTTTCCCACCACTTAGGTTAGACTGACAGGCCTGTAATTACTTGGCCTATCCGTTTCTCCCTTCTTAAACAAGGGTACACATTAGCAGTCCTCCAGAAATGTTTCTTTCATGTTATTTTATATTTTTCAATATATCTTTTTTCCTTTATGGGGCAATTCAAGTGAGTGAGCTGTTTGGGAGCTTCAGGACATTTAACTCACTGATTTGCTGCTGTACAAAATTTAGCGACACATGTCCAGTTGAAAGTGGTCAAGATTAAAAGGTGCCCAAAATGAAGACCATGCCAATATAATTAATATTGACTTCTGCTGGAAAGGCACAAGGATGCTGGATGAGTACACGATTGGGCTTTGATGTGATGCCTCCCAGAATAGTCTGTTTCCTACATTACAACAGTGACTACACTTCAAAAAGTACTTCATTGGCTATACTTAGGGACGTCCGATGGTCGTGAAAGGTGCAAGTCTTTCTTTTTCTGTTGTCTCTCATTGTCGAGATACACACACTAAGAATGGCAACACAGCTCTGCTGGCATCTGGACAAACTGCTCCAGCATGAGTCACCATCTTTAAGAAAAGAGAAAATTGGGAGATTCATACAAACATGAGATTTCATAAGTCTGATATTGCTTGCCTGAATACTGCAGTTAAGTAAACCAAACATATTTAGCTGGAAAAATGTGTGCTTTTATATCATTCAAATTATTTTTAAAATTATATTCAGAATTAAAATCTGGCATATTGCGATCTGAATTATTCTAGAAGTCTTTTACGGTCAGATTTAAATCCCTCTAATAATAGCACATGATTAGTTAATTTATGTAAGTTCCATTCTCTGAAATTGGCATGTCTCTATCTGTTTGCATTCACTACTGCAAATTTTATGATCACTGCCAATTCATTTTTTTTCAAAACTGAAAAGCTGAAGTGAAGGCAAATAATAGGAGAAAAGATTAAGTGAATCAAGAAGTAGCTTAGATGATGCAAATTTTGGGTTCTAAATTGTAAAAGGAAGTGAAAACTGCAGGTTGGAGCTAAGCAGTTCCACTTTTTGGAGATACTGGAAAGATTGAGTTATTGTAGCAAATGGTGCATTGGACGTTGATTTCAATACCGAGATGATGCAGAGTAGGACAAATGTATTGGATGCCATATCTAGAGCTTGAAAGGAAAGTTCAATGCAGCAATGATCAGAGCAGTCAATATTGAGGACATTTTTTTATTATTATTCATTCGTGAAATGTGGGCATCACTGACAAGGCCAGCATTTATTGCCCATCCCTAATTGCTCTTGAGAAGGTGGTGATGAGCCACTGCAGTCCTTGTGCTGAAGGTACTTCCATACTGCTGTTAGATAGGGAGTTCCAGGATTTTGACCCAGCAACAATGAAGGAATGGCGATATATTTCCCAGTCAGCATGGTCTGTAACTTGAAGGGGAACTTGGAGGTGATGGTGTTCCCATGCGCCTGCTGCCCTTGTCCTTCTAGCTGATAGAGGTCACACGTAGGGAGGTGTTGTCAAAGAAGCCTTGGCGAGTTGCTGCAGTGCATCTTGTAGGTGGTACACACTGCAGCCACAGTGCGCTGGTGGTGGAGGGAGTGAATGTTTAAGGTGGTGGAAGGGATTGCTAATCAAGCAGACTGCTTTGCCCTGGATGGTTTCGAGCTTCTTGAGTATTGTTGGAGCTGCACTCATCTAGGCAAGTGGAGAGTATTCCATCACACTCCTGACTTGTGCCTTGTAGATGTTGGAAAGGCTTTGGAGAGTCGGGAGATGAGTCACTCGCTGCAGAATACCCAGCCTCTGACCTGCTCTTGTGGCCACAGTATTTATGTATATATGTGGCTTGTCCTGAAACATTGGAAATGAGTTTTATAAGCATAAAAAGTGTTACAGATTACAACAATAAATGGGAGGGTTCAAAATAGGCCACATTTTAAAATGAACATACAATTCTCATACAAAGTGGGTCAGTCTTGATAGCTTTAGCACTCAATAGTAGAAGTTCGTAGCTATGCAAGAATAACAAATTTTCTTAGGCCCCTATCAAAATGTATTTTTATTCTCCACTTTTCTTCTATCCTGTCCTGATGGTTCAAATTCATGCTGGGGTACGCTTCCATGGATTCCAGTAGTTCTCTGGTATGTTGCCCAGCCATCCTTGACAATGAGTCTCAGCAGCTATTTGACTGTAGAGGGGCATCAGAGACCAACTAAATCGTATCTTCAGCAAGCTGCACAGTCCACATGTATTATCCAGCAGATGTCAGTGAGCGCAATCCTTTATTCACCCACTTACATGTTGATACAATAGTCCCTGTCATGGTGCTTACATCACTTCTTTTATGCTCCTAATTGCAAGTTGATGCACTCTACCCAACCTTGGTGCTGGAACTTACTCTTCCTCTCCCCAGATGGTTACAACAGCCTGCTGTTGATTTCTCCTCCTTTGCAGCCCGATAACAAATGGATACAACAGTCCCCCCACCTGCTCTGGTCCTGCAGATTCCTGAAGTTTCTACTCTCCTGCCTGAAAGAGTGCCGGAAGCAGATTCTGTATCTTTCTGTAGCTTTCAAAAGGGAATTCTGATTTATACTTGAAAAGGAAAGAAATTGTGGAGGTATGGAAAAGAGCAGGGGAGTGGAACTAATTGTACAACTCTTTAAACGAGCTGGTACAGGCACGGTGGGCCGAATGGCCTCCTTCATTGGCTGTAAAGCGCTTTGAGATGTCTGGTGATCGTGAAAGGAGTTATATAAATTCACGTTTTTCTTTCTTTCTGTGCTGTATGATTCTATGAGGTGGTGCCGTCATTCAGATGAGACATTAAACCTCTCCTGTTGCACTATTTCGAAGAAGAGCAGGGGAGTTATCCCCGGTATCCAGGCCAATATATAGCCTCAATCAACATAAAAACAGATTATTTGGTCATTATCACATTGCTGTTTGTGGGAGCTTGCTGTGAGCAAATTAGCTGCTGCATTTCCTACATTACAACAGTGATCAGTGATTACACTCCAAAAAAAAGTACTTCATTGGCTGTAAAGCACTTTGGGACGTCCCATGGTTGTGAAAGGCACGATATAAATGCAAATTTATACTTCAAGATCCATGGCACGGCCCTGGACAACGAGGACCATTTCCCATACCTCGGGAGCCTCCAATCAACAAGAGCAGACATTGATGACGAGATTCAACACCGCCTCCAGTACGCCAGTGCAGCCTTCGGCCACCTGAGGAAAAGAGTGTTTGAAGACCAGGCCCTCAAATCTGCCACCAAACTCATGGTCTACAGGGCTGTAGTAATACCTGTCCTCCTGTATGGCTCAGAGACATGGACTATGTACAGTAGACATCTCAAGTCGCTGGAGAAATACCACCAACGATGTCTCCGCAAGATCCTGCAAATTCCCTGGGAGGACAGACGCACCAACGTTAGCGTCCTCGACCAGGCCAACATCACCAGCATTGAAGCACTGACCACACTCGACTAGCTCCGCTGGGCAGGCCACATTGTTCGCATGCCAGACACGAGACTCTCAAAGCAAGCGCTCTACCCGAAACTCCTTCACGGCAAATGAGCCAAAGATGGGCAGAGGAACCGTTACAGGGACAGCTTCAAAACTTCCCTGATAAAGTGCAACATCCGCACCGACACCTGGGAGTCCCTGGCCAAAGAGCACCCTAAGTGAGGAAGTGCATCCGGGAGGACGCTGAGCATCTCGAGTCTCATCGCCGAGAGCATGCAGAAACCAAGTGCAGGCAGCGTTACAGTCATATTCGGCAGTCCCTCGTATTGAGGATGATCCGCTTCCACACCAAAAAGGGATGAGTTCACAGGTGTTTCAATGAGGGACCTGACATTCTAGGTCCCGAACTACATACTGAAGGGTGGAAGATGCCTGTGCGAGGATTCTTTTAACGTGGGGTGGCCGTTGCACAACAGCCACCTCACGGGCTTGACAAGAACTAGGTCTTGACTCAGTGGCAAGGGTTAACCAAGACGAGTGGAGACCAAACTCTGCTGCACGGACCTAGTGTGCACACATGCTCCTACTATCCATAGATCGCAGTGTGGGCTGGCCCGTGCTGCCCCTGGGCCCTCGCCTCTCCTGGGCCCCGAAAGAGCGTGCGGCAAACCAGTCCCACCCCCGCCCTTTCCCTCAACAACTATCTGTCCCACCTGTGACAGGGACTGTGGTTCTCGTATTGGACTGTACAGCCACCTAAGGACTCATTTTTAGAGTGTAAGCAATTCCTCGATTCCGAGGGACTACCTATGATGATGATGATAAATGCAAATCTTTCTTTGTGTCAGACTGACATTGCCCAGTTGCTGGGACTCCTCCTCCTCCTCCCCCTCCGACTGTCAATCACTAGCTGGGATGTCTGCTGGTGCACACGTCCCCACCGCGCCAGCGGCGTCACCGGCTTTCTGTCGGCCGCGCGCACGTCGTCCCCCCCCGCCCCCGCCAAACACCACCACCACGCGCGGCAGCGTCCTCACCGGCTTGCTGTCGGCCACGCGCACGTCCCCTCCCCACCACCACGCGCGGCAGCGTCGTCACCGGCTTGCTATCGGCCACGCGCACGTCCCCTCCCCACCACCACGCGCGGCAGCGTCGTCACCGGCTTGCTGTCGGCCACGCGCACGTCCCCCTCGCCCTCTCCCGGCGGCGACGCGCGGGGAGGTCCCTCACACCGGCTGACCGCCGAAAGCAATCAGAGGACACCGAAGCGGCAAGAGAGAAGGACGGACGGACGGACAAGAAAGAAAGCAAGCAAGCAAGCGAGAGCTACCGGGTCTGACTGAAAACAACAAACAGCGGCAGCCACACACACAACGATGGCGACGGCGGCGGCTCTGGGCCTGCTGATGCTTCTCCTTTACAGTGCGGGCGCTTACATAGGTAAGGGGCACCGAGCTCGACGCGTGCTGTGTTATCCCCCTCGCTCAGAATGTCTAATTAAAACATTTTTTAAAAGTTAAAATACATTTCCCCACCCTCCCCATTTCTCTTCAGCCGTTGACCGCCGCCTATCGTGTTTTTAAATTTAATTCAAATGAGGACGAGGCTTTCCGTCTTTTTTTAAAAATCACCCCCCCCCTCTCCTTTCGAGTCTTGTTTTACCTTTTTCCGATGCAGTGGCAGGGCCGGTGTGTGTGTGTGTTATCGGTGGGTGGCCCCGGGGAGCCGCTCGCTTTGGACGGCCGGCGGCGGCGGCCGTTGCTGCAATAACCGGTCTGAGCCTGTTTCTAGGGGACGGCGACCGAGCGCCGCCAAACGCGCTCCATTCCCCCCCCCCGCCGTTCGCAATGGAGCCTCGCTTAACACCAACTTGCATTCGTATCGCGTCTTTCACCCCTTCTCCCCCCCCCCCCCAATTTGACACGTGGTCTGGGGGCAAGGGGGAAAAAACGCCAGTCATTCATTCACATGTACTCCATGACCTCATTCCTTTTAATGGTGCGCTTCCTCGTTTTAGCTCATAGTTTTGGTAATCCCTTTGTAGTTATAGCCAAGGAAATGTGGTGTTGACGTACGCTATATTATTAGAACGTTAATTTAAGGTTACTGTCCAAAGAAAGATTTGCATTTATGTAGTGCCTTTCACGACGTCTCAAAGTGCATTACAGTCAATGAAGTACTCTGGAGGTGTCGTCACTGTTGTAATGTAGGAAGTTTTATATAAATCAGAATTTGTGGCGACATTTTCTTGCAAAATTGTGACCCTCTGAATCAAGACTAAGACTCACTTCAGATTTGTATCTGCATTTTAATATAAATATCTTTGCAGACACTGACAGTTTAAAATATGATTGAGTAGCCCTTTTATATAGCAGTGAGTGTGTTTCACTACTTGTTGTACAAGTGTATGATCACTTGACTGTAAAACTAGTGTCAAAATGGTCTCAAATGGGAATGAAGTGATTCCCTGGCTTGAGGCATTGCTGTGTAAACGCGAGTTTACTTGTGCGAGTGTTCAGCAATGGTTGGCTTAACATTTCAATGGGCTGATGCAATCTGATTTTCCATGGTGATGAATGCCAGTGTCATGATTTTTTAATTTAACACAATTATTGTTCTGTGTAGGGACAGTTTAGCACAGAATATTCTGAGTTATAAATTGAAATTAGGTCAATAATAGCTTCAGCGCATGCAGCTTTACTTCGTAATCCTTTAGTGTTAAGGTCCACAGATGACAAACTAGCCTGTATCTAAATCTGTATCTCCAGTAATGCTTTTTCAGTAGCAGAGGTTTTGATGGGGTCTATAAAAATGACAGCTTACCTGGGTTTTCCTCATTTCCAATCTTCAAAGACCAGTAAATATTGATTTGGTTGGAAAATGTGAATGGGGCACTGGGGACATAATATACACACACAATCTAATGGACCCCCACAGAAATAAGTGTTCTACTCTTGCATCGCATGAGGTCAGTCTGGAAAAACCTGTTATTGGACAGGGTGTTCTGATCTGGTTGTGAAAGACTCTTGCTTGAATTAACTATCCAGAAATGAACATTTCATGAATAACTATGAAAAATCTATAATTTATATTTTTGCTGTCTTCACACATCACATCAGCTGGTGTTTATGGTGTGTTCTGTCCTGTTTCCAGCTGAGCTGTTTGAGAAGTAAAAGCTGATATGTCTGTCTGTAGCAACGTATTGAACAACGGAACAGTTTTAGAAATTGCCATGGTGTTTAACTATGGCTGTTCAACTTGTCAGCTGAGTGAATGTCTTAATCAGTAGCCGAAGGACAAGTTACTTAGGAATATTTTTGTATTGGGCACCAATTATTTGAGGCTCTGACCCTTGCTAGCAATGTGTTTGGGTCAGAAAATCTGTCCCCAATCTCTAATGAGCGATTAAGTGCCAAAGAATGAGGGCGTGCTACCGGCATTTACGGATCTAATTAAGATGATTTTAAAAACATGTCTGACACTCAAGTCTCTGACTTCATGTGTTGTCCAGCCTATGGTGTGCGCAGCATCCATATAAACTGGGTGCATGGAGTCCTCGAGCCTGGTGAGCAAACTTATTAAAGGTGAAATAACACCTGAGTTATTTGGTCTGTACCTGCTGTTCCAGGACCTGTGCATACCTGGATATGTCACAATAGCAACAGCCACTGAGTCACACTGTCTGCTGCCGGATAGGTTGCAGACAAATCTAACAGACACTCTTTCCATAGAGGAGAGGTTACAACAACTTGCTGATTTCATGCCACCTCAGCCTTGAAATCTATCACTGGAGAGTCACCACTTTTGGTGCATCTTCTGCAGGAGACTCCAACTTTTCATCATAAAAAGCAAGGATTGCCCACATGCTTGCCTGTACCATTTTGAATAGTTAGTCAACTTTTCTGACCACCACAACTTCCTCTTTAATGGTACACTGCAGCTCTTAATTGCTGCTACCATTACTGGATTTTTTTTTACACCCTTCCAAATATAAAAAAAAATACATAGATGACCTGGAAGAGGGGACAGAGTGTAGTGTGACAAAATTTGCAGATGACACAAAGATTAGTGGGAAAGCGGGTTGTGTAGAGGACACAGAGGCGCTGTAAAGAGATTTAGATAGGTTAAGCGAATGGGCTAAGGTTTGGCAGATGGAATACAATGTCGGAAAATGTGAGGTCATCCACCTTGGGGGGGGGGGGGGGGGAAAAACAGTAAAAGGGAATATTATTTGAATGGGGAGAAATTACAACATGCTGCAGTGCAGGGGTTCCATGAAACCCAAAAAGTTAGTTTGCAGGTGCAGCAGGTAATCAGGAAGGCGAATGGAATGTTGGCCTTCATTGCGAGAGGGATGGAGTACAAAAGCAGGGAGGTCCTGCTGCAACTGTATAGGGTATTGGTGAGGCCGCATCTGGAGTACTGCATGCAGTTTTGGTCACCTTTCTTAAGGAAGGATATACTAGCTTTGGAGGGGGTACAGAGACGATTCACGAGGCTGATTCCGGAGATGAGGGGGTTACCTTATGATAGATTGAGTAGACTGGGTCTTTACTCGTTGGAGTTCAGAAGGATGAGGGGTGATTTTCTAGAAACATTTAAAATAATGAAAGGGATAGACAAGATAGAGGCAGAGAGGTTGTTTCCACTGGTCGGGGAGACTAGAACTAGGGGGCACAGCCTCAAAATACAGGGGAGCCAATTTAAAACCAAGTTGAGAAGGAATTTCTTCTCCCAGAGGGTTGTGAATCTGTGGAATTCTCTGCCCAAGGAAGCAGTTGAGGCTAGCTCATTGAATGTATTCAAGTCACAGATAGATAGATTTTTAACCAATAAGGGAATTAAGGGTTATGGGGAGCGGGCGGGTAAGTGGAGCTGAGTCCACAGCCAGATCAGCCGTGATCTTGTTGAATGGCGGAGCGGGCTCGAGGGGCTAGATGGCCTACTCTTGTTCCTAATTCTTATGTTCTAATTCTTATGTATGCTACAGGTTAAGCTTTCCATGTGCATGTAGCCTAATAAATTAGATGGGGCACCTGTTGGAAAATTCAGCCTTGCTGAGCCCCTGGTACAGATAAGCCTGTACCATGGGACATCTTCACCCTATTTTTATCATATTTATTGGAAAATCAGGGGGTTTTATTTCAAGAAAAATGAATACAGCTGATAACTCTTGAATCTTTGCAGTTAATATTCCATCAAGGAACACACAAAATGGTTCAGTTGTATTCTTAAATGTAGTAATGTATATAATATGCTATGGTGTTTATATTCTGGTAGCTCTATGTTACTGTCAAAGATGATTTTAAACACTGGTTTGATTTATGCTCTGAGATGTACCTTATTTTAATAATTAATAGAGACTGCATACATGTTGGCTAGGCAGAAGATGTTGATATTCTTATTAAAGTTAGCCACAGTGTTGAAAGAGTGCAAATATTGTACCTGTTTTTTTAAAACTTGGACATAAAAATACCCCTTTCTATATGTATAGCCGTTCACATGATCTGTTTCTGTCTTGAGATGAGCTTGCTTTGAAATAAGCACAAGCAATTGGCAAGCCTATTCAGAACTATCAGCTGAACTGTTGAATCTTGTCCATTTTGTCTGTGTTGTCATAATTATATTAAAAGCAGATCATAGGTACTGTAGATATATTCTCCTTTTAAGGGGCCAAATGCAATGCTTCCTGTTAATAACTATATTGGCAGAGTGGAAAATAGAACTTGGTAGGTACTGAATCAGTCGGAATGAGACAGTCGATCCAGAACATTGAGTCCCCATTTTCAGTTTAGTGTAAATGATTCTGTTGTCACTTCACTGGATTTCTAGTGTGGGAAATGCATTCAGTTCTCAAATAATTAAACAGATTCTCCATCTGCTGTGGTAACTTAGTGAAGTCATAACTATAATAATTGCATTGTAGTTGTAATAGTGCTTGCAATGTGTTGTCGTGGAAAGATGAAACAGTGTATATGTTAGGTGTTCAAGATACAACTTGTGGATCAAAATCTCCTTTGATCTAGCCTATGAACCTATGATAGAGTTGGTTGCTTTGGGTGAGTAGCTTCCAAGTGTTTTAAGTTCAGTGGGAGGATTGGGCTGGGGGAGAGGGGGAAGGCATGTAATTGTTGTGTACGGCGATCTTGATTTTTTTTATTGTTGGGGCTTCCATTTCTATATAATCATATGTGGCCAACTCAGTGGTTTAACTATTTGTACCCGGCAACTCTAAAAGGTTGACTGTTGCTTGTATATGTAATTGGAAAATATGCAGTACTTTACATTATGATTCCTAACTTAAGATTGTGGCTTTGGTTTAGCGCGAATAATCTCCAAACTGCTTTCATTTTGGAACATAATTTGTGACATTCAAGTTGTGCCTTGGCTCAGTGGTAGTGCTACTGCATCTGAGTTAGGTAGGCAGGGGCTGAAGCCACATTGCAGGACTTGAGCTGTTAAATTGAATAAAGGTGAAGGTATAGGAGGATTTTAATATTTTTAAAATAGGGTTCCCAGTATCACATTTCTGCACCACCTGGTCTCAAACTGCATTTAAGCAAATGCTCTGTACAATAACATGCAGTGTTATATTTAGTAATGCACTACCTGAAAGGGTAGTGGAAGCAGATGCAGTAGTAACTTTCAAAAGGTAATTGGGTAAATAATTGAGGGGGAGAAAATTGCAGGGCTGTGAGGAAAAATAAGAGTAGGAGGACTAATTGGATATCTTTCAAAGAGCTGGCATGGGCCGAATGGCCGCCTCCTGTCCTGTGCAATTCTGTGATGTAAATCTTGATATTAGTCAGAAGTTCATTTGATGTCAGAGTATACAGTATTGGTGTTTCTGGTGGTACAGTACTGTGAAGCAACAACTAGCAGGAAGTAATGTAACATGTCTTAGTGTCACATGCTATCCTATATGAATATGCTGCAAAAGAATTGCATAATTTTATGTATCGTGTTTTAACTAGCACACTAGGAGAGAGTTTTTGGTGAATTCCAATTTATTTGTCTGCACAATATACCAAATTCTGTCTTGTCTTTCAGATTTTTGCCTTCATTTTCTTTGTACACATTTTCAATTGAATTCCTTCAAATGATAGGCAAATGTTCCATGTGTGGTGGCAGCTTTCTGCCAGGAACTGCACTTGAGTGCCCATTTCTTGTATGTTCCATTAGTGATGGCTTGTTCAACTGTGGAGCTCTCGCAGCTAAGCTTATTGATGCCTATTATTCCTCCAACAGGGGATTTGTTTTGTGCCACCAACAAAATGCTGGGCATTAGAAATGGTTCACTAAAAATAGGTATCAGATATATGGTTCTGAGAGATTTATCCAGTTTGGAAGTTCTGAATTCTCGCCCTGTTTTCTTTCCATTACTGTGTTGGATTGTAACATCCACTGTTCTTGGACTGAAACACAAAATGGGGGTTGAGACGGTCAAGAAAGAGTGATAGAAAACTGAAAGATTAGCAAAAAGGACAGAAGGTTACACAGTATGATTAATACAACTAGTAAATTACATTTAAACATGGTGCTTCAAGATGCTTTGGAAATTAAAAATCTTCTGCCTTAGCTTCTGGGACAGTAATACTATTGATGTTCAGTTATTTGAATTTGTATACAATAACAAGTTGGTCCATTAGTGAACATCTTGAATTACATTTTCCCTCTGGATGACTCTCCCTCCTAATACAGTACTGCTATATGTATCTGTCTTCCAAGCAATGCCTTCCCTCTGGATGCTCCCTGCTCTGAATTTTCTTATTAAATGTGTCAGTGGATTCCTCATGGTGCTATTAAGTGTGTCAGCTTGAGCTGATATTAATTTGCAGTTTGAAGAAAGCTACACTGAAGAATATTCAGACATTTAAAAAGTCCCAATTTTTAGATATCTTGTGGTAGAAATTCAATTTTCTGCTGCTATAAGTGGAAGTATGTGGTGGTAGTGATAAAACTTAAAGCACCAGTGATTTTATTGAGCCTTGATTGTAGCCATTTACCAGAAAATAAAAGAGAGTACTTAAGAAAATTATGCCCACTTAGTTTACATATACTGTAGAGTATTTTTGTGTGTCTGCTGTTTCATGTTTGTTAAAGGTAACAATGAAAGTCCTTGATATAGTCATTCCTCTAATCTTGATCTATGGAGTATCCACCCTAACTGGTACTGAAAAGAAAAAATTTGGAGAATTCTGAGACAGCCGTGCGTGTGAAGTGTGAGGAATGCGGAGATCAGAAGAACTGACAAACCATCGTGATCAGAGGAACTGGAATGGAGCGATTTGGGTGCAATGGATGAAAAATGACAGCAATGGATCATCCACACAAGACACGCAAAGGGCAGAGACCACAAAGAAAGCCACAAACTAATGGTGCCGACAGAGATGACTGAAGGACTCCTGCTACCATCTGGTGGTGAGAAGTCAGCTATTTCACATTATTTTCTGAGTGTGTTAATCACTCACATTATTTGTGTTCTCCTCGTCCTGTTGGGAGTCTCTTTAATCTCTCTGGGCGGCAATCATTTTGTGATCTTCCTTTAGGATTTGTTAATAGTAACCTAATCTGAGCGTTTCTTTTTAGTGTCATTTCAACTTCTCAACTCGAACTTTTTTTTTTAATCTGTCCTTTGCATCACATCAATTCAACTGTTTTTGGCTGCTGCTCTGCACAGGATCGGAGCACTTGTGATGTGTCGAGCATTATGCTGTACGGATCGATAACCCAGAATCAAAACTTTGTTCGTAGCTTTTTTGTCTGCAATGCAACATAGTGGATTTTTAAAATGTACTGCTTTGCCAAACGTTACACTTGTGTAACACTGCTGTATTCTATTAAATGTTGGAAAACCATAAACTCGGCAAAACCAGTCTCTTTCCTAATACCCTTTAGTCTATAATGTACATTGTGACTTGGTTCAGTAGTATTGTCCCACTGACTATTTTGGATTATGACTATCCAATCTGAATGTGAGCATGTTGACATGCCGATACAAACTGGGTATAAATGTGGGTGTACGTGTCGAATGTTGATAGAGGTATTTCAAGGATTTGTGGATTATCACATTTATCATCATAGTTTCTTTGCAATGCTGTTTCAGATTCACCATGAAATTGAGACCTGTGTGTTTTATATTTGGTAACTTAAATCCACTATTTCTGATGACATAGGGACAAGAGTAGGCCACTCAGCGCCTTGAGCCTGTTCTGCCATTCAATTAGATAATGACTGCACCTCAACTCTTATTTACCCGCCATTACTGCCTATCCTTTAATACCTTTACCTAGCAGCGCTCAGAGAATCGCAACATTTAACCTGTTATCCACATCCAGGCTCGGTTTGGAGCTGAAAGTATAATTCCAATAACCATTTATTTTGGCTAGTTGCTGAATTACATAAAATGAATTTAAAGGACTATATTTCACAGAAGTATAATAAATTAGTGTTGCGATCTCGCTTATACCATTTTGGTATGACAGGATTTCAATCTTTCCCGTTGCTCCTTTCATTGCCTTTGGATATGGCTGTATGAAAGATTGGATCAAGATTATGTGGCCTTTATGGGTAATGTAGTCATAGTTATTACCTTGTAATTCAAAGATTTTTTAAAGATTTGTTTTACGAACATGGACTCTTTTCTTGGAAAATGATCGGATTGCTGGAATTCTTCAACCATGTCATTTACAATATACAGTAATGATATAGCTCTTACTAACAAGTTATTGCTTAATATTTGAAGGTTTAACAAAAATGTAAATGTTATGATCTATGGAGGCAATAGCGGAGTTATGGGAAGGTATTTATAGCTTGGTTTCCCTATGTACCCTTCAGTTTTGCTCATGCAGAGGGCCCGAGGTGACTTTCACAACAGCAAAACAAAAGCTGGTGCGCCAACAAACAGCTCTAATTTGTAAGTAGTGGAGGCAGATTCAATTGCGGCTTTCAAACAAGAATTGGAAAAGTACTTGAAGGAAAACAAATTGCAGGGCTACGGAGAAAGGGGAGTGGGACTAGCTGACGTGCTCTTGCAGAGAACCAGCATGGGTTCGATGGGCCGAATGGCGGTCTCCTGTGCTGTAACCATATTGACATTTATAACAGCAAATTTTGGCTGGAAGAATAAATAAAGTTTTGGTGACAACACTTTTGTCACGCTTCTATCACTCAATCATAGCCACAATATTTAATCAATTTATCTTACTTGCCTTTGGTTTATTGCACATGTAGGATCTTGGCTGTATTGGTTTTACTGTGCCTTTTGCTGCCTGGGACTGCATTGGCAAAGCTTCCCCCTCTCGTTGATTCTTCCACTTCTCCCTTATAAGTATAGGTGTTTTCTGTGTGGTCGCTTAAGTTGCTTTTCCCCTAATGGTACAGAAAGTTGCTCACCCTGATGGCTCCTATGAGAATCTTTTCCTCTGAATGACATCCAGGACTCCATTGACTTGCTCAGCACCTGTCATTTCTTCCTCTGATGCTTACCGATGCTTCCACCAGCTTTTCCGAGGCATTTTCTCCCTCTAAATTACTTTCCCACACTACCGGCAGATCCTGCTTCAGCCAGCACCCACTTGTGCTTCTGTGTTTTTTCCACACAACTTATTATCTGATCTCGAACTCAGCTACCCTTGATCTTGTGACACACAAACCCTTTAGCCCACAAATAACATTGCAGTTCAGGGGAAATTTTCAAAGACTATCAGCCAAAAGCCTTCCCCTTCATTTCCATATAGGTAAGAAAATCAAACTCCAAATTTTCTAATCACGCAAAACAATTAAACTTATCCATCAAAATGAACCACTTTCTAATTCTGTATATGCAGTTATATTATGTAAACCGTTTATATTTCATAGGCTTAAGTCTGTATGGTTACTAATTGAATTTCAACTTTCTATTCATAAACTACTGTCATCCTTAACTTACAACTGACCAATATTACTACAGCACGCACTTCTCTCTCTTCCTCCAACTACTAGATATCAGATGACTGCACAGAAGTCAGCTAATCTATTCCATCTCTCCAGTTCTGATTCATGCTTACCAGTTCATAATATCTTACATGGAAACTGTAACTCCACTCTTGGCATCATAAATACCCGTCCACCCAATCGTAGCACGTCGGAGTTAAACGTTGCAAACACTGCTGCACACTGCACGATCTGTGAGCAATTCCATAGATCTACAGGTGTAACCAGCTTTTTTTAGTGCTGTATATATTCTGTTCAGATTAGGTTAGCACATGTGCAAATATAGAGATTTTTTTTTAGTTTATGGGCTCAATTTTCCTCACTGATTTGCGCCGTTTTTTTGGTGCACGCTGCTTTTTTTGGCCTAAGTTTTAAAAATCCAAGTTTCCCTAAAGATTGCGAGGCAACATAACTCACGTTACGATTTTTTTTTTAGATTAATTTTTTTTTGCGTAACCTGATGTCTGCGGCAGTTTTTCACAATTATGCAAATTTGGTCAACTTGCATGTCTCCTAGGACTGCATATGTGACCACTCCGCAAAACCTTCTGGGCACTTAAGAAAAGCCAACGCACATCAAGAAATCGCTGCAGAAAGATTCCATTGTTTTTAGGCAGTTTTGGAGGGAGTCAAGAACACAAGTATGCATCATTAAGCTTAAATTTTTCAAGCTCAAAACGCAGAAAATTGAAGTTTCATGGAATTCTTCAACTTTTGATTTTTTTTAAAGTGCCTCTCCAAACCGGGCTCGAGAGTCGGCCAGCAGAATCGGTCCCTCGCCATGACACAGACTTTGGGCTCGGCTTGAAAAGAAGCCTGGGATGGGGGGGGGGGGGGTGGTTGGTGTGGAAGACGAACTGAAGGCATGAGAAGCCTTACACTATGTCACTATGCATCAAATGAAGCCCGGGGGTGGGGGGAGAGATGGGTGTGTTTCCCGATCATTGCGCATGCTCAGACCTGGGTGTGGTTCATACTAGGGCGTCAACCTTGCGGGTGGGGGAGGAGGGAGGGAGAGAGAACAAAGTACCTTGTCCTGTCTGCCGTTTTGAACTTCTTGCAAAGGTACAATTTAATCATGGGGGAAATACTGACACTGCCATACCTTGTGCAAACCTTCTGCATGATGATGATGCTGCGGAGGAGATAATTGATTCGACGTCATCGCATGAGGAATCTCCGAGCACATAGGATGATGGGCAGGAGGCCTTACCCACGTCTGGTATATCGAGATAGGTGTTCGGACCTGCACCTGAGTGATGCAGACTGTGTCAGACGGCTGCATTTCTGCAAAGAAGTTGTAACTGAGATCTGTGAGTTAGTAAAAGCAGACCTTCAATCTCGAAGCATCAGGAGGACTGCTTTGTCAGTTGAAGTGAAGGTTACAGCTGCACTTTCATTCTATGCATCTGGATCGTTCCAGGCCACAACTGGGGATGTGTGCGCCATTTCTCAACATGCAACACATCTGCATTCGGCAGGTGACTGCTGCACTATATGCCCGGAGGAATGACTACTCCAATTCCTCCTGTAAGAAATACTTGGTCCTTGAGCCGCGTTGCATACTGTATTGCAGCTCCGATTTTTCCAATGAGAATTAAAGTTCTCCACACAACTGGCTCTTTAGCAATGGCCGAATGCAGACCGGGACCTGTACTGGGCATGTGCACCCATAGCAATCACGTCAAAAATGTCCTTTTTTATTTTCTGCATATGCAGAGGAGGTGGGTGGGGGTGGTGGTGGGGGCAGGCAGCGGTTTTTCAGCACAGACATTAGGCTTCAACCCCTCCCCTGAAGCTACAGGACAGGCTGCGTGGCACCAAATTCAAAAAACTGAACGGGGAAACTTGATGATTTTTTTGCAGTAGTTGGGGCCAAGAAAGAAGGACAATATGCCAAAAAAAATGTCATTGGGGAAAATTGAGCCCTATATATTTGGAGAGGGGCAGAGTTTGGATTTTAAGCGATAACTTAAGGCCAATATAGAATCTTGTTCCAAGATATTCCTTTTTAAGTAATTCAAACCAGAATTTTATCAGTGACTATAAAATACAACGCGGGGCCGATACAACTTTAGAAACTTTGTAAAAATAGATTTGAAAAATAAGAAGTTCTGGTCTGATACAAGTACATGTTGAACCTCTTATCCGGCACCCTTGGGGCCCGTTCTGGATAAGGGATTTTTCCGGATGAGGGGTGGTCAAGTTAAGTTGGATGATACAGGTACTGAGCAAGGGGATATCAGGCTTGGGGCTGGGAGTGCGGCAGAGAGAATGTGGGGTGGGGGGGGAGGGAGAGGCGGTCGGTGGATTCGGGGTCAGGCCAGCGATTGGGAGTCTGCAGCGAGGAAGGACTTCAATTTGTTCATGTCGGAGTTCTGCTTATGCGCCACCCAGTGACCGGGAATGGTGCCAGACGAGGAGGCGTGCCAGATAAGGGAGGTTCAACCTGTATAGTAATTAGAAATTGATTAGTACATTCTGTATTTTATTTCTCGCATGACTATTTAAATCAAACATTAAAAAGAACTGTTTGTATCTCAATATGTTCTTTCTGTTGTATGGTACATTCTTGACCAAGTGAGCAAATTATGTGCTTTTGTCAATGCTGTTGTGCTGCTTGTTCCAAGGATGTAAATGCATGATGGCAGACATTTCTACTGCTCCCTTTGGAACAAAAGTGTTTATTAAGAAAGTTTGTAATAAAGGGAGTGTGAAATGATTTTGTATTTCCCTATAAATAATTTAACAATTCACAACATTAGGAGCTAGGAGTTAGGAGCTCATTCATACTTTGCATATTTTCAATAACTACACTTCATTTTTTAAAAAAAAGTACTTCATTGGCTGTGAAGCGCTTGGGACAGCTTGAGGATGTGAAATGCACTATATAAATGCAAGTTCTTTCTCTCCTTCTGTTATTAGGTAGAAAGCATTCAGGAAATTTATGGAATGAGAAATGAGGTTTATTCTGTGTGGGGTAAAATATGTTTATTTTCATACAAGATATTTTAAATTGCATTTATTCTTGATCTAGTTAATATTTGTGTATTAACATCCATTTTATATAATATGCTTTTGCTTAACAATTTCTTTTTTTTCAAAGCCACAATTTTGTATTTATGAACTGAAGAGAAGGGGACAATAACCTCCTATAGCACTAATTGGACTGACCTTTAACCCGAGGCAATTACAGATATTTCTATCTCCAATTCTCTAATGCAGTAAAGTCTTTTAACCCATTCACGGTACTGCGGTGCTTGTACTGTTTCAGCAGTTACACATCATTCTTAGTAAGTGGTGATGATCTGTGAAATTTTCATTATCTGTTGACTGGAACTGTCCGTACAGCAGTATAACTTGTCAATTTTACCTTCCGAACTTGAGTTAGATTAGTTGAGTTGAGTATTATACAAGAAGCACATTTGCTGAATGTGTTGTTTTTTAAATCCTGTACCATATGGGTACCAATATGCCAAACCAGCCCAGTGACAACACGGCACAGTTTTGGAATGCTGTGAGCATTGACACTTAATGCAGGACCCAATATACAGGAGAGATGCTGAAAGGAAATTAATTACAAGCTAACACACACAATTCTCTCATTAGGAAATTTACTGAGGTTAGGCTCCCATAAGTTTGTGTGTTTGGGGGGGTGGTGGGTGGGGCAGTGGTTCGTGAGAGAACTTCCCTTGCCGTATTCTTTTTAATGCTGTTATGTTCATCAACTGAAACTTGTGGCTTAAATTGATTTGATTTGCTGTTCTGTTGCCAATGAATTTTTTTGTTGCAGCTGGCTTTATAAAGTCACCCCTGTCTGAAGTGAAGCTAATGGAAGATGATATAGAATTGAACTGTGAGGTAATTGGAAACCCCACCCCTGAAATTCAGTGGTGGGGCCTAGAGGGCAATGATACTGAGGTCATGTCGCAGCTCTATGATGGTGCGCGACAACAGCGGATCAAAATCAACTCCAGCTACAACCTTGTCGCCAAGAGCTCCATCGGCATCATGAACCTAAGTATTGAGGACACTGGCACATACGAATGCAGAGCCAGTAATGATCCCGACCGCAATGATTTAAAAAAACGCCCCAAAATCAAGTGGATCCGGTCTCAGGCGACAGTAATAATCATTGAACGTGAGTGGCGGTTGCCAAGTTGTCGGAGATGTTTACCAGTAGCTTAGTCCAAGTGCCTGGTATGCATTTTGGTGCCCTTTTCATCGTCCTTCCAAGAAAAGCTCCTGGCGCCTGCACTGCTGTCCTGTGATCAAAGCCATGCCAACCCTTCTCCACCCTGGCAGTTACCCTGTTTTTATCCTATGACTTGTTGCAAGGTTGTGAGATTGTTTTCCCAACGTTTAGGTGTTGAAAGCAAAACAATTTCATTTAAGATATTATCACTTCCACTTGAACTCTGAATATTGTTGAATGGGTGGCCAGCTGTCTAATTAAGCTGATGAAGCAAAATATTTTCCAGAGCTGATATATTGGTACATGCTTTATATTTGTGTTTTATTTAGTCGGTGTGTTAAACGTTTTGTTTAGGCTTCTACAGACAATTCTACACCAAGTTATGTAATAGGAAATATTAGACATCTGGCTTACCATTTATATTTACAGCAATACAACATGGAAACATGTAGGTTGCCTTTTTGTAATGTTGCAATCTCACACTCTGTTACTGGTCTTCCAAGTTTTGCCTTTACAACCAGAAGATGGCACCTGAAAGCTTTCTAGTACCGTAGGATGGAATTGCATACCCTCTGGTTCCTGACCAAGCCATGTACTTTATCAGTCGCTACCTTGTGATTGTGTCATTTTGATGTGTGTAATATTCTCCCAAACCTCTATATCCAACTTTGTGAACGTCAGAGACTCCTTTATCCCCTCCTTGTCTTGGCCTATGCTGTAGTGCCCTTGTGTTTTGCTGGTTGTGTTACAGTGGCTAAATATTGCAGTGCAAACCTTTTTGATGGGAGAAAAAATGGAATTAACAAGACCCTCAATCTCTCTGTAATTGACCATCTTGATTATAACATTTCCTTATTGCTAATGAATGAACTGGATATTGATCATTTAAGAGCAGCAACCAGTTTGCTGCGTGTTACTGTGGGTGCTTAGACAGTGCTGAAGACATCACTCTTTTAAACTGACTTAAGGTTTTCCTTATACCTGTATGATTTGAATTATTACATTAGTTGATCAAAGTTCTGGAGTGATCTCGCACTTTCTTTATCTGACAAGCTGATCAGTGGTAAAACTACTTTTGACTATTATGTGGAATAACATGATAGATCTTAATGCACACAGAACAGTGGAGGGATGTTTATTTTCTATCAGCGGTTCCAAATCATGTCATTGATATGATGGAATTATAAGCCATATTATGAAAAAGTTAATTGGAAATTACTACAATGTTTCCTGAAACCAAATGGCTGAGAAATTAGATATCCATTAAATAGGTCATTTGGGGGGAAAGAAGAGGTTTGCATTTTGCTGCTGTGATAAGCTTTAGTAGTTTACTGTCCCCCCGAATGTATTGGTGTAGACAATGTCTCAACAAAGCAATCCTATGTTCATAATGCTAGAAAACTGTGTAATAATGTTTTACTACAAAGGAAATTGCTTATTTAGTTCAGAGCAGGTTTTCACTTGACTATTTTGAGTTTTCAGCTTTAAGCTGGATTGATAACTGCTTAACTTTATAGCTCCATGTTTTTAAATTGTAACATAGTTTGCCACATTACATTGAGTTTTATGTTACTTTGTGTAGATGCATTCCTTTCATGAAGTGTTAAAATATGGAAGCATAATTGCTGCGACCATTTTTTGGTTACCTGGTCTCCGCTTTCAATTAGTTACCATTCAATTCTGAAACCTGTTCTTTCTTTGCAACCAGACCCTATAATTGTTGTGGATCCTCCAATCTTGGAATCAGGGGAAGTTTTGAAGGAAGCAATACTTCGCTGCAACCTGACAAATCCACCTTCAATCATTGAAGGGCGTGTGTGGAAAAAGGATGACGTGGATATCCCAGAAACCAGTGATACAGAGGCATCAACAATTATGGAATACAAGTATGTGTCAATACTTTCACTGCCAGCCAGCTGATGACTCAATCCATATTTAAGTGAAAAATCAGTAACATTTTTGTTTTATCCCTATCACAGAGAATCTCGAATTAGGATACTTTCCTTAAACTAGTTCAGCACTGTTTCAGTGCTTTATCCCTGTTACTGTTCTCCATATTTATGCTCACCACCCCCAGTTCTTGATGTAGGTGTCTGGAGTTTGTCAACCCTCCAGAAATATTAATAGAAGAATAGAATAAAAGTATAAAACTAGGGGCCATTAATAGATGGTCACTAATAAACCCAGTAAGGAATTCAGGAGAATCATCTTTACCCAGAGAGTGGTGAGAATATCGCTGCCACATGGAGTGATTGAGGCAAATAGCACATCTAAGTTTAAGGAGAAGCTAGATCAGTACACAAGGGAGAAAGAAATAGAAGGATATGCTGCTACGGTGAGATGAAGTAGGGTAGGAGGAGGCCCGTAGGCTCAAAGACTGATATAGACCAGTTGGGCCGAATGGCCTCTGTCTGTGCTGTAAATTCCATGTAAACCCTCAGCCCTGCACCTTGTTAATTTTGAGAAGCAGTGCCATGGTGCTAGCAGATTGGTACAGTTGGAGATTTGCATTAAAATTTTATTTGTCACATATACATGCCATGTTTACATTGACATCCTTCCAAAACAGTAGTTTGTGAAACGTGTTGTGGGGATGTTACTGTTCAGCTTTGTTTTCTCTACCTATCAGTTCATTCAATGTGTGAGTTGCTGCTTGATTATTTTTCTTGCTGTAATAATTTTCAGTTAGTGGTGTTCGTTCAGTTGGTGTCGTGAAAATAAGACTTGGGCCTGCTAGCAGCTTTAGTTTAAATTTAGACAGAAAGTCTCAAGGATTTTTGTCCCAGAGCATTGTCCTATTTTATCAAGGAAAGCAATGTCTCAATTAATTTACAGCAGCATAATTTGTACCAGCACAGTTCAGTTATAATTGCTGTTACATTTACTACCAGAGCCACTTCCATTCAAAATTGAACTGGTGCCCAGATGTAAAATGTGGGTAAGTTTTGGGGACAGAGAAGAGTTTCCTTAATCTGCTTTCTCCATATTTCAACCCTCTGTGCCACTTAACCAAAAATACATTTCACAGTATTTATAAATATAATAGATTTTGATCTAACATTGTAGTGATTCTTGCTATATTTGGCACTTGTGTTGGTAATCCATTGAAGGTGTCCATTAGTGCAATGGTGTGCTATTGGTCCAGTCTCTTCTGGTTAGTATTTCTGCTTATTGAGTTTGCATCTGTATCTTTATGCTGTCACTGGCAATTGATTTATAGGTATGCATGTGATTGTTTGCTTATACTGTGTCTCTCTCTTTGTCTTCCATTCTTTCTATTTCAATTTTTCCTGCATGCTCTCTCATATTTTTGTCGTCTCTGTACCTCTCTGGCTTGTTACTTAATTCTTTCTCACTCTCGTCCCCTTTTCTATAAGACTCACCCATTTCCTCTCTGTCAGAATTCCTCTGTTTCTTTGTTGCATGAAGACCTGGGGTCAGACTGTGGCTTCTTCAGCAAGCCTGGACATTGGCACAGAACAAAACGTTTTGGAGTAGGGAGGGGGCTGGAGTGGGGTGGGGAGCAGAGCACAAGTGACAGCTCCTATCCTGCATTCTTGACTTTCCCTCTGCATTCAGAGCAAAGACCATAGTTCTCTCACACTCAGTTCCGCACCTTCAGCTCTCGTTTGCTGTTTGTTTAGTGCCTACAGGAGCATTAATTCAGCTTTTCAGTTTGTAGCTTTGTAGAATACTGTGCTACTCACTTGTGAGTCCACCTGTCACCTGTACTTTGGCATTGCTGTGGGATAATGCTACTGGAGGATTTGATGGGTGGAAGGTGACCTATCCTTTGTTAGAAGTGGAAATGCTTTTGCTAATTTAACCACTTGGCTGAGCTAGATAGTCACCGCAAGAGATTATCACTTAAGTCTAGCTGTGACATAACCTCTAATTCCTTATTAGCTTGAGATACCGAGTGTATTTAAACAATTATTTAAATTTATCTTGGAATAGCAAAAGGCAGAGGTACAAATAGATTAAACAGTCACATGCTGTTTATGAACAGGATCTGTGGGAAACTGATTCTTAACATTTTACTCAGTACAATGTTATGCATTGACAAAATCTCTCAAATAGCTATTTCCCTTGCATTGTTTCTTACTGAAGGAGTTGCATTGAATGCTGTTTCAGTAGTTTAGCTTGACATCTCAGTAACTATAATAACATTTCTTAAAATATACAGTATAGCTGTAGCCAAAACAACATGCCTTTGAATTTCTGCTTCAGCTGTAAGACTGCCACTAAGAGGTAGTCTCATACCATTCAGGCTTTTAGTTGCGTAAACATTTCACCCAGAAAATCCATAATTGTTCTTGGTATATACAAGTTTTGTTTTGTGCAGTATCTTCATTTGTGCCACTTTTTCCTTCAGACTGAGTGCTGTTGATGCAAAACATTCAGGGGAGTACAGTTGTTATTATTTCACTTCACCTGCTGTCAATAATAGCATCCATGTGAAAGGTAAGGCATTTTTATACAAATTCTTTGATTGTAACCTGAACAGACTGAATAAATGTGCAAGTCAGAGTGCTGCCCAATTGCCGTAGTAGATGTGCAAATAATTATAAGGGAGGTGGCAGTAAGAGAAGAAAATCTCTTGGTAGCATCGTGAATTCCTACCACTTTTGGTTGCCACTGGCTGTTCGGAAGCAACCAAAGCTGTGTTAGTTTTTTTACTTGGTACCTGTTGACTGAATGTGACACTTTGGCTTGTAGGAAGGAAGGAGGTGACTGAAATGGAGGAAAATTCTAAAGGGATTAAAAAATGACTAGACTGAACTAGCAACATGCTTATGGATTAATTATATACACCTCGAGCCCAGTTTATACCAATTTGATCAAGCCTGATTGAATGTACAAAGTTCCTGTGCAGGGGAGTTCCCCTGGTGTCCTGACCAATATTTATCCCTCAACCAACATCACTAAAACAGATTATCTGGTCGTTCTCTTATTGCTGTTTGTGGGATCTTGCTGTGTACAAATTGGCTGTAAAGTGCTTTGGGACGTCCTTTTTCTGTCTCCCTTTTTCTGTAACCACTGGATTTACATTGCTGGTGGCAGACTTATTTTGTGCTTTCCACGTACAAAGTAAATGTGGGAAATTGTAAGGACGAGATAAACCTCTAGCCATCCTTGGAAGGAATCCGACAAGGCTGGATAACAAGAGGAGAGAATAGTACTATACAGTTAAGAATAGTACCCTGCTGAGCATATTGAGTTATGTTTACCTCTCTAAGTAACTGAGAAAAGCATGATTAAAATGTCTGCTCAGATTAGAGACTACTATCTTATTTACCTCTAGCAGAAGGAATGTATAACTTTGATCACAAATATAGACAAGACTGACGACATTTGCCAATCCATGTCATTGTTTATTCCCTTAACCTTCAGATAAATACATCACTGAACAACTCTACAAATTAAATGGAGAATACACCTCCGTGCTTTGTTCCCTGGTTGATCAGGAACCATCAATTTAAGTTGGAGCCCATTCTAACTGTGCTGTCACCATTTCATGGCCCAAAGTGCCTCTTTATTTTGCAGTGTCTTTGAAGGCAGCTATTTGGTGTAACTTGCTAGCCTTCTGGCTTAGAGTTCAGCATTGCCAAAGCATTGATCTCAAAAATCAACATCAACAATTGTAGCCTGCGACTTCGACTTCCATTTTCTGTGCTACTTTAATAGATAATTCTATCTGTATGTGACAGTTGAACAAGTGGAGAATTAATTACATTTTTTAAGCTCCTCATTCTTTAATTATAGTTCAATATCTGTATAGGAAGCTCCTTTGACTTTAATTCTATTTCCAATGGAGCTTGCCCTTTGTAACACATTGAAGTAGATTTCCCCTCCTTGTGGTCAACCTACCTGATAGCACCGGCCAGAGTCTTGGTTCATTTGCCAGCTTGGTCTCATTAACATAGGTCCTGTAGAAACCAAGCAGAAGTAACAGTCTGCTAGCAAGCCTCAGGCTGAGAAAAGGTAGGTTGCCGGGGAGGGTGGTGCAGCAGCAGCCTAGGTTATTTTTGTGGAGCCCGGAGCAGACTTGGCTTCACAAAAATAAATAAATAACCTTACCTTTGGGCACCTCTGGCTGGACCACTAGCTTGATAGTGGGTGGAGTGTGCACGGCACATGTTCCGCCCAGGTCAATCCTAAAATGGCATTGGGATTATATTGACATTATAGGACCCAATATCTAAATTAGCCCTTGCCACCTGTTCTGAGGACCTGGCAAAATGGCAATGCCGGGAACCATGTGGTAAGTTCTTCCCCTACTGCGTCATTTCTGCCACACTGGAGGCTTCACTAACTCTCCTATTCCAACTCTAGTAGCTTGCCCATTTGTTGCCTAAGGACTAAAGGTATGATTTTGGAAAGAGGTCTTGCTTACGTAGTGTGGGGAAGACCACTTGATCAAAATGGCTATGCAGTGCGTGAAGATGTTTTATGTTTAAATGTTGAGCCTAAAATACATTCAGGAATGAGAAAGAGCAAGTAATCAACATTTGTATCTGGCACTTAAGTAATTTAGATTACAGTGCCATGAAATGATATCGTTAGTTTGGAGAATCTAATTTTTTTAATCTGTTACCATACCTGTCTATGGGTGCCATGAGAAAAACTGGGCTTGATTGAAAATATGTAAATTGTTTATTTTTAAACTAGCTCTCCCTGGTGTGAACAGCGACAAGAAATCTGAACATGGAAACGAGGGAGATGTTGGAGTGTTGACATGCAAGAGCAGCGGGTATCCACCAGTTGAGAACTGGTCATGGTCCCGGCATACTAAAGCCGGTTTTGAGGTAAAGTGGGATGCGATTAAATAACTATTTATCATGGATAACTAAGGAACTTGTGTCATTTGATCCCACCCGTTCAATTTAAAAAAAATGAGTGGTGTTTTGAAATGTTGTTTAGTCTTTTCCCATAGATTTTTCTGCTGAGATGCGGAATTTGCTTCCGATGGATGGAACGCTTTCATTAACTATTGAGATATTTGCTTTATCTTTCTGTTGAGGCCTGCCACTGAATGCCATTGCAGAACTTTGAGAGTAGTTGTTCTGTTGTTGTGATCCAGCGTGTTTTTGGATTACACTTTATAACAAAGTTGTAATGTTAGAATTGGATTGATGAGCACACTACTGCACTTTTCTTTCTAACATAATGGGAATCTCCAGTGTGGGTGCAAACTTGCATTACAATATATAATTTTAAGCATATAGTTAAGGGAAATATGTTGTGTATATTTTTTATCCCGTAGCCATATGACTGACCAGCAATCTGAATTGGTCCTTTTTTTTTTTGTTTGATGGAATTGAGGAAGATGTTGGAGTGCTGACTTGTAGGGGCAGTGGTTATCCATCAGTTAAGAAACTGGTCATAGTCCTGGCAGGCTAAAGCCGGTTATGAAGTAAATAGGGATATGAGGTAAACTTGAGCATCAAGGGTGTTTAATACATATGGAAGCCCTTCATTAGAGTTGAGCAAATCGTGAATGTTTGAGTATTTTTTTTGCTGCTTGCAGATTTGAAATGGATATTTTAATGGAACATTTCTTTCCAATTTAGTTAATTGTCAATGGAACAAAGAATTTTCACATCAAGAGTGCAGGAAATAAGACTGAGTTGCGCATCTATTCTCTGGATATTGATGGAGACGAAGGAGACTACACCTGCAATGCCACCAATGAGATTGGTGCAAAAGTGGAGATCATTCACCTTCGAGTTCGTGGCCGTTTTGCTGCTCTCTGGCCCTTTTTGGGAATCGTTGCCGAGGTGATTGTGCTTGTTGCAATTATCTTCATTTATGAGAAAAGGAGAAAGCCTGATGAAATTTCAGAAGGTAAGTTAACAAACTTTGATCACTTGTAGTATATGGCCCAGAAATTCCGGCCTCCCCGGGTCCAGACAGAGTGTCTGGACCCGGGAAGGCATTGCAAAAGCCGGTTTTCAGCGCACAATGCACATGCGCTGAAAATCGGCTTTTCCGATCTGTTAAGCTCCAGCTTGACAGATTATCCGCATATCAGGAGCGAGGACATTTGCATGGGCAAGATTGCGGCATTTACCCATATCTTGCCCAGCAAATGTCCTCAAAACTCTTGCGCCTGATAAAAGCAGGCGCAAAGCCTATTTTTACAGATGTAAAAGTCTTAAAACACACTTAAAACATTAAACAAATTAAATTAAAAATACACTTTTTTAAAAACTTGGATTTTTTTTCTTCTTAAGATGTTTATTACTTTAATTTTAATTGTGAGGTGTATTTTTTATTTGGTGCTTTTGTGTTTTTTTTTCTCAATTAATAGCAATGAGAACTCGTAGATACGGAGTTCCCATTGCTATTAATTGAGAATACTGTACCTGATTGGTTGAGCAGTCACACGTGACTGCACCTTCTGCATGGGAACCTCGAGGACGGGAGCACGCTTCGCAGTGCAGGAAGAGAAGTCCTCCTCACTGGAATCCGGAGTGCCTCCGGGATCACAGGTAATGTCATAAAAATTCTCCAGTCAGAGGCAATTGCCCGCAGGGAGCCTCCAACTGGAATTTTAGGGCCGATGTAGTGCTGACTATTAGCAGGTTCAAGAATATCAGAATAACTTTGTCTGAACCAAAACCAAAGTTGACCAAGAGGAGCATATCCAGTCTCATTCATGGGCTGAGTTTCTAAACAAGCTTACAGGTTGAACTCTCTCATCCGGGACTCCCTCATCCGACACCACCCCTCGTCCAGTACCATTTCCGGAAGGGGGTCGGGTCTGTGTATGAAAGCTGCAGGAGCTGCTGCAGCGTCGAATGTGGGATGGCCGGTGATCCGGAGAATCGGTGTCGGCCTCCTCCCTCCCTCACCGACCCGACCCGACCCCCCCCCCCCCACCGGGAGAGGGAGAGAGAGACGGCCGACACTCAAACAGATAATTGCAGCCATTGAGCTGCACAGCGCCTGCCATTTTGCAGCATTCTGGTGTCAACAGACCCGACCTGGGTTGAAGCAGCCAGGTCTCGGTGCGAGGTTAGCCCCAGAAGAGGTCGGCGAGCAGCAGGTACCGAGGGTGCTGGATAAGGGAGGTTCAAACTGTACTTGCAATCTGATATTACGGATCTGCTTGATCAATTGTCTTAAAATTTTGAAGAGGTCCCTCAATCTACATTGAATTTCTCTTGTCCTGTTCTTTCTTTGAACAAAAGGCGCATTTACATTTACTTAATTTTAAGCTCAAGGGAAATGTGTGTCGAGGTACCAAAAGAAACAGAAGAATTACAGAAATACGCTTGTCATTCGGTTTGGCTTGTTGATGCTTCTGTCAAATAGAAAATCACCCTCGACTCCGAGGGACTGCCTATGATGATGTCGTCAAATAGGGTGGCCCCTGACATTTCAGGACATATGGGGAGGGAGTGAGAAAGATCTCAGAGCTTCAACAGCCTGTTTTACATAGGACACTGTTGTTTGCACAGCACTCGGTTTTCCATTAACTTCAATGGAAAAGAAAATCAGGCACTGTGAAACGGGCTGGTGGTTTGCGATGAGCCAACTTCGCGCTACTAGCAAAGACCAATTTCACGCCGAGCTGTTTGGAGACCGATTGTGTACAAGTGTGATTGCCATGTAGCCATTGAAAATGTTTTGGAGCGTTGATATTTTAAGGCTTCTGTTCACCAGCTTCCAGTATGCACAGTGCAAGGTCTCTCTCATTAATTGAAGCAAAATGCTATTCCTTGATGAAAAATGTTTTCTTTCCCATTTGCTGCTGGTTCATATCCTGCGGTAAGTGGAATAAAATGCATGTCTGTCTGAAGCGACATACTCCATTACCTGAATCGCTCAGAATTCAGGTTCCTGCCATCTCTACACAATTGTGCTGCTCTTGTGTTTAGCATTAAGTTACTGTAAATCAAATAAATTGCTGATTCAACAGACCCTTGTCTATCACTTCAGCATGATGCTGTAAAGCCATTTAGTACAGTCTTTGTGCAAACTAAGTTGAATGTTTCTTGCTCAACGCAATTCATTTCATAATTTAGGAACAATCCCTGAATGGACAGTGCAGAGATAAAATTAGTACCCATAGCTGTAAAGTCAAATGTAAGGACACATCTCAATTTCTTGGTATCCTAGATTGTTTGACCTACATTCAAAACAGAACAGTTTACAGTGTCATAAAAGTTTGTGATTGCAGCACATCCCATTAATCTTTCAGCATGCAAGTCACTGCATTAATGGCATTCAGTCAGTCAGCCTCCATACCGAGAGCTGCAGGTGGTAAATGTTTACCAAAAAAATTGAATAAATCACTCAAGTTCATGGTAAATACAGTTTTGAGGTGTTCTTGACATGTTTTCAGGACTTCAGTCCAATTATGTTTTGTGTCACTTGGTTATTCCTCTGCAGTGATATATAAGCAAGTGATTACTACTAATCTTGGTAATATAAATATGTAAACAAAATGTTGCTGAAAGAGCAGGAAAGTTATTTGGAGGGGAGAAATGTGACCTAAACTATTGCTACTACTTCAAGAAGGCCATTCAGCCCATCGTGCTTGTGCTGGCTCTTTGGTAGAGTCATCCAATTAATCCCACTACAATGCTCTTTGTCTATAGCCCTGTGTAAATTGTAGCAGTTTTTGCTTCTCACCCCCAACCAATTTAACCTCTTCTATTTGTACGTTGTCAAAGGGGTCTGATAAAATAACATTGTCCTATTTGTTGGCTACTATGGGTTCAAAACTATTTTGGCCAACAAAATCCCTTTCTGAATTAAAATTGTCATGAGATATTTTACTGGCTACAGCAGAAAGTCTTAACTGTAGGCCAAACATGTTGCACATTTAGTTATGCTTGTTTGTGTAATGAGAATCAATTTTGGTCAGTGGTAGTAGTTTTTTGATTTACAGTACTGACAAAATAGAAACCAGTGGGATTAGGCACAAGGTGCATTTACCTAGAGACCCCGGTGGTCTATATTTTTAATAGGTTTTGGAATTCACAAAATGGCTCCAAACTAAATCGCATTTGGAAATTGGTTTTAAAAAGAATCTTTTGTGCAAAAATTGTATTTCAAGTAACAACAAAAAAAACTTTTTAATGGATATTATAATTGGTTTTTTTTTGAGAATTCAAAAACCTTGAGCCTAAAATTGTGTCCCATATTTAGGATGAAGAATGCTAAACAGCTTGTCACTAGCACAAAACTGCTGCTGATCTGCAGCTCTATTCTGCTACTGATTTTAGGAGTTCTACTTATTTTAGTGCTAAGTTTAGGAGCAAGAAATTAGAAACATTGAAAATAAGTGCAGGAGTAGGCCATTTGGCCCTTCGAGCCTGCACCGCCATTCAATAAGATCATGGCTGATCATTCCCTCAGTACCCCTTGCTGCATTTTTGCTTACAGGTTTAAGGTAGTGGGTTTGAGAACCATAGATCATAGCCAAAGTGGCAAAAGAACCACAGTCACCATGTTTGAGGCCTGAAGGTAACTTCATAAACAGTGTATTATGTCATTAAGGTGCAGTCTTGCTGACATGAGTTTGCTGTGGACCCCTCTAAGCAATGAGAAAAGATGTCTTGCAAAGTCACTTCTTGGAAATCTGGCACAAGTAGGGTTGTGTGGTTGCAATGCAATGGTGTATTTTGATATGTGATATGCCACGGTATAGTGGCATTGGGCTCTTTCTGCAATTTTTGTCTATCTTTAAATCTTGGTCATTTATTCCGTAGTTTAACGCCAAAAAATTGTTGACGATCTGCCACTTTGTAGTATTGAGGTGCTTTGATCTTACCACAAAAATTCATAACTGCTTTTCACAGAGTAACTTTTTGTTACAAAGCTGAACTACTTAAAAGGTCCTTTTTTTTAAAAAAAGGTTGAATGCCAAAATAAAATATCAGCTGTGAATTCATTAAATATCTTGATGTACCTTGACTAAAGCTTATCCTCTATTTTTGTGTTTGCATGTGAATTTGATGTTAATCAGATGACGAACAAGGATCTGCACCCTTGTAAGTTTACCCAACTAATTTCATGTTTTAAAAAGTTCTTTGTGTATTACTCATTGCAAACAGCTTGTTTTACTGAATTTGAACACTTTTATATCTTCTTCCATAGGAAAACCAATGCATCCATGAATCATAAGGATAAAAATGTCCGGCAGCGAAACTCTAACTGATTAGATTTTATCCTTCAAGAAAGGTCAGTAGATCCTTTTAATTAAATGGTTAAACTTTTGCTCAGTCATTTGAAGTATTTTCTCTTTCACAAAGGTCCAGTTACATATTTTAATTATTGCCTCGATTTGCATGGTGATCTCTATCTCTTCATTCTATCCTAAAATGGCACTACAGAATCAAAGTTGTCACTTCATTTTTGTTTAAAAAATGTTTTGTTAATTGCAATTCAAGCAACAAAGAAGATTGAAGCCGACTGTCCTAAACAGGTATTGGGTGAAATATTTTAAGAGGGACACAGTCATTTAAATATAAAAAGATTTGCATTTATTTTGTGCCTTTCATAACCTTGGGATGTCCCAAAGCACTTTACAGCCAGTGATGTACTTTTTTTTTTAAAAGTGTCGTCACTGTTGTAATGAAGGAAATGCAGCAGCCAATTTGCATACAACAAACTCTCTCAAACAGCAAAGTGACAATGACCAGATAATCTGTTTTTTGTGATGTCAATTGAGGGACAGAATTGGCCAGGACAACAGGGAGAACTCCGCTGCTGCTCTTTGAAATAGTGCCTTGAGTCTGCGTCCACCTGAGAGCAGACAGGGCCTCGGTTTAACATTGCATCTGAAAGACGGCACTTCCGTTGGTACTATACTGGAGTGTCAGCCTAGATATTTTTTTTGCTCAAGTCTATGGAGTAGGACTTCTATCCACAACCTTCTGACTCACGAGGGAGAGTGCTATCAACTAAGTCACGGCTGACACTGCGTCTTATATAGTGCCCCTTATAACTTTGATATCCCATCATTGTGAATTGCATGGTTTCATATCTGAATGTGTTGACTATCTTATCTCCTTGCTGCATTAGACAACCCCTTCAGCTGCATAGTTAGTAAACCACCCCTTTACAATACTGAATAAACAAATCATAAAAATTAAAAATAGTAAAATGCAGCCCCAACTTGCTGCATACACACCTATTTTTAGCGTTAAATGGCAAAAGTGCTTCATGACCTGTATAGGGAGGGTGTCATGTCTCTGTGCTGGCGATCATTTTTTAAACTTATTTTTGTCACTGTTCTCATCTGTTGTACTGTTAAAAGTTTCCATGGACTGTAATTGGGGCTGAAGAGGCTGAAAGTTTAAATATAGAGAGCCATTTTTAAAAATCGCTTCAGCGCTATGAAAGCCCCATGATGTAACACATTTTCCAGTGAGTTAATACTGCATATTATGTAGTTCGTAGAAGTGTTTTTTCTATAATTGTGACACTAAAAGAAGCATTTATATTGAGCTACTGGACACTAAGATCAAATGTTGTTGATTTTTGTAAATAAAACACTTAGCCATGTAGATTGGTTGCTCAAAGAACAAGTGAGAATTTTAAATGAGGTAAGAGCAAGCTCCTAGCCTTTCAACTGAAAGGCTGAACATTTTAATACAAACCATCACAAGTTACCTTTAATTTCCATTTTTCTAAGGAAGTTCTGCAGGTGAATGCCAGTTTTATACAGAAACCAAAAGAGCAAGAAGGGTTTTCAACAGGCCCAAAAATCTGAACATTGATCAAATACTGCCTGGCCTGTTGTGTTTACAGCATTTTCTGTTTTTATTTCAGATTTCCAGCATCCACAGTATTTTGCTAATGATTAAAGAAGTAGTCAAGATAACTAAAAAAGTGAGTTGTCTTTTTTTTCCCCCTAGGAGGAGGCCGATACAACTTTAAGCATGACGACAGAATGGATGGATTTTGTAGTAGGCATGGAGAATGTCGTCTTCAACATGATTTAAATATTTGATCTATTCACAGATCCTAAAGCTTTCGGATCTCTAGAAAAAATAAAACTGTTAACAATTTAACTGCTGGTGCCTTTCAACCCACTGTATAATTCCATTAGCACTAGCAGTCAATTGGTTAAAGGGACAGTATGTTATATTCTAGGCCTATCTAACCTGTATAAACTGGACTAAAATGCTCCTCGTAAAGATTTGCTTTTTCTTAGCAGTTAGACTGAAATCTATTTGTGTTCTGTTAAATATGAATGATAGCTAATATTTGTTATCCTGCTATATAAACTACAGATTACCATAATTATTTTGTCAGGCTAGAATTTGTAAATGCAAATGCTTCACCTTTCAATTTATCATATAGGCCAATAGGGGTGCTGTCTCATTAATATTGTGGTTTTAATTCTGCATGCTTAAATTTGCATTGGCTTCTGCCGCACATAGGGTGATGCTGGTGAATTTCTCTAATGTTTTCAGGTTGTTCCCACTATTATAGTGATACATTACTAAGAAAATGGTATTTTGCTATTTAAATTCTGTGTTTGGTGGGGGGGTCTTCCATTAGCAAAGTTTATTATGAATGGCTGGGTACCTTTATAAATGGCTGGATAATACTCTAGTCCACCACTTTATCTTAGCAATTGACATTGAAACAAGATGGAAAATGTTAACTTCCTCTGCCTGGAAATTGGCCAGTGCAAAAGTTAAAATTAAAGTGATAGATTTGCCGCAGGTCTTACCCCCCCTCCCCTCGACACTGCCACTTTCCTGCCGCTGGTATCATTGTCGGCTCAGGAGCCCGTCTGACTCGGGCAGAAGCCTCATGAATACGCTTAAATCAAGGGCTTATTGCATAGGGCCCAAACATTTTTACAATCTGCTGCAGACATTGCTCAGCAGAACCTGTCAGCCAAGAATTGCAGACCTTCGAACATGAACAAATGATTTTTGTGGGACCAGAAGGTAGAAGATTGTTCCTCCAGGTCTCATTATAAAAATAAATAAATAAAAATCTGGGCTGCTGCCATCTTGGGCTCAAACTCCAGGGTGCGTCTCACCCGAATTCAGCAAGCTGTATTGGAACACCTATTTAGGAGTGAGCAGCTCGCTGGTTCTATTTAAATGAGCCCCAAGACTCCCAGCCAATCAGCTGCAAATTCTGCTGGTTGTCACCCACCCAAATGCTATAATATTCCTTAAGGTCACTATGTATCTCTCTGGTTTCAAGTTGAGAAATCACTCAGTAATGGTAACTTGAAAATGTTCAATATACTTTGAGTTGTTACTTGCTCATGCCCTTCATTATTGGCCTTAGAATGATTGTCATCTCCCCCTCAGTATTACTGGTAAGATTGTGCATAGTCTGTGTCTTTAGAGTAAACTATTTTCTTGTTTTATAGACTGTAATTACAGAACACGAATCTAGTAGATGGCAGCTGAATATATTTATAGCAGAGTGCATTGCTACTGTACTGTTAGTGCTATTGTTGACGGAGCTTGGTTTTCTAATATTTTCGTTGCCTCTTTGTCCAGGAAAGAAAAGGCCCAATTAATATGGTGATCATTTTGTTGCTTGAGGTTTCTGCCTTTTTAACCTTCAAAACATGCTCCTCCTCAAGGATCAGCTTTTATCAGAGTTTGAAATAATTTTGCTCTTGCCACATTGCATGTTAATTTCGTGTTCTGTAATTGATTTGAGAAAGGATAGGCACAATACAATTATTGTCAGTTTTACTTTTAATTGAATTCCTCACGAGTGAGAAACCCATAGAAATTTATCTGACTTGGAATTGTACAATTTTGTATAGATTGAGGCTAGTTTATAGTATTTGACCATCATATTGTACTAATGTTTGGTCATGTTAAGTGTAATGCACTAACTTTTTTTGTGCTGAATCTGTACTACTGAAGTATAATAATTCTTTACAAATGAAATTAGATAACTTTTTCAAATTTTTCATGTTGCCACACCACCTCAACAGTATGATACCTATGTCAGAATTCACGTGAATAAAAATCCTTTGATTTTATCAATTTAATCTGTAAAATTGTTTTTTTCCAATTTCAGTCATGGAAGTTCCTTTTTCCCATTTCAGATGAAGGGGACAGTAATTATTCTAATGTGGTAGTTAGGAACTGGCCTATATAATTACATAATCTGGATTACTCAGTGGATTAGGCACACTGCTGATCCATCTCTGATTTTGGATTTGAATCTATCCTGCATTATTACCATGAAAGTCTTCATTACCTGCATGAACAACAGGACAAAATGCTATGTTGATTAACTGGCTGGATTTTCTGAATTATTCAACTTGTTGATAGCTCTGAGTTCAGCATACAGTCGATGAGTGTAGGCCATAGAACTATTCAGAAATTCGGCTTAAAGTTTCTTGAATCTGCCTGTTCAATAATAGTTTTCATTTCTGATGACTGGAGGAAACCCAGGTCAGAAACTAGCAACCTCGGTCAATGCTAACCAACGACTTCATTGTGCATAGCATTGCATTCTCAGGATGTCAAAGGTAGTCTGCAAAAGGACTGACATCCAGAAATGTGCCCTGTATATGTGTTAACAACCTGCAACATGGACAACTAATCTGCAGTGCTATGTGACAAATTTTCACACACCTGCACTTGACATTACTTCTTTCTTCACAAGCCTGTGCTTCATTAGGAATACTGTGGGATATTTTACTAATGTGTGGGCTGAAATGAATGAAGAGGAAAATTAGAGTCCTATTTTAGATACCTTCGTTCTTTGGTGTTTGATTACCCATTGGACCAGAATACTGTTCTATTTTGGATGGAAGTAAGTTTTTATGTGGTTTAATCCTTTAATTTAAATTCAGTTAATTAAATATATCTGAAATAAAAAGCTAGCATTAGTAATGGTGACCATGAAACTACCGGATTGTGGTAAAAACCCATCTGGTTCCCTAGAGTCCTTTCGGGAAGGAAATCTTCCGCCTTTATCTGCTCTAGCCTATATGTGACACCAGACCCACCGCAATGTGGTTAACTCTTAACTGCTCTCTGAAATGGGCCATTCAGTTGTATTCAAAAAGGTGGCTCATTCACCACTTTCCTGGGCAATAAATGCTGACGTTGCTGGCGATGGCTACATCCCGTAAGTGAATTAAAAAGAAAATGTCGCAATCTTTATTTTGCTTTTGATAAAATGATTAAATTGTGAATTAGAATCTGTGCTTCTTACTTCCTGGTTTGTTGTCTGAGAATTCTTTAATCTGATTGGCTGATCAGCCTATCTGACAACTTCACTGTCGCTGGACGCCACAGATCTCCTATAAGATGGTACAAGATTCAAAGTCACGTCGGAATAGAGGAAATTCTAGAGCCTGCTAAATCTTTTTAGGTCAGCTGTGAGCGCTGTCACTTCACCATTGACTGGGCCCTTGTCCCTATCCTTAGAATACTGCACTCTTCTAGTCCACTAGAGGTCACTGTTTTATAACGTGAGAGTCATATTGTACGCTCATTGTGAGGATGAGATATATTAGACAGAATCTCTTCACGATTATATTTCAGCCATTTTGATTTGTATAACCCCAAATCAACTGGGTTGAGCATGGATTAAAAGGGATGGTGGAAGCATGGATACAAAATGACAGAGTAGTGGTGAACGGTTGTTTTTCCAGACTGGAGAAAAGTATACATTGGTGTTCCCAGGGGTTGGTTCTAGGACCACTGCTTTTCTTGGTGTATAATGACTTGGATTTGGATGTACAGGGCACAATTTCAAAATTTTCAGGTGACACAAAATTTGGAAGTATAGTGAACAGTGAGGAGGATAGTGATAAACTTCAAAAGGACATAGACAGGCTGGTGGAATGGGTGAACACATGGCAGATGAAATTTAATGGAGAATAGTGCAAAGTGATACATTTTGGGAGGAAGAACCAGGAAAGGCAATATAAACTAAAGGGTAAAATTTTAAAAGGGGTGCATGAACAAATCTAGAGGTGTATGTGCACAAATCATTGAAGGTGGTAGGACAGGTTGAGAAAGCAGTTTTTTAAAAAAGCATATGGGATCCTGGCCTTTTATAAATAGAGGCGTAGAATACAAACGCAAGGAAATTATGATGAACCTTTATAAAACACTGGTTTGGCCTCAGCTGGAGTATTGTGTCCAATTCTGGCACTTTAGGAAGGATGTGCCGGCCTTAGAGAGGATGCAGAAAGGTTTTACAAGAATGGTTCCAGAGATGATGGATTCCAGTTATGTGGATAGACTGGAGAAGCTGGGGTTGTTTTCGGAGCAGAGAATGTTGAGAAGATTTGATAGAGGTGTTCAAAATCATGATGGATCTAGACTAGATAGAGAGAAACTGCACCTGTTGGCGGAAGGATCGAGAACCAGATGACACAGACTTGAGGTGATTTGCAGAAGAACCAAAGGCGACGTAAGGGGGAAAAAATGTTTATACAGCGCGTGGTTAGGATCTGGAATGCACTGCCGCAAAGGGTGGTAGAGGCAGATTCCATTGTGGATTTCAAAACTGAGTTGGGCAAGTACCTAAAGGAAAGAAATTTGCAGGGCTATGGGACAAGGGCAGGGGAGTGGAATTAGCTGAAGTGCTCTTGCACAGAGCCGGCACGGGCTCAATGGGGCATAGGCCTTCCATGCTGTAACCATTTTATGATTACGCACTAATGTATTACTTGATCTTGTGTGTTAATTCATGACCACAAATAAACTTGGTATCTCCCTCTTTCTTTTATTTTCTCCTGCATTTAAATTCTTCTAGTATGCCTCTATCCCAATTTTCATCTCTATTCTCTTTGTATGGGTCCTTTCTCTTGGTCTCGTTGCCTCAGTTTCCTTTCTGTTTTCTCTTTTTGTTCTCTCCTTAATTTGTCTTTCTTTAATCCTATCTTTGCCTTTCACTCTCCTTTCCACTCATCACCCAGAGGCAGGATAGAAGTGGCGGTAGATGGTCAGCAGCGGATGAATTAGTTGGTTTATGAAGGATGGAGTTCAGGAGTCCAAGTGATGAGCATTCAAGAAGTCAATCCTCATGAGTGACGTGTGAATTAACGGTTTGAAAGTGCTGGGGAATAAGTATGGACATTAGCCGGCAATGTTCTGGAAGTGGACTTGTTATGCACTGAATCTGGTCTAGGAAGCTCCGCTTGGATTAGACAGGATGCAGAGTCTGAATACCTCCTGGTTTTTGGCTGAGTGTAATGAATGAGCAATCAAGAAAATTGCTGAGAGGGCAAAGTTTAAAAATAATCAGGCTTATGCTGAACTGCACTTTAAAGATTAAAATTCAGCTTCACCCCCATTGCAGTTGTGCACAAATAAAGTGGTGTGACACAACACTATTTGGGTAGGCTCTCACTGATGGCATCAAATTGGCTTCAGTTTGCTGTTAAATTTGTCATCATGCGCAGTGTGATGCCAAAAGCATTTCGTATCAATGCAAGATGTGCAGTGTATCTGCCCCATGTGGGTAAAACCAAATCACGTGACTATTCAAATTCCTGAATATTTGTAAGATTTCTAAATCTCTGGCATTAAATTGCCAGCAAGTCCAATTCTTTTTAAACAATTTGGAATGAGTTTATTAAACACATGCACAAAGCCTATAAGACAGAGCAGTCAATTACAAAGAGCAGTGAATTAGTATCCTATTTGAGGGGCTGGTCTTCGAACACTTTTCCTGAGGCGGCCGAAGGCTGCACTGGAGGCAATGTTGAATCTCCGCATCAATGTCTGCTCTTGTTGATGAGGCTCCTGAGGTATGGGAAATGGTCCACATTGTCCAGGGCTGCGCCGTGGATCTTGATGACTGGGGGGGGAACAGTGCTGTGTGGCGAGGACAGGCTGGTGGAGGACCTTTGTCTTACGGATGTTAAGCGTAAGGCCCATGCTTTCATACGCCTCGGTGAATACATCGATTATATCCTGGAGTTCAGCCTCAGAATGTACACAGACGCAGGCATTGTCCGCATACTGTAGCTCAACGACAGGTTGGAGTGATCTTGGACCTGGCCTGGAGGTGGCGTAGGTTAAACAGCTTCCCACTGGTTCTGTAGTTTAGTTCCACTCCAGCTGTCGGGGCTGTAGTAATACCTGCCCTCCTGTACGGATCAGCGGCATAGACGATGTACACAAGACACCTCAAGTCGTTGGAGATATCATCAACGATGTCTCCGCAAGCTCCTGCAAATCCCCTGGGAGGACAGGTGCACCAACATCAGTGTCCTCGACCAGGCTAACATCCCCAGCATTGAAGCACTGACCACACTCTTATCAGCTTCGCTGGGCAGGCCACATAGTTCGCATGCCAGACACGAGGCTCCCTAAGCAAATGCTCTATGTGGAGCTCCTTCGCTGCAAACGAGCCAAAGATGGGCAGCGGGAACGTTACAAAGACACCCTCAAAGCCTCCTTGATAAAGTGCAACATCACCACTGACACCTGGGAGTCCCTGGCCGAAGACTGCCCTAGGTGGAGAAAGTACATCCGGCGTTGAGCTCTTCGAATTTCAACGCTGAGAGCGTGAAGAGGTCAAGCGCAGGCAGCGGAAGGAGCGTACGGCAGTCCCACCCAACCCTTCCCTCGACGAATGTCTGTCCCACCTGTGACAGGGTCTGTGGCTCTCGTATTGGACTGCTCAGCCACCAAAGAACTCACTTCAGGAGTGGAAGCAAGTCTTCCTCAATTCCAAGGGACTGCCTATGATGATGAGTATCCTATGGACTACTCAATTACAACAGGTAAGATCATGAGTTACAGATTTATGGAGACATATACTTCCCTCTGAGTCAAACAAAGCACATGGTGTTCTTCTGGTTCTGTAGAGGAAGGTTTCCTGCTTTGCCGTGTGTCTAAAAAGAGCGAAGAGAAAGAGCAGGCGTTTTTATACTCATAAGGTCCATCATTAATATACACTTTTATTCTTACATATTTGATACCAGGCCTCTTCTTGGAATCTCTGGACATGTGAATTAGTGCAAACAGGATAAACGTTTAGACCTAGTTGAGAAAACAGAAACTGTTTACAGTAACAAAAGTGCACGCTGTCTAGTCTCAAACTGCTACACTTTTTTAGCTGTCTACTCCGCAGTACAATTATTCCATGTACATCCTGAGACTATTTTATAGTTGGTTTCAGGCTGAACCTTTTTAAAACCATTGCTTTACAATTTAAATATAATAGTTTTGGGGGAAAGAATTTACCGTTAACTTCCCAAAGAAGTTTTTTGACATTCCACTTCAAATGCCCGACACACTGACAGCTCCTGCTTCTTGATAGCACTGAGAGACAATTTATTAAAAAAGACTTGCATTTATATAGCGCCTTTCACGACAACCAGATGTCCCAAAGCACTTTACAGCCAATGAAGTACTTTTGAAATAAAAACAAAAACTGCTGTGAATACTCCAAGTCAGCAGCTGTGGAAAGTGAAACAGAGTTAGCATTTCATGTCAGTGGCCTTTTGTCAGAACTTTTGAAGTGTAATCACCATTGTAATGCAGCAACCAATTTGCACACACCAAGCTCCCACGAACAGCAATGTGATCATGACCAGATAATCTGCTCCTGTAATGTTGATTGAAGGATAAATATTAGCCAGGACACTGGGGAAAACTCCCTTGCTCTTCAAAATAGTGACATGGGATCTTTTACGTCCACCTGAGAGGGCGGACGGGGCCTCGGTTTAACGTCTCATCGGAAAGACGGCACTTCCTTCAATGCAGCACTCCCTCGGAACTGCACTGGAGTGTCAGCCTCGAATTTTGTGCTGCCTTTGGACTGTGAGCCCACACCCCTCTGACTCTGAGGCAAGAGTGCTACCAACAGAGCCACAGCAGACACTAAATATAGTTGGACACATTACCTGATTGGCCACAGCCAACTACTGTAAACAGCTTTCCATGCAGCATAATTGTAATGGACCAGATAACTCAAGAAAAGTTTCAACCGTGCAAGAGGTTTAAGATGATAGTGATGCAATCAACTTCTAATACATAGGTACGGTACAATTCATAGTGCTGCCAAAAGTAAACATCAGGTAGCATTCATCTGACAGCAACAGAAACCAGTTTTTGGTGGGTCTGCTGATTTGTCAAGTTTGTAAATGTACTGCGCCATTTTAGTGCATCAGCTTGTTAATGACACAAGCAGTGTATAGCCTTAACATCATTTACCGGCAGGCTTGTCCACTGCGTAGGCAGTGCTCAAAAATTTATAGCACCCGCTGAAGGAATCCACGAGTGGGACAGTAGGTTTTTGTTTCAGGAGTTGGCCTACATGGAGTCTATGTTGTAAGCACAGGAGAACAGTGCACGCAAGTCACGTCTGATATCTGGAGCCCCATCGACACAAGGATTGAAGCAGTTCAGGAAGAGGGCCCACCACCACCTTCACAAGGCAACTAGAGATAGGCAATAAATGCAGCCTTTCAAGTGTTACCCACATCCCAAAAACAAATTTTAAAAAACATGCCCAGAGTCCAAAACAAGTTAAAAGTGCCACTGATTCACCTCTGTATCTGAAACATATTTATCACCATGTTAATTTCTTCACTGATACAGTTTCCATGTGATCCCCATCCAGCATCCCCATCACTTTTGTGATCAGATGATGTGGTGTCACACATAACTGGGTGAAACTGAGACAGAGGGTTAGCTGCTGAGTTCTGGCTGTCTGATCAGCTTGAATCTTGGCTTTACGTACTGAGGGTCAAACTGAGGCATTGCAGAAGTCGAACCTGTATTGCTGGCTGCACATGGTGCTGTGAAGGGCTTTCAAGGAGGATGAGGATTGGTGGCTACCCTCCTTAGGTAGTTCCTCTTAATGTGAAAGTGGAAAATAAACATTGGTCATTATAATGATATTACATAGGATATACGGCACAGAAACAGGCCATTCGGTCCATGCCAGCGTTTATGCTCCACTCGAGCCTCCTCCCGACTTTCCTCATCTAAATCTATCAGCATAACCCTCTATTCCCTTCTCCCTCATATGCTTGTCTAGCCTCCCCTTAAATGCATCGATACTATTCGCTTCAACCACTCCCTGTGGTAGTGAGTTCCACATTCTCACCACTCTTTGGCTAAAGAATTTTCTTCTGAATTCCCTATTGGATTTCTTGGTGACTATCTTCTATTGATGGCCTCTAGTTATGCTCTTCCCCACAAGTAGAAACATTTCAACCTTTTTTTTTCAAGAAAAAAGAGACACGGCCTGTTCATCCTTTCCTGTAATGTATACCCTTGCATTTCTGCTATCATCCTTGAAAATCTTGCTTTTTATAATATGGCGACCAGAACTGTATGCAGTACTCTTAAGTGTGGCCTAACCAAGGTTCAATACAGGTTTAGCATAACTTCCCTACTTTTCAATTCTATACCTCTAGAAATAAATCCTAGTGGTCGGTTTGCTTTTTTATATCCTTGCTAACCTGTGTCGCAACTTTTAGTGATTTGTGTATTTGTACTCCAAGATCTCTTTGTTCCTCTATCCCACCTAGACTCACACCCTCCAAATAATAAGTGACCTCCCTATTCTTCCTACCAAAATGTAATACCTCACAATTATCTGTGTTGAACTTCATTTACCAATTATATGCCCATTCTGAAAGTTTATTAATGTCCTCTTGTAATTTTCTGCAGTCCTCCTCAGTATTGACTGTCGCCCACAACTTTGTGTCATCCGTAAATTTAGAATTTGTGCTTTTGATTGCAAAGTCTAATTCATTCATATAAATATAAATTGTGAACAACAGAGGTTCCAGAGGTGATTCTGGGATCTGACTGCTCCCTAGTTACATGGATCTGAGATTAATTTGGATTATTAATCTGGAATAGGTTGGATTCAAGGTACACAGATTTTTAGTTATATAATCAGGTAAGACTCTACACCACTGTATTTAAACAGATACACATAAAAATTAATGATGTAAAAAGATGTCTTGAATACTGCTGCCCTCTTGTGGCTTTTTAATATAAGAAAACATGCTCCCATGAAGTGCAATATTATAGAACGGATATGCTGGTAAATGAAAGAATAGATTCTTCGTCGTACTGCTCCTTCAGTGTTTTTTTATCTTTGATTAATTTTTAAGCAGTATCGACTACATGTGTATGTAATATAACATCTGACCACAATCTGAATTTATGTTTATGCAATGTTCCCTCTAACTTTTTTCCGCACGCTGTCCCTTTAAATTTGCTGCGTGGCCTGCTGCTATGCAACCATGCGTGCGTAGTATCTTGTCCTGTGGCAGGAGTTGGGGAGCAGGCTGTGCGGGGCCGCGCGATTGTTGTGCGACCATACAACCACGTGGCTTAAGGGGCGGCCTGCAACAAGCTCATCAAAACATGTTAAGTGGCCCTCCAGCTCAAATAATGGCTCATCCCTGATCTAAGATCACAACCATTCTGCAGTAATCAATGGCTACCAATTTGACAATCTCTTTACCAAACATTAAAGCTACAAGGGCCAAAACAGAACATAGCATTACTCCAAATCACAGAGGTAAGGTGGTGTTCTAGCTCTAAACAATATGAAGATAGAAAAAGGGTGGAAACTACATCTCTGGGAAAGTTGAGCACTCATTCGCTGAAGGGGCTGAAGAGATAGAGAGGGGATAGAGAAGCTATCTGAGGAAGGACGTACATGCCTTAGAGGCAGTGTAACAAAGGTTCACTAGATTGATTTCTGGGATGAGAGGGTTGTCCAAGAGGAGAGATTGATGGACTGGACCTATACTCTTTGGACTTTAGAAGAATGAGAGGTGATCTCATTAAAACATGTAAGATTCTGAGGGGGCTTGACAGGGTAGATGCTGAGAGATTGTTTCCCCTGGCTGCAGAGTGAGGGGCATAATCTCAGGATAAGGGGTCTGCCATTTAAGACTGAGACGAGGAGGAATTTTTTCACTCAACGGGTTGTGAATCTTTGGTATTCTCGACCTGAAAGGGATACGGATGCTCAATCAATGATTATATTCAAAGCTGAGATTGATAGATTTTTGGACTCCAGGACAATCAAGGGATATGGGGATCAGGCAGGGAAGTAGAGATGAGGTTGAAAATCAGCCATGATCTTATTGAATGGCAGGACAGGCTCGAAGGGCCGTATGGCCTAATCCTGCTCCTCTTTCTTATATTCTTATGTTTAAAAAAAAATGATTAAATCAAATACAGGCAGCCATTAAATATGTTACTTAGATGTACGAGAAGTTTCCCTCAGACTAATGGAAGTGAGATTCGAGCCAGTCATCCTAATACAGCTACCAGCATGTAAGGTAGATCTATCCAGAGCAGAGGATCTGGGAGGGAATGGATATCACATTTCCAGACAGAGTGCATCACTCTCATGTCCCAGACGTTACTATAGCCAATAAATGTGCTATCTAATGCCATTAACTTGTTAGCTATAAAGGATTCTAGTCATAAATTAATTTCTCCAATTTATATCAAGTTCAGATACAGAGCTTAAATATAGACTTATTGGGCTCAATTTTCCCCAAAGCTTTTTTTTGGCCTGTTTTTTGGGGGCTCAAGTATGCCAAAAAAAAATGTTCCAAGTTTCTCCGTTTGATTTCTTAATTTTGGCGCAGCCTAACTTGTCCTTTAGTTTTGGGGGCGAAGCCTTGATCTGTGCCAAAAAGATCGGGTTGCCACAGTAACTAGGGACACAATGCAGGCTAAGGCTGGAAAGTGAAACATACAGCTAGCTCGCAACCTGCACAAGCACATTACACATTGCAGCAAGTTCACAAGCACACTTCATTGCAGCAACTTACCTCTATTGAATTATTAAAGTCTCCTCCCCCCCTCCCGATGCCGGTGCCGATCCCTGCTCCTATCCCAGGCCGAAGGGCCTCCCAGTCCGCTTCCCTGCATCTAGCCCAAGCCGAGTGGCCTCCTCCCTCCTGGTCCCCGCACCTAGCCCAGGCCGAGTGGCCTCCTCACTCCCAGTCCCCACACCTAACCCTGGCCAAGTGGCCTCCCGGTCCGCTCCTCGCACCTATCCCAGGCCGAATGGCCTCCTCCTTCCCTATCCCTGTACCTAACTATGCCCAAAAGGCCCTCCCCCTCCCTCTTACCTGTCCTGCTCCTGCTGTCCGGGCATCTGCTGCACTTACCTGTATCGATTTCCTTACCTGTGCCGATTTTCTTAACTCTCCAGAAGGTTTTTCTACAGAGGCCACATAAGCTGGCCTAAGCAGAACTGGAGTAACTCTCAGCTGACAAAACTTGCCTAACTGACCAGAATTGGCGTTGGTGGCAGGTTACACTCCATTTGGTTGAAAAAAAAACTTACCTAAAAAAATCGTAACTAACTGAGTTATGCTGGTGCAAATTGATCAGGGAAACTTGGTTTTTTTAACAGGCCAAAAAAAGCGGCCTGCGCCAAAAAAACAGTGCAAATCACTGGGGAAAATTGAGCCCAATATTAACAAGCTAGTTAATGCTGAATTCTTTTCACCTAGCTGAAGTGCCGTTGTAACCTCCATTAATCATTCTGTCTTGTTAACCATACCTACTAAAGACTTTACATACGTTCATGTTTAAGATTTAATGGTGAGCATGAGGTGTTACTAAAGATTAAATTCATGACTTTATGACAGTCAAGGATCAGCAGCTTCAAGAGGACAAGACTTGGAAATATATTGCTGTTCCTTCATCATTGCTGGGTCAAAATCCTGGAACCCCCTCCCTAACAGCACTGTGAGGGCACCTCCACCACACGGACTGCAGCGGTTCACCTTCTCAAGGGTAATTAGGGATGGTCAATAAATACTGGCCTTGCCAGCGACGCCCACATCCCATGAACAAATTAAAAATAATATTAAAAACATCATAAGTTTGGTTGTTTATTTTTCTAATTCATGCTCTTTACCATTAAATATTGTATCTGTAAACCTCTAGGCAGGCTCTAAGATTACAAGCAATAATGGTCTTGAAGCTATATCAAGTATAAAGTCGATTTATGCTGACCCACTAGATTCACTTTGTGGATGAACATGAAATAATTGTACTGCAGAGCAAACACATGAAAAAATCCAGCAGCTTGAGATTACGTTTTGTTGCTAAAAACAGTTTCTGTTTTCTCAACTAGGACTAATTAGGTTGCACTAAATTAACGTAACCTGCAACAGTGCCTGCACTTCAAAAGTATTCAAGGACAGTAGTGATACCGCCCTCCTATATGGCTCAGAGACGTAGACACCTCAAAGCGCTGGAGAAATACCACCAGTGCTGGAGAAGTACCACCAACGCTGCCTCCGCAAGTTCCTGCAAACCCACTGGGAGGATTGACGCACCAATGTCAGTGTTCTCGATCAGGCCAACATCCCCAGCATCGAAGCACCGACCACCTCGACCAGCTCCGTTGGGCGGGCCACATTGTCTGCATGCCTGACACGAGAGTCCCAAAGCAAGCGCTCTATTCGGAACTCCTACACGGCAAGTGAGCCCCAGGTGGGCAGAGGAAACGTTTCCAGGACACCCTCAAAGCCTCCTTGATAAAGTCCAACATCCCCACTGACTGCTAGGAGTCCTTGGCCCAAGACCGCCCTAGGTGGAGGAAGAGCATCCGAGAGGGCGTGGAGCACCTCGAGTCTCGTCGCCGAGAGCATGCAAAAACCAAGCGCAGACAGTGGAAGGGGCGTGCGGCAAACCAGACTCCCCATGTACCCTTTCCTTCAACGACTGTCTGTCCCACCTGTGACAGAGACTGTAATTCCCGGATTGAACTGTACAGTCACCTGAGAATTAACTTTTAGAGTGGAAGCAAGTCTTCCTCGAATTCGAGAGACTGCCTACGATGATGATGATGGTGATTCAAGGCCCCTTTAATTCTGCATCATTTCAAGACCAGTTTCTGTGACAATCCCACCCAAATGCTGCAGATTCTGTGACAATGCTGTTCTTGGTTTGGGGCTATCTAATAAATATTTTTAAAATATGGTTTAAAAGAGTGCTAAACTAACAGCTATTGTTTTGAGAGAAAAAAATGCATTTTAAACTGTTTAAAAGCAATTTATAGGGCTGAATTTTCCCCAGAGCTGCTTTCTGGTGAAGAGTTACGCTCGTTTTTTTGGGGCCCAAGTACGCCAAAAAAAATCATCTAAGTTTCCCTGTTTAAATTTTTAATTTTGGCGCCAGCTAGCCTATCGTTTAGTTTTGGGGGGTGGAGCCTTGATCTGTGCCAAAAAGGTCAAGTTACCACGGTAACCAGGGACACAATGTGGGCTGAGGCTGGAAAGCTCACAGCAACCTGCACAAGCACCTTAAAATACATTGCAGCAACTTACCTCCATTAAATTATTAAAGTGTAATGACAAAGGTCTGTCTCCCCCCACCCCCCTCCTCTTCCGATGCTGGTCCCGCTCCTATCCCTGGCCAAGTGGCCTCCTCCCTCATGGTCCCACTCCTATCCCAGGCCGAATGGCCTCCCCTTCACGGTCCCGCTCCATCCCTGGCCGAAAGGCCTCCCCCTCCCAATCCCCACTCTATCCCTGGCCGAATGGCCTCCTGGTCCCAGTCCACGCACCTATCCCAGGCTGAACGACCTTCTCCCTCCCAGTCCCCGCACCTAACTATGCCCAAAAGGCTTCCCCCCCCTTCTCTCCCACTCTCTCTGTCACCTCTCCTGCTGCTGCGCTGATTTCCTTATCTGTGTTGATTTTCTTAACTCACCAGAAGGTTTTTCCACAGAGACCACATACGCTGGCCTAAGAAGAACGGGAGTAAATCGGAGCTGGCTGAACTTGCTTAAGCCCCCATGACACAAAAAAAATGAACCTAAAAAAATCGTAACTAACTTGAGTTATGTTGGCGCGCATTGATTGGGGAAACTTGAATTTTTTAACTTAAGCCAAAAAAAAGCGCCGCGCACCAAAAAAACGGCACAAATCACTGGGGAAAACCGCTGAGTCCCCAGAATAGCTGGCAGTTAGCACCTGCTTGCAACGTCAGCTTTCTATTTGACTCTGAGCTTACTTCCACTTCCGTTAATATCGCCCATCTCTGCCCCTATGAAGACACAAAGAAAAAGAAAATCAACTCTTAAAAATCGGCAACAAAATATAGAAAATTCTAGGAACATGCAGCAGGCCCATAAGCATCTGGAAAAGAAAAGATAGTTTTCTAAAGGGCTGGATTTTCGGGTCGTCCGCGCAATGGCAGTGGTGAGGTGTTTTGGCTGGGCGGTCAGCCTCCAGCGCCCCACCGTGATCCCCGGATCCGGCTTTGCGGCAGCATGGAGCAGCACCACCCGGAAGAGTTGCGCCCGGTGTGTAACGCCCTTGGTTGCGACACCGGCGTGAGTTTGAACTATTCCCGGGCGCTAACTTTCCCGTCCCGCCGCCGTTATCGTCCCAAACACATCAAAGCCGAAAATTCACGCTTATAGATATATTCTAGGAAGGAGTCTCAAAGTCTATCCTCTCTTTTGAGCAATGAATAATGTATGGCTTGGGGAGGATCCAAAATGGTGAGAGGAAAGGCAGAATAAATACAAACAGGGAGTTTGCCATCCATGCAGAAAATAAAACATCACCGATCACTAATCTTTGCCCTTTAGGTCTGTGATGCCCTAAGGTACAATATGCGAAGGTACAATGACCGGAAATGTGACAGTCTTGAGGTAGTATGTAATGGATCTGCTCTAGATGTAAAACTTTTAATAATATAGATATTTTGCTGTTATTTTTAACCATAAAAATTAAGCCTGATCTATTATTGCCTTGTGATAGGCAAATATCATGGCTAACGTTAATGGCTAGCACAATCCATTCAGTTGATGCATTATGACATCCTCACTGACAAATTAAATTTGTGATTTAATTGCCATTAGCTTAACACAGTTTATTCTACAAAGGACTGTTGAGAAATCACATTATTCCACATAAAACGATTCCTTCCTTTTCAATTTTCTCTCAAAGAGGTTAATGGCACTATCTTGTCGTGAAGGTGACCCTCTGCAATACCCGGGTGAATCTTAATGCTGCTTATCTTCCATTTTATGCAATTAGTATCTGAACAGGGGAAAGTGTCTGCATATTGAAAAACTGGACAGGAAATTGAAAACTTCTCCGGTTTCAAAGGCATCCACTTTGATGAAGCTTTCTCTGAATCACTTGTGATAGTGAAGTGGTTCATTACTGAACTGCTTTATCCTGCCAGGAACATCGTGCAGTAATTGTTAATACTTCAAGTCATGTGTTCCTTGACTCCTTTGTGTATCACAGTATGTCTTCAAATCACTTGTATTTGCTATATTTAGATGATAATGAATACAAAGACGTGTGTATGTCAGGCGGAGTTTTTAAACACCACAGTGCCTGTTTTGAGATGATTGCAATCCATGTCTGGAAATAGATGCCGGTGAAGTTCTTGACATCCAAATATCTTCAAGGGAGATATTTTTCTCTGTTCAGTAATTATAGTTAAAAATAGATGTGCATAAACAGTGATGCAGTATTGCAAGAGACTATTTTTTTTTCTTTGCACTTTCAAGCATTTTGAATTTTTATTTTATGCAAGGAATGCTACACATATATATATACGTTGCTGGTGTTACTCCTGTGCAAAAATGGTTTTCACTTGTTAAGACCATGTTAAAGGCCAAGTTTGAAAAATGCATGCAGAATTACACAGGGTACAGATAATTTGAAAAGGAATTATTTAACTCGCGTACGGACCTGAAGTTAATGAACTTATTAAAGCTAAGATTTTGAAGTATCATAGTGGTAACAGAAGTGAATAGTTCTAAAGTGTTTTCTGCCCCAGATCACAGTTATAATTGCCATTGCCAGATATCTCATAGTGAAGCAGAAGGCAGAGGAAGAAAAGAAAGACTTGCATTAATATAGCATCTTTCATGACCGACGGATGTCCCAAAGCACTTTACAGCCAATGAAGTACATTTGGAGTGTAGTCACTGTTGTAATGTGGGAAATGGGGAGCCAATTTGCACACAGCAAACTCCCACAGACAGCAATGTGATAATGACCAGATAATCTATTTTTGTGATGTTGATTGATGGAGGAATATTGGCCAGGACACCGGGGATAGCTCCACTGCTCTAGAGCATGGTGGTCGTGAAAGGCGCTATATAAATCCAAGTCTTTCTTTCTTTCTATTATACAAAAGCAAAATGCTGTGGATGCTTGAGGAATAGCAGCTCACTGCTCAATTGTTGTAAAGACGTAACTGGTTCAGAAATGATTTGCAGCAGAACCTGCAAGTCCGAACCTGTGTAGCTTACATGTGATTGCAGGCCCACACTGTGCGGGTAATGCCATCGACAGCACCGCACACATCCCAAGAACAAGCATAGACATAAACTGTCCTTTTTAACTATCCCAACCAACATCACTAAGACAGACTATCTGGTTATTATCACATTGCTGTTTGTGGGTGCGTAAATTGGCTGCTGCATTTCCTACATTACAACAATGACTACACTTCAAATGTAAAGCAGTTTGGGATGTCTGGTAGTTGTGAAAGGTGCTGTATAGATGCAAGACTTTCTTTTCCTTCTCATCTTTAGATTAGACACTTTACAGCCTTCCGGACTCAACACTGAGTTCAACAATTTCAGATCATAAACTCTGCCCCCATTCTTCTGGATTGCAGCTGTTGCTGATTCTGCTATTCTCATTCATATCATCATTGGCAGTCCCTCGGAATCGAGGAAGACTTGCTTCCACTCTTAGAATGAGTCCTTAGGTGGTTGAACAGCCCAATATGAGAGCCACAGTCCCTGTCACAGGTGGGACAGATAGTCGTTGAGGGTAAGGGAGGGTGGGACAGATTTGCCGCATGCTCTTTCCGCTGCCTGCGCTTGGTTTCTGCATGCTCTAAACGATGAGACTCGAGGTGATCAGCGCCCTCCCAGATGCACTTCCTCCGCTTAGGGCAATCTTTGGCCAGGGACTCCAAGGTGTCAGTGGGGATGTTACACTTTATCAGGGAGGCTTTGAGGGTGTCCTTGTAATGTTTCCTCTGCCCACCTTTGGTTCTCATTAACACCTCTTCTTGACCCATCTTTTGTTTCTTTACTTGTCCCATTACACCTCATTTTGCCTTGCACCATCATCCCTTCTGTCATTCAATCTCTCCTGCCTTCCACCCTATCGCAGACCTCCCATCCCCTCTTTCCCGGCCTCTGCATTTGCTTAAAACCTGTTACATCAGTAACATTTTCCAGTTCTGATGAAAGATCATCGACCTGAAACATTAACTCTATTTCTCGCTCCACAGATGCTGCCTGACCTGCTGAGCATTTCCAGCATTGCCTATTACTACCCACCCTCCTGTATGGCTCAGAGACATGGACCACGTACAGTAGACACCTCAAGTCGCTGGAGAAATACCACCAACGATGTCTCCGCAAGATCCTACAACTCTCCTGGGAGGACAGACACACCAACGTTAGCGTCTTCGTCCAGGCCAACATCCCCAGCATTCAATTACTGACCACACTTGATCAGCTCCGCTGGGCTGGCCACATAGTTTGCATGCCAGACACGAGACTCCCAAAGCAAGCGCTCTTCTCGGAACTCGCCACGGCAAACGAGCCAAAGGTGGGCAGAGGAAACGTTACAAGGACATCCTCAAAGCGTCCCTGATAAAGTGCGACATCCCCACTGACACCTGGGAGTGCCTGGCCAAAGACCGCCCAAAGTGGAGGAAGTGCATCCGGGAGGGTGCTGAGCTCCTCGAGTCTCGTCACCGAGAGCATGCAGAAATCAAATGCAGGCAGCGGAAAGAGCGTGCGGCAAACCAGACTCCCCGCCCACCCTTTCCTTCAACCACTGTCTGTCCCACCTGTGACAGAGACTATGGTTCTCGTATTGGATTGTATAGCCACCTAAGAACTCATGCTAAGAGTGGAAGCAAATCTTCCTCGATTCTGAGGGACTGCCTATGATGATGATGATGATGAGATTAATGCCTGCTGAAGTGGCCCAGCAAATCACTCAGTTGTAAAAGCAATTGTTATCAGAAGAAAACCCAGCATCTTCCTTCTTTCAAAGCCAGCATTTTAATGAAGCCTTGTCTACATTATTTGTGCTAATGATATTCTTTGTTAATCTAGTATGCTCCAGGCAGAGTTGTCTTGTGTCATCTTGCTTTAGTTGGTGGTGTTTTAGCAGCATGCCCTTTGGGCGCTGAATTGCTTGCAAGTGTTCTTGGAATTTTGGCTCAGCCTGAAGCAACCTTGACCTTTCTTCACTGCATGGTAATGACGCATTCCGGTATGAGTTTCGAAGCCTTCAACAACAAAATTATATTTTGCACAATGTGATGGAGTGGGCATTGAATAAAGAATGTCAGAGGTTAACTAGCAATAGAGACCCCATAGGCTCTCAATTGACTGAATTATGTTTGCAATGGATACTGCCCTTTTGTTGTATACCCTGAATGAAAACATCCTGAGGACGTCATCAGGATGCAACACGGCCATTTATATTAGGCCCTCGTTCCTATGGGTGGTCTTTCCATGCCCGAATTCAGGCAAGTAAAAATGGTGGAGGCGGGTGGGATCACGTGAGGAATGCAGTGCGAATGCCCCACCACCATCTTAAACCCATGCCTGCACCAATTCCTTATGCATTTTCTTGTCTATAGTGTTCAGTTAATATATTTAGCTGGTTGGTAATTGATGCCAAGCTGCACAGTATGGGTAAATTATATGAAGAAATAATTTCAATTTAATTCAACTAAACCATGTATCAGTCGATGACCCTTCATCAAAACTGGCGAACGTTTGAAATGAAAAATTCTTAAGGAGCACCGAAAAGGGGAAGGGAGGAAAGAACAAAAGGTAAGGTCTGTTATAGGGTGGAAGACAGGAGAGATTTGAGAGGCAAAAGGGATGATGGGTCGACTTGAGATGATAATCGCAGAAGTTAGAAAAAAAAATAGTCTAGATAGGGTGTGAATGGCAGAATAATTACCAGCTACCATTGGAGACAAAGAGAAAAAAAAACACATAAGATCGACGGGGGGTGGGGGGGGAGGGGTTTATAAAAAGGAGGAAAGAGAGTAAAATATGGGCAGAAGGTGTGGTCTGAAATTGTTGAACTTGATGTTGAGTCAAGAAGGCTGTAAAGTGCCTAAATGAAAGATGAGGTGCTGTTCCTCGAGCTTGCGTTGAGCTTCATTGGAACAGTGTAGGAGGCCAAGGATGGAGATGTCAGAGTGGGAGTGGAGTGGGGAATTAAAGTAACAGGCAACCGGACTGAATGGAGGTGTTCCGCATTTGGTCTCCCCAATGTTAAGCAGACCATATCGTGAGTAGCGAATACAATATTCTAACTTGAAAGAAGTACAAGTAAATCGCTGTTTCACCTGGAAAGAGTATTTGGGGCCCTGGACAGTGGGAAGGGAGGAGGTAAAAGGGCCAATGTTGCATCTCCTGCACTTGCACGGGAAGGGGGTGCTGAGGTTGACTGCGGAATGGACCAGGGTGTCACGGAAGGTGCTTCGGAATGCTGAGAAGGGAGGGGAGGGGGAGATGTGATTGGTGGTGGGATCACATTGGAGGTGGCAGAAATGGCGGAGAATGATCTGTTGAATGTGGAGGCTGGTGGGGTGAAAGGTGAGAACAAGGGGTTCCGAGAGGGAGGGGTAGGGGTGAGAGCAGAGGTGCGGGAAATAGAATGGACACGGTCGAGGGCCATGTTAACCACGGCGGAGGGGAATCCTCGGTTGAGGAAAAAGGAAGATATGTCAGAAACACTAGTGTGGAAAGTGGCATCGTCAGAGCAGATGCGACGGAGACGGAGAAACTGGAGAAACTGGAGAAAGGACTGGAGTCCTTACAGGATGCGACTGGGAGGAAGTGCAGTCCAGGTGTCTTGTGGGAGCCAGTGGGCTTATTGTTAATGTTTGTCAATAGTCTATACCCAGAAATGGAGACAGAATGAAGGGAAGGGAAGATTCGAAGATGGACCATGTGAAGGTGAGGGAAGGGTAGAAATTGGATGCAAAGTGAATGAAATTTTCTAGTTCAGGGTGCGAGCAGAAAACGTCACCGATACAGTCATCAATGTACCGGAAAAAGAGGTGAGGGAGGGGACCCGAGTAGGACTGGAACAAAGAATGCTGATTGCTGCCTGACCCGCTGGGATTCCCAGCATTTTCTGTTTTTATTTCAGATTTCAGCATCCACAGTATTTTGCTTTTGTGCTGTACTGGAGTATGTTTCCTTTCCGAGCAGGAGCCAGATTATGGTCTCCACAGGATATATTCAGTGTCTTTAATCATATTTGACACCTCCGACCCCAGTCATTTAAAGCAACTGCTTTTTCAACAGGTAATTCAAATCAATGGATAAGGAGAAAGATACGTCTATGGAATGTAAATATTTGTGTCATCTTAAGAAATATGGGAAATCTGTGAGTTCTATTGGTGAAAGGAATGCGCCTGGCCTGTGATGTGGCAATGTCAAACAGTTCGCACGATTTCCAGGAATTTATCCAGAGATGATATGGGTAAGTTATGTTTCTCAAAGTTCAAATCACCGAAATAGTCACAGAGCATGAGGGAGCCCGAGGAATGGGGACGAGAAAAGTACGCTGTCATTCCTGAATGGAGACTGCAGAGATGGCTGCCCTTGACTGAGGAGCCAATGGACACAGATCTTGTGGCTTCTGCTCTGAAAAGAAGGCTGTTTAACAAGCATCACCTCGATGTGTAGGTAATAAAGTCCATCTCCCAAGAAGTGCAGCAGATGGCAAGGGTTATGGTGAAGTTTACTGCCCTCATATGTGGCAACATCAAGGTGGGTGGGGTGGCTTGACCCATCCACCTCCACGGAGGTGTGTGGGGTTGCTGACCCATCCACCTCCATGGCACGAACCTGGTATTGCAGTACTTCCAGGAATGGTGCAGTGGCTCTGGGCCTTTTGGCTAGGAGCATTGGCGCAGAGTGAACCTTGATGTGTGCAAGGTGACCTCTGGCGTTTGTGATTTGACAAAGAATTGGAACGATTGGCTACGAATTAAAAAGAAACATCAAGGAAAGATTACCTTTGTTGCAGATATCAATGGAGGTGTTAGCCATGGCTCAGTGACACCACTCTCTCCTCTGAGCCTAGAAGGTTGTGGGTTCAAGTCCCACTCCAGGGATTTGAGTATATAAATCTAGGTTGATGCTCCAGTGCAGTACTGAGGGAGTGCTGCATTGTCAGAAGTACCATCTTTTGGATGAGATCTTAAAGCAATGTTGAGATTTCAGCAAAGTTTCTCCAAGGTCAGAGCTTCATTAAATTATGTACTTCCACCAGGAACAGCTGATCTTGGCAAGACTCAATGCCTCTTTCATATGATGGTATATTACACAGAATGCAGTGGGACACTATTGATGGGAATTTTGACGTTACTTATCATCCGTTTATTACCATTTAATCAGAGTGGTAATGATGCAGAAGGGATGGGCGGCTCTTCCACCAGGAGGACATTATGTGGTGGCCAAAATGGGCCAGAAACCCAGTGACAAGAGCCTCACTCCAAAATCCGTGATGTCAAAGGTCATTGCCGCCACTATGTTCTGAAGTTGCTAAAAAAATAATGAGGAAATTCAGGGCCAACTTGTTTATCCTATTTTATGAAAAAGAATGAATTGCACTTTGACCAAGTACTTATGATTTTCAATTCAATCCAAAATATTTCTTGCTTTCTGATATACCCATTCACTAAAAATGCCCATTCCTGTCCTGTTGAAACATGTTTGTTTTGCTATCTATTTTGAAAGACATAGTTTGATGCATAGGTCTTGCTTAGACATGTTAGATAGATTTCTCAGCAATCTGAAACAAATTAAATGGTTCAGTGCCAGACGATGTCTGAAGAAAATATTAAACATGTTTGATCTACGTCAGCTGTGGCTCAGTGGGTAGCACACTTGTCTCTGAGTCAGAAGGTTGTGGGTTCAACCCCACTCCTGGGACTTGAGCACATAAATCTAGGTTGACACTGCAGTGGAGTGCTGCACTGTCAGAGGTGCCATCTTTTGGATGAGATGTTAAACCAATGCCCTGTCTGCTCTCTCAGGTGGATGTAAAAGATCCCATGGCACTATTTCGAAGAAGAGCAGGGGAGTTATCCCCGGTGTCCTGGCCAATATGTATCCCTCAATCAACATAATAAAAATAGATTATCCGGTCATTCTATTATTGCTGTTTGATCTTGCTGTGCGAAAATTGGCTGCCGTGTTACCTACATTACAACAGTGACTACACTCCAAAAGTACTTTATTAGCTTTGAGGCATCCAGTGGTCGTGAAAGGTGCTGTATAAATGTAAGTCTTTCTGTTGTCTAGCGATGGTTTGCCTATTTGAATTTGATAGGCTGAGCATTTCAACACAAAGGCCCGTGAATCATGTCAAGTTGCACTGTGCATGATATAGTTTTGGTTTTAAATATGTGGACTTTTTTTTTGACGCGCCATAATGTGTAGATCTCTAAATCAGAATTCTAGAACATTTTCTGAAGCTAGCAATGATGAGAGTTTAAATGCAGCTTTCCATCCTAGGAAGCTTATTTTTGAAACTGTCTTTTTGAATTGCACACAAGCTTTAAAGATGAACAATTTTCTTTAGTGGCAATTAAAAAATCTATTTAACAAAATGCACCATTTGCATTTTTTCTGAAAATTAAGGCTAATTTAATGGATTTCCGCGGTTTTCCAGAGTTTTGTATTTCCTGATTTATTATTATTTTGACAGATTGAGAGGTTAAGCACATAAAGTCAATGGCTATAGTCAGAGTGAGAGAAAACAACCATTGAGACTAGCTGAGCCCGGTTCCATTTGACCCATGTTAGTCATTTTCCAGATAGATAACCTTTCAATCCCTGCTGAATCACTACTTCCCTTCTAAATGATTCAAATGATTCAGGCCAAGTGACATTCTGTACATGTCAAAAACTAGAATCGTGTTGCAAAATAATTTGCTTTAATTAATTCCACCCCTCCGCACAGTAGTCCCAGTATTTCTCGGGTACACAATCTCAGCAGTTATTCCAGACTCGCACTGAATGGTTCCCTCTAGCAGTGACCCTGCCAGAGATTGGGGGCGCGGTGGGAGGGAACCTCATTTTAGTGGGGGCAGGTGGGTAGCAAGCATCACTTCAGGCTCATCGTTGGCACCCGCTTGTCCCATGCCCACAGAAACGTAGATGCCCTTAGGGGAGGAGAGACACTTTCCCTGACTTCAGCATGGCTTCTTTTGGCCCCCAAGCAAAGGGGCCAGCCCAGGAAAGAAAAAAATAAAATTATCTGTTGGGGTGGGTGGGGTATGGCCACTTTCCAGGTCTAGACCCCACCGCTGGGACCCGCATATGTCCTTGTGGAGGTTGGTAACCCTCACCTCACTGGGCGTAACACCTGCCACTACTAGGCTAGGCCTCCCCTTAGGTTCCTGCCCTTGGCCCCCAATACTGACCTATCATTTGCCTTGTAAGGGGTGGCCAGAAATTTCATCCCTTACAAGTGAATTTGAAAACGCCTTGATATGGCAGAGAACTGACATAACCGCCACCCCCCCTCCCCGCCAATGCTTCTGTAGGGGTTCCGCCTGTAAGCTAACATAACTATGGCGGGAAAGTGCTGGAATGCCTGTGGAATTTCAGGATCACCATGGTTTAAAGATGCCTTTATTATAAAAACGAAGTTTAAAAAAAAGGCCATCAAAGCTGACAAGCAACCCAAACTGAGGTGAAACGTTGAACAGAATATTAAAGATGAGGATGTTTTTCAAGTAAGAAAATGGAGCATGACATTTTTGCTCTTATTTTCAACATAGAATAATAAACAAAAGTCCTGTCACTTTATCATCAGTTAAAACTGTCAACAAGCAACAGGCAGCAATATCAAAAGCCACTGGATCAGTGAAAAGCTGGCTCAGTGATACTCGAACTATAGCACATTCTTTCCCAAGGCTTCTACTGTACAACTCCTTACCAATGTCCACCTATCAGCTGTGGCTCAGTTGGGTGTCAATCATGGCTCAGTGGGTAGCCACACTTATCTCCAAGTTGGAGGTTTGTGGGTTCAAGCCCCACTCCAGGGATTTGAGCACATAAATCTAGGCTGACACTCTAGTGCAGTGCTGAGGGAGTGCTGCACTGTCAGAGCTGCCATCTTTCAGATGAGATGTTAAACCAAGGCCTGGTCTGCTCTCTAAGGTGGATGTAAAAGATCCCATGATGCTATTTTGAAGAAGAGCTGGGAAGTTATCCCCAATGTCCCAGACAATATTTATCACTCAGTTAACATCTCTAAAACAGAATATCTGGTCATTATCACATTGTTTTTTGTGGGAAGTTTGCTGTGTGCAAATTGGCTGCTGTGTTTCCTACATTACAACAGTGACTACACTTCAAATGTACTTCACTAGCTGTAAAGTGCTTTAGGATGGCCTGAGGTCATGAAAGGTGCTATATAAATACAAGTCTTTTTTCACATCTTCCTACAGGCTTTATAGGCTTTTAACGTCATCTAATTATTAATTCTAAATTCTGAATCACAATTTTTTCAGCTCAGTGAGAACTAGTGTTACATTTAGTATTTTACTGAAGCATGCAATGCATTGTGTTAAATATTTCATTTGCAGGAGAAAGTATTAAAAGTGAAACTTTTTAGGGGAGTCATTTGACTTTACTGCTGCTGCCCAGATATATTAGCAGATTGAGTTTCAGTTCTGTGCTGCAGACAGTTCTATTGGGAATGGGACTGAGACTAATTGAACACATAAAGAGTGTCAGCAGAATTACCCATGCTGACGGCTACAAGTTAATACATGCTGAAAATTTGTAACCGAGGTACTCTAAGCCCCAAGAATGAATTGCGTAGTTATTTAGTCTGCATGATTGCACACCAAAGGGTAAATCTTGCAGCTCCTGGCATAGAAGCAGATTTGAGATGTAAAGTCAAAGATTTGAATCAGGTTGATATAAATCACATGATACTTTCAATATCTGCATTGGACTTCAATGGAAATGAAAATCGGGGAGATGTATAATGGCCGATTGATTGCCCGTTTACACTATACCCCAAAGAGTAGGTTGGGCCTATACACATTGGAGTTCAGAAGAATGAGAGGTGATCGTATTGAAACTTATAAGATAATGAGGGGGTTCAACAGGGTAGATGCAGAGAGGATATTTCCACTCATAGGGGGAACTTAAACTAAAGGGCATAGCCTCAGATTAAGGGGCCGCTCATTTAACACTGAGATGAGGAGACATTTCTTCTCTGAGGGTTGTAAATCTATGGAATTCTCTACCCCAGAGAGCTGTGGAGGCTGGGTCATTGAATATATTTAAGGCAGAGATAGACAGATTTTTGAGCGACAAGGGAGTAAAGGGTTATGGGGAGCGGGCAGGGAAGTGGAACTGAGTCCATGATCAGATCAGCCATGATATTGAATGGTGGAGCAGGCTCGAGGGGCCAAATGGCCTACTCCTGCTCCTATTTCTTATGTTCTTATGTAAGACAAAATGACGCCCAATGGGACTGATTTTCTTGTGCATTCGCTTGGGGCTCTTGGCTTACCTGGGAAGAAGCACATGCCCATAAGCATGTGCTCAATATTCCTTCCATTTAAATTGCCTGGGGAGTTCCTGAACTTCCCTGGAAACTCCACCCAGTACGCCCGTTAAAGGCATACGATTGGTTGAGACTCAGAAAAAGTCCCAGAACTTTTCCAGCTGAAGATAATCGATCGGTAAAGGGGATTGGTTACCTTCAAAAAAATGCCACGATGACTCCATTGAAAGATGAACATTTTAAAAACTTTGTTTTTCTGTAGGGCCCTTTTTGGCTTCTTCAGCAGCACCTCCCAAACCCGCAACTTCTACCACCTAGAAGGACAAGAGCAGCAAGTACATGGGAACACCACCACCTCCACGTTCCCCTCCAAGTCACACACCATCCTGATTTGGAAGCATATTGCCATTCCTTCATCGTCGCTGGGTCAAAATCCTGGAACTCCCTCCCTAACAACACTGTGGGAGTACCATCACCACACGGACTGCAGCAGTTCAAGAAGGTGGCTCACCACCATTTTCTCAAAAGCACTTAGGGATGGGCAATAAATGCTGGCCTTGCCAGCGACGCCCACAATCCTTGAATGAATAATAAAAAAAAATAATTTTTTTTAAAAATCTGCCACCAGACGGCTTGGCAGTGCTCCAACTTTGTTGCCGGCAGATCAGGATGGCTGATGTACCCTTCCTACATCATGCATCAGAGAATAAGGCTCACCATCACCATCTCAGGAACAACCAAAGATGGGCAATAAATGCTCACATTCCAAGAATGAATTTTTAAAAACTTCTTGCGGTTAGTTTCAAATTGACATTGTGTGCATACTCTTAAGCTCATGGGATTTTGCATTTCTGCAAGATAGCTTTAAAAATTAGGAGAAAAATCACTCTCATTTAACTGTGCACTATGAGAAAGAAAGAACTTACATTTATATGGCGCCTTTCATACATCCCAAGCTGCCTCACAACCAATGAAGAACTTTTGAAGTGTAGTCACTGTTGTAACTGTGGACACCAGGACAATGTACCTGCTCTTCTTCAAATAGTGCCTTTGGAACTTTTACATCCACCTGAAAGTGCAGGCCAGGCCTCAGGTTAGTCTCTTATCTGCTCTAACAGTGCAACATTTCCTTAGTCTGATACCAAGGAGTATAATGGAAAGTCATTGTTAAATGATTTGGCAAATATCTAAAGCTGACTGTCATGTATCTGCTTCATAGGTTCTTTGCTTAAGAATTCACAGCTACACGCTTGCTGGAAAGAACTAGCTGGTTTATTGGCAAAGTTTAACAATCAACTGAATCCTACCAGTTCATCCACCAGGCTCACAACTGCACGTGGAGAATCTGGACTCAATTAACTGGGGTTTTATTGTGAACATCATGTAATTGGCTAAGTCACTCACAGTGCAACAGCTCCACAACTATTTTAAGTAAAACTATAAATCAAGTGCCCCCCTTAAAAGGGGCACTAACCCGACAAATTAACAATTAAACTTTGGACATTAAATGAATCAAATTAAAATTTGGTTCCCGGGGGTGATGATGCACTCCAGTCCCTCCGGTGCCCACCTCTTGCGGAAGGCCGCGAGTGTACCAGTGGACACCGTGTGCTCCATCTCCAGGGACACATTAGCACGAACGTAACCACGGAAGAGAGGCAGGTAGTCGGGCTCAATGACCCCCTCGACCGCCCGCTGCCTGGACCGGTTAATGGCCACCTTGGCCATGCCCAGGAGCAGTCTTATGAGGAGGCCCTCTGACCTGCCCGCTCCCCTCCGCACAGGATGCCCAAAGATTAGGAGTGTGGGACTGAAGTGCAGCCAAAGTTTGAGGAGCAGGCCCTTCAAATAATGGAACAGGGACTGCAACTACACACTCAACATAGATATGGAACACGGACTCCTCCAGACCGCAGAAATTGCAGGCGGCCTGGGAGCCCGTGAACCAACTTAGGGCTAAACTTGCACCTTCATTTTCGGCCGGTTTTCGGTGGTTTTCTCAGTGGTACAGCTGTTTTTGGGAGAGAAACCGCCCGGCGAAAGTTTCCCCCTTAGTTTTTTAATGGTACCGCCCAAATCTGAAAACGCCCGCTGGGACCAAACCGCCAATGTGCACCGCTGAGAAAATCACCAGGGTGTAAGTTTGGCCTCAACGGAAGCCCGTCCAGATCGCCAAGGGAACCGCCCTGTGAAAGCTGCTTAAACAGGGCGGTAGGTGAGTACTCTGCAAAGAAAGGCAAGTTAAAGGTTCTTTATTTATTTTGTTAAAATTGTAAAACAGTGATTAGCTTTAAAACTGACTTGGGAATGTTTTTTAACTTTTTATTTTTATTTTTAGTGAAAATTTTTTAAGCTTTCCCAACCACAGCCTTGGACTAAATTTTTAAAAAAATTTTAAGAACCGCCCGTTTCACTTAATTTCCCCTTTAACCACCGAGAAGCCGCCGAGAATACTGGTGCAAGATCCATTTTCTCGGCGGGTGATTATTTTTAACTTAATTATGGAAATATTCGCCAGTGTTACTTGCAAAACATTAGTGATTTTTCTGGGCAGGCAACCGGGCGTTGAGGGGCTCTCGGGAAAGTCTAGCCCTTAAAAACCTATTGCACAGGACTGCCCCATGCAACACCCTCCAAGCCGAGTCCCCACTAAATAAAGGGAGGACTCCCGTGTAGAGAGCACTCCATTGGGGACCCCCGTCTCCTCCTGACAGCAAAGCAACAGCTCCACAAACCTGTAAGCATGCTCACAGGTACATACATTACACTGACAAGGTAGAGGTTTATTTTCTACATTAATTTTCTAAATTAAGCTAGGCTAATCAAATCGTTCCATGAAGCACTCTGCTAGAAAGTGGTGAATTCCAAAAACTCAATGACACATGATAGATTTAGTTATGACAGTACAGAATCACACTGATACCAGTTTTTGTTTTTCTTTAAACAAGTTGAACTTTAAAAGTTTTGGCCCTCAATGAAAAATAATAATACCTGCATTACATTGAAGGTAATGTTCCTCAAATGATCCATTATACACTAATCAGTTCAGCTCAGTATATTAGTGTCATAATAAATCATTAGTACTAGCATTTCGAGGCTACTGATTTGCCTTCATTTCAATGTACAGTGAAATCTATCTTTATCAACTTTGGATGAGAATTCAGCTTTAGAAAGTCAGCAAATTTAGGCCTTCTGAAGCTGAATCCTAAAACATAATACCGTGTTGTCACTTAGGCTGTTCCCCAAAACTTACCTCATGTTCAGAGCTAGTCTGTAGTTTACATTAGCAGACTGATTGTCTTATGACTGAAACCTGTGTCTTTATTCTTTGCCTTATACATTATGGGGCAGACTTTCCCATTCTGGTTTCAGGTGTTAACTAAATTTGTTGGCCAGAGTGCATAGAGGAAAGCTGGACAGGGAGGATCATATGCTCCGAATGGAACCTGCCCAATTTGCCAACCATGGGGCAAGCTAAAGTTCCAGACAAAAATTAAACGTGCATTTATACCAACTGTATTGGCTATCTAAGAGGCAGAGACCCTGGCCTAGTTTTCATTTCCGTTATGCCCTGAGAATGGGTAACAGAGTGGTAAATTTGGTAGAACCTCCTATTAACGGGCAAGAGCTTCATTTACCTATTAAAATGGGGAATGGGATGTGCTGCAATTGGTTTCCTGTCCACTTGATATGTCCAACCCATGCCTAGGGAACCTGCTATTCAAGGTTGCTAGGGACAGATAATCCAGTCAAGATCATAGAAAGGGCAGAAAGTGTTAAGGTAAGTGTTTTATGGCCATTATTGAGCTGCCTTTATTCATTGTTTATTTTCTTTCTTAGGGGGAAACATTGGGTTAATTAAATTTGTTGGTCAGAGTGCATAGAGGAAGACTGGACAGGGAGGCTCATATGCTCCTAATGGAGCCTGTCCAATTTGCATGTTGTACTTTACATGGTGCTGCATGAAAGAAACCGTGCCAGGGGAATCTAGAGCCAGCATTGCTTGATTGGCATCTAAGATGCCACCAACCAATTCTGCAGTCTCTCGCACACCTTGCTGGCAAAGCCAGTGAAAATCTGTCTTCTCAGGGTCTGGCTCTGCAGAGAAGCAGTTGCCAGGCTATGTTATCTGCTGTAAGGAATCTGCACCTATCATACAGCATTAGGTTGGCACATTTGTTAAAATTCGTTTCTGGGATGTGGGCATCGCTGGCAAGGCCAGCATTTATTGACCATTCACAATTGCCCTTGAGAAGGTGGCGGTGAGCAGCTTTCTTGAACCGCTGCAGTCCATGTGGTGAAGGTACTTCCACAGTGCTATTAGGAAGGGAGTTCCAGGATTTTGACCCAGCGACGATGAAGGAACAGCGATATATTTCTAAGTCAGGATGGTGTGTAATTTGGAGGGGAATTTGCAGGTGATGGTGTTCCCATGCGCCTGCTGCCCTTGTCCTTCTAGGTGGTAAAGGTCGCGGGATTGCCGATGAAGCCTTGGCGAGTTGCTGTGCTGCATCTTGTAGATGGTACACATGGTGTGCCGGTGGTGGATGGAGTAAATGTTTAAGGATGGGGTGCAAATCATGCAGGCTGCTTTGTCCTGGATGGTGTCGAGCTGCTTGAGTGTTGTTGGAGCTGCACTCATCTAGGCAAGTGGAGAGTATTCCATCACACTCCTGACTTGTACCTTGTAGGTGGTGGAAAGGCTTTGGGGAGTTAAAAGGTGAGACACTCGCTCCAGAATACCCAGCCTCTGACCTGTTCTTGACCCCACAGTATTTATGTGGCTGGTTCAGTTAAGTTTCTGGTCAATGGTGACCTCCAAGATGTTGATGGTAGGGGATTTGGCGATGATAATGCCACTGAATATCGAGTCAACCAGGCTTGAAACCTGGCGGCCACTCCTTACAAGCATGATGCAATACTAACTTTTGGGGATAGTACCATGGAATGGCACAAAGGACAATCCTCTCTTTGCAAGTACCTCACACAGCACCACCTCCACGTCAGCAGCCACCAGTTCCTTTAAAAATAAATTTTGATCGAATAAGTGATTTATGATGCACTGTTACAAAGAGTGATACAAGTGCATGTAAATCTTGCCCTGGGCTTAAGTTCGAACAGTTCCTAATATCTATTGTTTCTAACTGTCACAGCTTTTCTTGAAAAGCCAATAAACTATTGATAAATAATAAACCGCTGCTAAAACCATTGTCTGAAATGCACAGTAGCTGTCACATAAGCCTGCAAAGAGTGACAACAAGCAGTAATCTCCTCAAGCCTAACTCATACTGCTTCAGCTGCCTGAAACACATTGATTATGCACAGGCTAGTCAGATTATTTTCTTTAAATCAAGGTTATTTAGTGCAAAAATATATTATATATTATCTGGGAATAATTGTGAAGGCTTTAATTCGATTTTACTGGTCTATTGCTATTTACAACCAGTGAAGCATGGTTCTCTTTCACTTTATGTTGAAATCTGAGCCTATCAATTGAATTACAGCCATGTAATTTACTCCCTGATTCTGACTTCCTGGAGTAGCACCACAGGCATAGAAATAAATAGTCAGCCAGTGTTTCAAGCGTCTAATTATTTTTCAGTGACCACCCACTATTGGAAAGTGTGCATGTGGAGACTGTGGGTGAGGACAGACTCAGGCATGGCTGTGATACTCCCCCACAATTGAATAGCCTGTGATCATACATTGCCCAGGCTCAGTGTAAAGAATGGCTACTCGACAAGGTGCCAGAGGGCTATCAGAATCTGTGGAACTGCATCCCAATTGGTGTGTCCCAATTATTGACCCATCTGAGATCAGCCAACTGTCCACAGACCAGCGATGAAACCTAGCACCAGCTTCTGGTCTGTGACTTAACATTACACTGAGTGGACAGAGAAGGTATTTAAAAATACCCAATAAGGTTAAATAAGTAATGATAGCCCAGCGCCTTCAGGAAAGAAAAATGGAAATGAATTAGCAGAAAGAGCCTCTTTTGCATGTTGTTAGCTTTTAGTATTCACTAAATTACTAAATACTAGAATTTAGAGTGTCTTCCATGGCTCAGTTGGGAGCACTCTCGCCTCCGAGTCAGAAGGTTGTGGGTTTAAGTTCTACTCCAGAGACTTGAGCACAATAAAATCTAGACTGACACTCCAGTGCAGTACCGAGGGAGTGCTGCACTGTCAGAGGTGCCATCTTTCAGATAGACGTTAAACCAAGGCCCATCTGGCCTCTCAGGGGGACATAAATGATCCCATGGCTCTATTTCAAAGATGGGCAGGGGAGTTATCCCTGGTGTCCTGACCAATATTTATCCCTCAATCAACATCACTCAAACAGATTATCTGGTCATTATCACATTGCTGTTTGTGGGAGCTTGCTGTGCGCAAATTGGCTGCCATGTTTCTTACATTACAACAGTAACTACACTTCAAAAAGTACTTCATTGACTGTAAAGCGCTTTGGGATGTCCGGTGGTCATGAAAGGCGCTATATAAATTAATTGAAGATCCAGACCATAGAAATTACTGTGTGTGATATTATTGCACACAATAATTTCTAGGGTCATCACTGGTGTTCCCTCTAAGCTGCGCACGTGTGCAGCCACGCAGCAATCTGGAGGGTGCCACGCAGGCCACTCATAAGTTGTTCCCTCTAAGATACTGCGCATGTGGCAGCGGCCACGGCCATGCAGCAAATTTAAAACTACCGCACACTGAACAGGCTGTGCACAACAACAACAACAACATGTATTTATATAGCGCCTTTAACATAGTAAAACGTCCCAAGGCGCTTCACAAGAGTGTTATAAGACAACAAAAAAATCTGACACCGAGTCACATAAGAAATTATGGCAGATGACCAAAAGCTTGGTCAAAGAGGTAGGTTTTAAGAACAAAGAAAACTTAGAGGGAACATTGGTCATCACTACATTCTTTTGACCAAGCTTTTAGTCATCCCTCCTAATATCTTCTTCTTTGGCTCAGTGTAAATTTTTGTCTGATTACACTTCTGTGAAGCGCCTTGGGACATTTTTCTATGTTAAAGGTGCTATATAACTGCAAGTTGTTATTGTCTGTTGTTATCGCTATTAAAAGCAGGAAGCACTAGGCAGCAATGTTAGCTTGCTGGGATAGCTTGACGATGATGACACACTGTGGAGCTGACTCTAAACATGTAACAAAATCAACAGCAGCAGAGATTTATTTCCAATATATATTCTAGAAATTTGTTCAGCTTTTGATGCCTGACTGCTACATTCTGCAATGTGATACCCCCGCCAACCTTCCAATTCACAATGTGTGCAAGGTTCAAAGGTGGGCCAATTATTGAACCACAAATCCTGCATTTAATACCCTCCTTCCAATATAAGCTTGTAACAAACAGGAAATCCATTAGTTAACACAGGGATAGCATGAAGCCACCTGACTTTGATTACATTTTGTGCTAATGAGTTCATGGATGTAATTTAATGTGACCTCAATGTAGTAATGCATTAGTCTAAGATTACCAATAACTTATATTGTCTCCCAAATACTTTTCCTGAACACAGTAATAGTATGTTCAACCTTTTTCTATTGAAATGAATAAATAAACAAAAACAAATAAATAAATATTTTGTGCTACCTATAATATTTTATACATTATAATTTATATTGTATTTATAAGATATAATTGACATGCTAAAATAAAACCTCAATTGTACCGCTATTTAGTCCTATTTATATTGGTACTGGAGAATAGCTTCTTCGTGCAGATCATAGAAATTTACAGCACAGAAGGAGGCCATTCAGCCCATCGTGTCTATGTCGGTCAAAAAAGAGTTATCCAGCCCGATTCCACTTTTCAGCTCTTAGTCCGTAGCCTTGTAGGTTGCGACACTTCAAGAGCATATCCAAGTACTTTGTAAATGCAATGTGGGTTTCTGTTTCTACCACCCTTTCTGGCAGTGAGTTCCAGATCTCCACTAACCTCCGGGTGAAAAGATTTCTCCTCAACTCCCCCTCTAATTCTTCTCCTAATTACTTTAAATCTATGCCCCGAGGTTAATGACCTCTCCGTTAAGGGAAATAGGTCCTTCCTATCCACTCTATCTAGACCTGTCATAATTTTATATGCCTCAATTTAGTCTCTCCTCTGTTCCAAAGAAAAGGGGAGTTTTATCAGGTTGAATAGCCCATTGACATTCACTGACCAAACTCATACTTAAAGAAAAGCAGGTTGGGTACCAGAAGGCTTGCAAGTCTACTGATTTATCCGCGAGAGTATTGGAGCAGCTATTCTAACTGACAGTCTTGCAAGTGGACTTCCTGACTGCAAATCCTGCCTGGAGTAGTGCGGTCAGTAGATTTGTCTATTTATTGGGGATTGGGGCCAGCACATTGGTCCAGGATCAGCATAAGGTACATGATAACACCCAGTGAAGTATGCTCCAGCAGGACAGAGAGCCTTCAAGGTGAAATGAGACGAAGTAAGGAAACACGGTGACCTATCACCTTGTGCTCGCTGCCCTTTATTTGATAACATTCCTGTGATGTGCCTGGGATGCTTTACTATGTTAAAGGCGCTATATAAATGCAAGTATTTGTTGTTGTTGGCAACAAGGAGAAGGAAGAAGCAGCCCGGGAATGGAAATGGCAGTAACATGGGAAGGGTAGAACGATTTGAACACTGAAGCATAAATAGCGAAACAGTAAGGTGGAGAGAGAATGGACTATCTTTGGTGGTAAGCAATTTTTGTGGAAATTGGTGATTTGTCAATTAAACATTGAAGGCTTTATTGAAATGAATCATAATTTAAGCTGGATCTCATTTTTATATCTGACTTTTTTTAGTTATGTTAAAAAGTCCTTGTACAGAGGGTGCTTTTGGAAAATGTGGGAGGCTAAAGCTGCAAGCTGAAGCCTGCATTATCATTTAAATTGAACAGGTATGCTGATTAGAAACAGAATTGGGGAGAGGCTAAGCAGAGGACTGAGAAATTGTACATAGTCCACACTTATAATGAGTGCATTAGCAGATCAACAGGATAAAGAGAAGAAAGACTACAGCACCTTATCACATTTCTCAGAAATATCTCGAGGAACTTCATGTATAATGAATTACTTCAAACTCTAGTGACTGCTGTTATAAAGGCAAATACAGTTTCCATTTTGAACAGAGTAAGATCCCACAGCGACAAGGTGAACACCCAGTTAATCTGTTGTTGATAGTCTCATTTGAGAACAAAGGTTGGCCAGCACAGAAAAGCTCCCTGCTCTTTGAATAGTAAAATTGAAACTTTAACACCAACCTGAACTAGTTTAACAGGCAGTGCGTTTAAACATCTGATTCATAGCTTGCTGCCTCCAATAATATCATGTGGAAATATCATGGGGGAGAAATTCAGTGGGGCAGTAACCCAGGCGGAGCAGTAATTTTAGTGCCTGGAAAAAGTTTGCGCCCTCCGCCCAGAAATTCGTTAGAATCAGTCGTAGAGCTGACAGGAGTGTTAAATCAGCCGTTGCATAGCAGACCCAGGGGGGGAGGGTGGGGGGGGGGGCGGGGGGGGGGTGCGCTAACGAAAATGCCGGCACTAAATTTAACCGAGTCATTGCGCATGAGCCAAACTCCGATTCAGATCCCGGGAAAAGCTGAATCTGAAAGGCACGGCATAGTAATGCACCCATTAAAGTTTTCAAAATCACTTTTTCACAAGCTGAACTGTTATTTCTGTCTGCCGCTGCAAACTCGGGCGCTCACGCACCGTGCTGTGTAAACCTTGCATTGACTGTGACCTCCGACGGAAGCGCTTCCTCATCCCTTTAAGTAGCCACCAGTTAACAACTCTGCAAGCCTGTACCGACTGTTTTTCCAGACGTTGTTCTAAATGAGGCGGCCGCATCTAATTTTCCGACAGGGGCGTAAGCGTGGGTGCTGCACCAGGAATACGTCAGGATCGCACTGATCATCAGCAGCCTGGTGCTACTGGTTTGTGCACCCAGTGAGCCTCTGATGAATTTTTGGTCAGGGCGCTAAACACTGCGCTCCCGGTCCGTAACCCCTTACGCTCCCATTAACGGCCCCTCTGGCCACTAACTGAGGCGTTAGACAAATGAAAATCCAGCCCCATGTGTTTCTCTACCCTGGACAACGTGGCCAAGGCTTTATCCAAGTTTCCAACTCTTTGTTACTCCCTTCTAAGGATTGATGTAGCTGCATTGTCTGATTGTCGCCACCAATTTGGACTTCATGGCTTAGGAGCCTGTTTAGAGCTGGAAAATGGGCAATGCATGGCCAAGTTTAGTTTAGTAGTTTATAAAAAGTAGAGCATCACATTTGTGAAAGACAGAGCAACAATTATTAGCTAATTAACAAGTGACTGATTAGTATTATTCCAGCATTACATTCTTTTGATGTAAGGGAATATCTCCATATCAGTGTTTAAGAACATACTATAAATACACATTTTATTGCCTTTTCTTTAATTATCTTTAGGTTACTAATAAGTGGGTAATAATCTGGGCAACAGGATGAAAGGCCGTTGTAGATAATTGAAAAGAACTGTAGCTGAAAATTGAAGAGAAATTTAAAAAAAGAGAAAAAATCAGATTTGCATTTATATTGAATTCTATCCCATCCTTCAAAAACATCTTAAAAATGCTTCAATATAATGGTACCGGTATCGACAAATAACATGGCCATGGACTTGTCCCTCACTACCTCCTCCAGCCCTCCAGCCCTCCGAGATCACTACACTCCTCCAATCCTCGATTTTTATTGCTCTGCTATTGGCAGCCATGCCATCAACTGCTCCAGAATTCCTTTCCTACAACAACAAGCGTACAACAATAAGCATATTTATATAGCGATTTTTAACGTAGTAAAACATCCCAGGGTCCTTCACAGGAGTGTTATGACAAAAAAATTGACCCCGAGCCACATATGGAGAAATTAGGGCAGATGACCAAAAGCTTTGTCAAAGAGGTAGGTTTTAAAGGAGGAAGAGAGGTAGAGAGGTGGAGAGGTTTAAGGAGGGAATTCCAGAGTTTAGGGCCTTGGCAGCTGAAGGCACGGCCACCAATGGTTGAGCGAGTAAAACTGGGGATGCTCACAAGGTCAGAATTAGAGGAGCCCAGATATCTCAGGAAGTTATGGGCTGGAGGAGATCACAGAGATAGGAAGCAGTGAGGCCATGGAGGGATTTAAAAACAGGATGAAAATCTTAAAATTGAGGTATTGCTTAACTGGGAGCCAATGTAGGTCAGTGAGAACAGGGGTAATGGGTGAATGGGACTTGGTGTGAGTTAGGACACGGGCATCAGAGTTTTGGATGACCTCAAGTTTACGTAGGGTAGAAACTATTGGAATAGGTAAGTCTAGAGGTAACAAGGGCATGGATGAGGGTTTCAGCAGAAGATGAGCTGAGGCAGGTTGCGGAGTCGGGTGATGTTGTATAGGTGGAAATAGGCGGTCTTAGTTATGGCACGGTTTCATTCCTAAACTTTCTCACATCTCTACCTCCATTCTCCTTTAACACACTCCTTAAAATCTATCTCTTTGACCAAGCATTTGTTCACCTGTCCTAACATCTCCTTATGTGACTCGGTGTCAAACTTTGTTTGCTAATGCTTTGTGAAGCGCCTTGGGACGTTTCACTACATTAAAGATGCAATATAAATGCAAGTTGTTGTTGTTGTTGAATACACCTTTATCAATCAGTTTTGTGCCATGTTTCAAAAAACAGTTCTAGATTATAACCACGCCGCTACCTACCTTTCCTTCTGGTTCATTACTTTGCGAGTATACCAACCAGAGCTCTAACGTTTGCAAGGAAGAGGAATTAAAGGAACATTTCCTGCAAGCTATTGCTCATGTGCACAAATATCATTATATAAATTTTAATATTCAACAGAAATCGAAACCCATCCCCACACATGGCACATATTTCTCCCAGTTTACTGATATTTCCTGGCAGCTGTAAACATAGGTGCTTTCCTTGGGGCTGAGATAAAACAGAGATTTCCCACAAAAATTATGCTTTAGAAATTAAACAGCTATAAAGAACTATTGAGTGCATAATATTTCCCCCACACAGGCCTAGCCTGCTGTCTGGAGCTTGGGTCTTAAGTTGGAAATTTTACCTAAGTCTGGGTACTGGAGATGTCCAGCTTGTATAGACAAATTGTGTGTGTGTGTGCGCGTGTGTGGGAGTGCGTGCGAATGTGTGTGTGTGTGTGCTTGTGCAGGTGTGTGTGTGGGTGTGTGTGCGTTCGTGCGTGTGCGTTCGTGCGTGTGGGAATGGATGTGTGTGTGTGTGTTTGTGCAGGTGTGGGTGTGTGCATGTAGGTGTGGGTGTGTGCGTGTAGGTGTGTGTGCAGATGTGTGTGTGTGTGTGAGTGTGCGTGCATTTGTGGGTGTGCGTGTGGGTGTGTGCGCGGGTTTGTTTTTGTGATGTACTCCTGCTCCTCCGGGCCCTACAAGGAAAGTTAAAAAAAGAATGCAGGAAAGAAGCAGGAGGTTGGCAGGTAAGTCTCCTGGGCAATTTTAACTGCCCATCCATTCAGTTTCAGTCAGTGGGCAGGCTTACAATTGTCTCATGGGAATTTTGTAAATAGGAAGATTATTATGATGAGGAGATGCAGTAAACAACCCGATAACATGCTTTTAAAACAACAACACCTTGCATTTATTTGGAGCCTTTAATGAAGAAAAACATCATTTCCATGGAATGGTAACATATACTTCCCTCTCCCAGCCCCTCCACGTCCAGTGATTTTCCACTTGGACAGATTACCACTAGACCTTCTGCAGGCAACATTGGGATGAGCTGTGGCACCTTCCTGAAGGAATGGGAGAAAAATCAGTGGATGGCTCACCTACTGCTGCTTTCATGTACCTTGAGAGGCCAAACTTGACTGTCATTAGCAATGTTCACTACTTAAGATTAGAGAGAGGTTGCCTCGTTCAATCATTACAAAATTGCAAGCCGTGTACTTTTGTTTCTTCCCTGTTGGTTGCGATTTACTTACTGTTAATATTTTACTGACAAATGCAGTTGCATCTAATCTGCCATCAATCTTAACTCTGCAAAAGAGGCAATCTGCAGGAAATGCACAGAATGTAAAGTGTCAGCTGTGGCTCAGTGGGTAGCATTCTTGCCTCTGAGTCAGAAGGTTGTGGGTTCGAAGTCCCACTCCAGGGACTTGAGCACATAAATTCTAGGCTGATACTCCAGTGCAGTGCTGAGGGTGCTTCACTTTTGGAGGTGGCATTTTTAGGATGAGACGTTAAACCGTGGCCCAGTCTGCCCTCTCAGACTGACATAAATCATCCTATGACATTATTTCAAGAAGAGCAGAGGGGTTATCCCCGGTGCTCTGGCCAATATTTCATTATCATAGGCGGTCCCTCGAATGAGGATCACTTGCTTCCATGAGTTCACAGGTGTTTCAATGAAGGACCCAATGTTCCAGTCCTGAACTCCAATTGAGGGGGTGGAAGATGCCTGTGCGTGAATTTTTTAACGTGTGGTGACCGTTGCATACCAGCCACCACATGGGCTTGGCAAGGATTAACCAGGATGACTGGAGACTTGCTCTGCTGCATGGACCTAGCGCGCACACATATCACAGTGTGGGCTGGCCCGTGCTGCCCCTGGGTCCTCGCCTCTCCTGGGCTCCGTACCCTCATCTGTCGCACCACCGCCCCGATCTCGCGCTGCTCCTCCGTCACAAACATTCACCGCATCTTGCCACAAGCACTCGCCGCTCATCCGCCCCGACCTTCCACTCCTCTACCTAGGCCCTGCCGATGTTCCTGCCCACTCTCCAAAACGCCGACCAGGGTTTTGATGACGTCACCCAGTCGCCCATCTCAAAATCGTCGCACACTTGGAGCAGCTCGCACTGGAGGTTGAAGTGGTATGCCGCTCCAGCTCTTTTACTTCCCGGCCCGTGGAGCTCGCAGGTCGGGGGGCCACGATGTTGTTCTCTCGCATGTCGGGGGGGGCCACGATGTTGTTCTCTCGCAGGTCGGGGGGCCAATATTTATCCCTTAATCAACATCACTAAAACAGATTATCCGGTCATTATCACTTTGATATTTGTGGGAGCTTGCTGTGTGCAAATTAGCTGCTGCATTTCCTACAACAGCGACTACACTTCAAAAAGTACTTAATTGCTGTAACGTGCTTTGGGAAGTCCATTGGTCGTGAAAGACACTATATAAATGCAACTCTTTCTTTCTTAAAGTTAAAGTTGCTGCATAGTAAAAATCTGAAACTTTATATCATATAACTGTAATTTGGAGTAACATTTCAAGGTAACTTATTTAAATAATTAAATATAATATTACAGATAATTCAACTCCAATCTGTTTATGGGGTGTTGCTGATATTAAATGGATGTTGTGTTTGCCAAATCATAACAATCACTGCACTTCAAAAATTCTTCATATGTCACACTTTGAGACATTCTAAGAATGTGACAGGTGCTTTATAAGTTCAAGTCTCTCTTTCTATCAAACACCTTGGGACAATGTATAAACTTCTTACCTCCCTACAAGTGCATTATTTCCGCATTGTTGTCCAGAGTACCATGTGTTACCTCAGCACCAAGTTGTCCCAGAATCTATGCTGTGATATAAATCCAAGGAGCTTTTAAATTTTAAGTGTGCATACAATATAGAAAGAGTGATAGCCTTCAGAGTGACTGCCAAAATCAAACTTCGATTTATTCTACACAATATATACTTATTTGACATTTTTTTATTTGTACTGGCAGCTCAGATTTGGAAGAAATTAAGTAAAATTGCCCCGCTTGTGCCAAAATGCTGACAAATGTATTGTGAACTACTGCAGTGTTAGAGAATAAAATCCATGTTCTGAAATTAGGTACAGTGAAGCATTCTTAATATTTCTTTTACTTGTCTCATTGCAAAGTCTCAGGCCTAGAAATTGGCCTCCTTAGTGCCTGGTGCTAATTTTTTTAACATTTAAAAGTTAATGCCCCAAATGGAGCACTCCCGAATTTCTCTCCCTCAGTCACATGCTTATAGTAAACTCCTGAGCTATGAGGCAGGAATTTGAGTTTGTATCCAAGGCCCAGGCAATTGCACTAGCTATTTTGCTTCTTCTCAGCTCTGCCACTAGATGGTGGAGTTCACGACTGTGAAAAGTTCCAGTCAGGAATGTAGGAGGAGGCCATTCTGCACCTCGAGCATGTTCCGCCATTCAATGAGATCACGGCTGATCTGTATCCTAACTCCATCCACCCGCCCTGGCTCCATATCCCTTGGCTAGCAAAAAAATCTATTGATCTCAGATTTAAAATTATTAGTTGAGCTAACATTTACTGCTTTTTGTGGCAGCGAGTTCCACACTTCCGCCACCCTTTCCTTCGGAACGAGGAAAAACTCTTTGGAGGTCTTTGGGGCTATTTTGTCTCTCATTCGGGAGCGCTCGTTTGGGGCGTTAATTTTTTAAATGTTAAAAGAATTAGCGCCAGGTGCTAAAGAGAGCAATTTCTAGGCCTGAGACTTTGCAATGAGGTAAGTAAATGAGACAAGTAAACCCAGGGAATGCTGGGAAACAGAGCAGAGGAAAATGGGGCAGACACCTATTGTGCCAGGTCTCTGCCCTGTCATGATGCCCAGGGGTTTCCTGCAGATCCCTTGGGAGACTGGAGGAAGAGTTGCAGCAGTCACACGTCAAGCAGGCACGGGCATGCAGATGTAAAGGTGGGGTGTAATTGTCCCTTCCGCCTCATTTCTTTTGTCAGAGAACCATGCAGGTGCCTATTTGGAGGGGCATCAGGCCCCGTGCTTAGCCCCACAGATCAGAATATCTGAGAGGGGCGGGCAGCAAGAAAACAAAGCTGGGAAAAGGGTAAGTAGCTTTTCTTTACAGCAATGGGATATCATCTTCAAGTCTGGAGATTTCCTGCCGATGTTTGGACAGCAGCCAGAAGTTCCTGCAGGAAAGCAAAAATCCAAACCTTATTACGTCTTGTAGAAACATACCTCCTGTCAGTCAAATACAAAAACAACAACTTTTATTTATATAGCGCTTAGGGCCTAGGCAAAAGAAGGCTCGGCCACCAATGGTTGAGCGATTATAATCAGGGATGCTCAAGAGGGCAGAATTTGAGGAACACAGAAATCTCGTGGGGTTATGAGGCTGAAAGAGATTACAGAGATAGGGAGGGACGAGGCCACAGAGGGATTTGTAAACATAAATAAATACACTATAACATTCAGACTGGCAGTACAAATATCTGTGACCCATGACATCCGTGTATTCTGACTGAAGCAAATTAGAATGGCAGGGATGTAAAAGAGTTAAAAATGAGAAATATATCACGATTAACAGCTGTTTATTCAGAAAGGTAAATCCTAGAACTTAAATGGTTCAGATAACGACTGCTGAAGTCAGCATCAGCACCCCTTTCAGAAATATCTTTCAGCAAGCTAGCATTAACTTTCATAAATGTTAAAGTACATGAGATGGTGGGAATGAAAAAAGGTTTCCAATCTAGTCAACCCACTCTGCTATTCAGGTACTTTTTCAGGACCTGCACATATATTCTTCATCACTTTCCTCCATCTTTACTCCCTATTCAATTAGGAAAATGCCCATTTTTTTAAGGTGTACTTTCACGGAATTACACTGGAGTGTATTAATCCTTTCCCTGTTTGACACTAGTACAGTCTGGTCAAGGACTCCAATAATAGGCTAGAGACAAGAGGAAAAGAACACCCATCTAAGTAACTAGATAACTGAGGCATCAGAAGTGAAGGCAATTTGCAGAAGCTGCTCAGTACAAATGGTGATGCAATAATTATTTGGGCAATGCATATCTATTGTAAACTATACTTCATAGTGTCTATAGTTTATGACATCACTACAGATTTTGGTTGCATGGTGGTTGTGAGAGCAATGCATTGATACATTAAGGTTTCTTGGTATGCTTATGTTTGCAGTAAGAGCAATGTAGGTTTAAGGGCTGAAGCAGTTTGATCATTCTTGGTCTCTGGAGTTTGATAGGATGGCCGAATGGATGGTGAGGGTTCCTGCCTAAAAGCAGTACTCTTAGTTGGATGAATGCTTCGATGTTAGTCTATGTCTGTTAATTCTTTTTAAACTGAGGTTAATTATATAATTAGAAGGGCTTACTTTGTGCAGCTCTGGAGATATGATAGATTAATGTAAATTAATGGAGCAGAATGTACATCAGCTATTTTCTCATTTCAACTGCATTTGTTAATTCAGCTCTGCCTCATTTTTGGCCTCACTAACACACCTCGAGTCAGTATCCCTGGTATCTTGTAGTCCAACACCAGAACAAAATGACCATAAAAAACTGATTATTATTTTAAAAACATAACTGGTTTACTAATATCCTTCAAGGAAAGAAACCTGCCAATTTTACCCATACATGTAACTCAGTTCCAATCTATGTGGTTGATGCTTAATGCCCTCTGAAGTGACCTAGCAAGCCACACGGTGGCAAAACAATTGCTAGTCAGGAAGAAGATCTACAATCATCTTCTCTGGGCAACTAGGGTTATGCAATAAATGTGGACTAGTGTTGGCCATATCGGGAGAACAACAATTCTTTTTTAAAATTTTGGCAATATTAATAGCACTTGCTAATGTAAGAAATATAGAATCAGAATTTTACAGCACAGAAGGAGGCCATTCAGCCCATCGACTCTGCGCCGGCTCTTTCGAAGAGCAATCCAGTTAGTCCCACTCCCGGCTCTATCCCCATATATCTGCAATTTTTTCTCTTTCAAGTATTTATGCAATTCCCTTTTGAAGGCTGCTATTGAATCTGTATCCACCACCTTATCAGGTAGTGCATTCCAAATCCTAACCACTTGTTGCATGAAAAAGTTTTTCCTCATATATATATATATATATGAGGAAAAACTTTACACATATATATATATGTAAAAATATACCTTCCTCCTAATGAGCCAAGAAAGGGCAAAAGGCTATTAGGGTTGACAAACTTTGATTGTTTAATTAAAGAGTTGTTGAGGAGCAGATTTTTCAGGGAGACAGTGGAGGTGGGTAATGTCATTAAACTCCAGGCAGATTTGAATTGTTTTGGTGAAAGAAGTACAAGGGCCCAAAATTGGTGGACATTCTGCCGCATACCACCCAAAATCGCAAAATTGATTGAAAAATATCTACTTACCGCTCACATACCACCCGGCGGGAAATTAATCAGCGACATACCGCCAGGCACTATGCATACCATCTGCCCATGCACACTGCCGACATACCACCCAAAATTGCCAAATTGATGACTTACCACCGACATACTGCCGACCCTGCAGACCACCCTGGAAAAGGTGGTTTTAAGTCGATCTTCAGTCAGCGGTATGCATCTTCAGCTGTGAAAATGTTTTTATCTGTCACCCCCCAGTCTCTCCCACCCCCCCAGTCTCTTCCCCCCCCCCCACAGCAATCTGTCTCCCCCCCCCACAGCAATCTGTCCCCCCCACAGCGATCTCACCCCCAAGTAGCGATCTCCCCCCAAGTGTAGCGATCTCAACCCAAGAAGCAACCCCCTCCACCCACCACTTAACTGCACATCGCTCTCAGACCAGCAGTCTCTGTGAATTCTGGTCTGTGTCTCTCGGCGGGCGGAGCTTCACAGCAGCATGCACGTGCGCAGAACTCGTGACCCGAAGATTCCCGAGTGAAAAGGATTCATCGCCTGCACACCGCCGGCTGCACTGCGCTCCGCCCGCTGCACTTCGCTCGGCATACCGCCGAGAGAAAAGTGATGAAAATCGTGCAAACTCTGCCCAGTGGGTACCCAGCGGTATGTGACATACCACCGGCATACCGCTGAGAAATGGGCAGACGACCAATTTCAGCCCCCAAGAGATTACGAACAAGATGGCATTTGTTTGCACTCTGGGACCAGCCACATGGACTTCAGTAGTCTCTTCAAGTCCTGTACATTCCTGCTTTGCTATTATAGTGACATATAAAACATGATTCATACACTGCGTACATAAAGGTAAGTGATTTTTTTTTCCAAAGTAGTATTTGATCTTGTCTAGAATTTATATTCGGTGTATTAATATTGATCTAAAGCTTTGTACATAGTAACAAATTGCCCTCAAGCCATTTGTTTGAAGGGAAAGTAACTTGAAGGACATAGTGGAGTGCAATAAATGTTAAAAAAAAACATTATTTAACAGCTGAGTAAAATATTTGACACATAGGACCGAGGTGCTTAGCTCATTTAAGTATACTGAACCTAATCAAACAAACTCTTTTGTTCCATTCAAACCAACTCCATGTGGCTCGGTTCCACACTGGGTGGCATATTTACCATATGATCAATTAGAAAAGTTTAAATTACTTTTAACTGAAAATAAGAGTTGGAGAAATGAATGGGGGAAAAGATTAATGTTCATTCAAGAGGATTGCTACCCAGCAGTGGATACTTTACTTAGACTTGCTGCTGAGTGGATAGCCAGTAATAATAGCCTTATCTCACAGTATTAAGACGTCCATTTCACATGCATGTGGTCTGTGGTCCTTCTGATCTACTAGAAAGGTATCGAACCAAATATCACCAGGAAGTTTTAATGCATGTTACATCTGACCCAGGGAATGAGGGGCAATTCTGAACATCCCCAATAGGTCAGAAGGCAAAATATTCAGAAGTTTATAAGAAACATTTCACATTATAATTGCTCAACCATTGGTGACCGTGCTTTCTGTTGCCTAGGCCCCAAGCTCTGGAACTCCTTGCCTAAACCTCTCCACCTCTCTATCTCTCTCTCCTCCTTCAAGATGCTCCTTAAATCATATTTCTTTGACCAAGCTTTTGCTCACCTGTGCTAATTTCTACATATGTGGCAATTTTTTAAATCTCATAACACTTCTGTGAAGTGCCTTGGGATTTTAAAATACAAGTTGTTGTTGTCATTGATTATGTTGATTCTACGATTATACAATTGACTGAGGAATTAAAACTCTTCAGTTCTAATCTGATTTTGTTATACAGAGTACCTAGTTCAGAGATTGGTTAACCTTTGTATTTTCAAACCAGATAGCCTGTTACTTCCAAGATGTACTTTACATTTATTCCATTTCTACACTGCTCTGTAAAAAATAAAATGTTTGTAATAATAAGACAGAGCCAGTGGGGCACTAGTCGTATACATAATTAATACTTGTCTCTTGCCAAAGCTTGAATAATCTTTCAGCAATATTCCAGTGATGACTCTCGTCATGCTTATTTTGAATTGGTGATGTTGAATGTTGTGTCGAAATCTCGACTTGCAATATACGACTCTGACACCTTCAGCTCCGGCAGATGTTCCTTTAATTTTACTTGCAACAACGGAAAAGTCGCACTCAGTCAAAGGCTAAGTGAAGACCTCCAAAAATGGTACAGTTTCACGAGATATTTATACAGTAAAAACACAACTTATGGCCTCTTCCTGTGTATTGGCTCTGTCTTTGCAGTCAGTGAATACAGATAAAGAGTTAATTACCACATCCTTGTCCTGACATGGTTTCCAAATGTCTCCTTTGTCAGGATTATTAGTTGGCCGGTCAGCCATTACTCGATGAGAGTGTGATAATGTGCTATTACCGGCCTTGCATTGTGTCAGGATTGTCCAGTTTCCTGATCAGTTATCTTTTTGCATAAAATGGATGAGTTCTGTACAAGAGATAATGGCTGGTAGTTTGAGTATCTCTTAAGGGGGAGGGGGGGCGGTGGAACTGGTGCTGCATGGACAATACCGGGGAGCACCATGGGTGGTACTTGTCTCAGCAGGACAGTCTCCATGCTGTCTGATGGCTATTAATCAGTTATCAGCCATTTCAAGCCAGGTTTAGCTGTGTATGTAAACAGTCTGTCTGTTGCAGAAATTTCTGGAAGGACCAGGAGTCCATTTTATTTTATATCAAAAAGGGTACAAAATAAAAATATATTTCCACAGTTGGACTATTATAGGGTGCACATAAAGCTTTTACAATAGCCTTAATTTTACATTTTTTTTGATAAACTGATAAACCAGGGTTGAAATGATTGTCATAAACAGTACCACCAACATTAGGCAAACCATTTAGGAAAATGTTCATGCAACTGTATACTAAATAATTTTTTGGCTAATACAGAACCAAATATTAGTAACCAACATCAATGAAATTATTCATAGAACCGATGTGAATCTTGTTCATTCTACAAAAGGCACAGGTAAGAAAAGGACTAGCATCCTGTAACACCTTATCACGTCTCATGCTTCAAATATAATGAATTGCTTTGAAGTGCAGCGATTGTTGTTATGTAGACAATAACAGCAGCCATAAAGGAGAACTTTCTGCTCTTCGAAAAGCACGATGGGTTTGCCAACTCATACCTGAGCAGGCATCTAGGGCTTTGTCATAAAGTCTCATTCAAAAGAAGGCACCTTTAACAATGCAGCACTCCTTCGGTACTGCATTCAATTATGTGCTCAACTTATAGAGTGAGATTTCAAGCCCGAACCTTCTGACTCAGAGGCAAAAGTGATCCAAGCAGACAGTCAATAAATTACACACAGGATAGATTTTTCCTATTAAACTAATTGTGTGTAACAAAATAATTCCATATATTTCAAATGCTCCCAATGGATTGTGATCCAAGAGCTGGTTAAGCAAAATTGCATAAACTATTGCATAATTTAACCAATAAGGGAATTAAGGGTTACGGGGAGCAGGCAGGTAAGTGGAACTAAGTCCACGGCCAGATCAGCCATGATCTTGTTGAATGTCGGAGCAGGCTCGAGGGGCTAGATGGCCTACTCCTGTTCCTAATTCTTATGTTCTTATGTTCTTATGTTCTACAAGTCTGTCACTTTTGTAACATATTGCAAGTAGATACAACTCCAGTGCACGATAATTTAAAAACAAACTGACTCTGAATTTCTGCTGGACCAGAAAGTCATAAGCCGTCCAGGTGTACAGTGTGGCCACAGATTGTTTAGTGAGCAGTTGGCTAGTGCTGCCCTTTCTCCTCTGGCAAGTACTTATACTGATGTGGACTGCTGCCTAATATGTTGAAATTAAGTTACCTTGGGTACTCCAGCAGAATCAGGACTGGCATCTTATCTGCTGTACTTCCGCCAGCGGAGCAGAGCTTCAAAAATTTTGTCCCCTCTCTCTTTATCTACAGCGAGGCAACAAATGGGGCTCAAAATTATTTTCTGAAGAACTCAACATTTCACATTTAGAAAAATATGTTGTAATCACCGTCTATTTAACTCACTTACAACAGAAAGATCTAATAACTCTAGCCTTGCTTAAGGAAATGAAGGAGCATTGCCTTCATGACAAAAATGCGTTTGGTTAGTTAGAGGTAATAAAGATACAAGAGAATTATTGTTTATCAAGTATATGAAGCAAAGTAAAAAATCTAAACATTTTTCTGTAACCAATACTTCTTTAGATAAAAATGCAATTATTGTGGAAATAGGTCCAATCTAAGAAATAGACTAGATAAGGTGTAAAAACTGCTCACTCCGGAGGTGCATTAGAGGGAGATAGGGGTAAAAGTGAGTGATGTTGTGACGTTGGAAATAGGAAGTCTTGGTAGTGGTAGCTAGGCTTTAGAGTTTGAAGCGCAGCTCAGCATCAAACAGGACATCAAGGTTGCTTCCATAAGACTCAACCTGAATGAACGGCTAGGAATGGAAATGGAGTTGGGGCTGGGGTACTGGGTTTTCAATGGGAATTGAACAGGATGGTATAAGGACATTCTTGATCATCCAGGACTTGAAGTTGGCTAAGCAACAGACACCATACAGATAGTTGAAGAGTCATGGGTGGCAGCATAGGATTTGATCTGGATGTTCGCAGGATATACTTGAAAGCTGACCACATAACAATGAATGATGCCACCAAAGGGAAACTTGTGGATGATTCCTAGTCTGAGGTGAGTTAGCTGATTTTGGCCAGTATAGAGATGGAAGCAATTGGGCTCAATATCTAAGCTATGACATCAGCCAGGATTCCTAATCTTGAGCACCGTTGGAAATTTATGTATATGACTTTATGTTAGCTCAAATCCCAATGGTTCTTGGTGTACTTAAATTCAAAAATTATTCTCTGAACAATATACTACTTTAAAATTGTCATTCTTATTGATTATATTCCAAAATTAGTTTTGAGTATAGTATTTGAATTTTACAGAATATGCTTTATTGTACAATAGAGTCCAACAAATAGATTTGTTCTTTAAAACATATCTCTAATGTGAATTTAGATTTATATATTTTTAATTTTTATTATAAAAAAGTAAGAATAAAATTCTTATGTGTTTACAGGTGAGAAAATTGTGTTGGTTATTAATCTAGAGCAGGTATAACATTACCTGATCTAATGCAACCTTGAATTACAACTAACTTCCTCAAATATGACTTGCTTTTTGATTTTACCTCTGTTGAAAAACATCATGATATGACTATTCTCTAAAATCTAGTATAACATATAGTTTAAACTGCTTGGATATTCTGATTCATCCTATTCCCCGATTGAATCACAGTATTGACCCTATAGAGAGGAGGCACACTTGCTTAGATGTTGTGACGTCAATAGGGACATGTAGAATTTATTCTGTGAATATCCAATACGAATTGAAGCTAGAAAGTTAAACATAGCAAACTGAGAAAGCAAGAAAGCCTCAAAAATTATTAACAGAAAGAAAATGAGTACTGCATTTAGGATTGTTGTTGCTGCATTTGAACGAAACTGTGTTGGCTATTAACCTGCAGCATGACCTGGTCGAATGTAACCTCGATACAGTAATGTAAAAGTTCGAGAATTACGAAAATACTAAGTATTGTGCCGACCTGGCTAAAAGTGCGGAGGCCAAGTGATCCTGTCACCTGACTGCTGGACGCTTGCTGCAGTGCACACTAACTGGACTGGGCGCTGCCAGAACATCAAATACTCGTTTGAAAACGACTGTAGCAAATCGTGTAATGTTACGATAATTAAAACTCTAATATTAACCCTTAAAGCATAGCGCTGGATCATTTCAGAAATCGGTTTATTTTGAGATGGGCACAGGCATCATTATATTCACCCTTTGTTACAGATGTCCTCCACAGACAACTTTGGAAGTTCACACAGCATGATTTTTAAGTCCAGTTTCTACCAACGCGTCCTCCTAAGACTCCTACCTAAACTGTGAAATCACAATACTCCTGCCAATGTCTGTGGGCCAAACGAAGAAACTGTGATCTCCAATTGAGATTTTTTTTCCCTATGTGCTGTATATGAATTCATTTATTTTTAAAAAGGCTGCAGTAACATTACTATTCCAGGTGGATGCACAGTTTGAGCTGCTGGCTGGCTGGTTAGGTTTTATTAATTATTAAACTTTTCTTTTCCCTGCCATATTAAGTACTGGACTTGAGGGCTCATTTTCATACATTTACAAGAAGTGTCCACGCATTTCATGTAATTCAAACATTATTTCCTTTGTAGATGGCGTTAAAAAGACAAACAATTTTTTTACAGACGCATGAGGGCGCTAAATAATTCTACTTCTTTGTTTTAAAATATTTTTCCACAGGTAAGCTTAAATTCTCCCTTGCAGGTGCTTAACTCGCTGCAAAAGGACACGCCCGCGGAAAGGGCGACAAGAAGGAGCCTTCAATGTGTAAATCTATATTTAAATGGACATCTTGAGGTGGACAGAGTTCTGGGAGCTCCCTCTGACAATGCAGCTTGGTGGATTGGTTAACCTTCTCCTAAAGCAAGGACTAGGACACCATGTCCCCGGCTCCATGCGCCGCTTAAGCAAAAATGTCACGCACACGGAGCTCGGAACACGTCAAAGCATACCTCTTCAACCATTTGAGCATTCATGGACAAATTGCGCCCTGCCATGCGAAGGCGGCTGTACAGCCTACCCCAGCACATAGGTCCCAAAGCCAGCATCATGGACGAGGACGACGAGAACGAGGAGGACACTAGCAGGAAGAGCATCAGGATGAAAGCGATGCCATCGCCCCCAGGAGGGGGAGCCGGCCGAGGCTATCACAGCAATGACAGCAAGCAAGGGGGATCGAGCCAGGGCGAGGTGGAGACGGTGCTGAGCATGAAATGCAACACAAACGGCGATTGCAGGATGACCCAGGGAAGCCAGTCGTCCGTCAACAGGGAAGAGCAGGACTGGGGCGAGGAGAAGAAAGCTGGCATGGAGGGAGGCGGTTCCTCCCACAAGGAAGACAAGAGAGAGACCAAAGTGGCTTTCGCGGCGGCGGCAGCGCCCAGCAGAAAATCATCCCAGCTTCAGCACCAGGGCAGGAATTCCGTCAGCTTTCTGAAATCGGACGGGGCCGAGCAGATCTTGCCCGAGGATGGAGAACAGGGCGAGGGTCAGGCCAGCTTCATGCAGAGGCAATTTGGGGCTATGCTCCAACCTGGGGTTAATAAGTTTTCCCTGCGTATGTTTGGCAGTCAAAAAGCTGTGGAACGGGAACAGGAGAGAGTCAAATCGGCCGGAGCATGGATTATCCACCCTTACAGTGACTTTCGGTGAGTGCTGCAATCGAGGACACTAACCCTTAGCTATTACACATGGTACAGACACATACACACACACATATATATATATGTATAGAACTGCTGCACTTAAGTCTACACCAAATGAGTCGGTTGTCACTCCCAAGAATGAAGGTCGGTTGACAATAACATGTTCAATAGTTCATTGTTAACAGGACCCGATATGGAAATTAAGGAGAGTGTTTAATAAGCAACCTTTAACAGAACACCAGCCTGAAATCTGGACAGCCCCATCAATACACACACACCTGAACCGTATGTATCGGGTTGGAGCTGTGTGGGTCTGGTTTTGCTCTGTGAAAGGCGCCGCGGAGCTGCAGTGAACGGGAATTGTGATTCTATTCCCAAGTATGCTTCTGTCGAGTTATCAGGCAGTGCAGGTGGTTCCAGTGGCAGTGCGATTGCTGACTTAACTTCTTGAGCAGCCCATAACCGGATACATAAATCACACATTCACACTGCAACCGTGTGACCGTTTCCTTTAGAAGCATGTGTGCCTGTTAATGCAATAAAAATGCTGCGCAACTCATAGTGTTAACTGACATTTGAAATGAAGGGATTGTCCCTTGTGAAGTACTGTAGATACAATCTGTAGAGGTGACCTAGCGCTTTATTTTCGGCATAGATGCATTTCCGAGCGTTTGTTGCGTCTGTGTCCTTGGGCGGTGTGGTGGCTGGCGGCATTGTGAGCCACATTATCCCGCCCCTTTCGAAGATGAGGCATTTTATCATCACGACTTCAGGTTAAGGGATGAGAATGGGGTGCGTTTGCCTGCTCGGGAGGGGTAAGATGCTTTCACCCTTGCAGGCTATTTTCATCAAACACAACTTTGGGTCTTTGCAGTCCTGGTGCCTGCATTATTTACCGCTTTCCAGTCCAATGGGGGAAATACGTCTCTATCCTTTCGTGGACTAAGACTGGAGTTATACTACAACTCAAACCGGCGTTAGATGACCACCCGGAAGGCCCTACACCTCATTAACGGTCTCCGAAATTATACTACCACTCTTCTATTGCATCCAACAATTAAAATCATAAACCTGTCAATTCTCATTGGTTCTGGGTTAAAAATATCAGATAGATCTCATTCAAAAGATAAAAACATCACAAGTTTAAATAGGTTTGCAATCTCACTCTTTGTAATTATTAATGTCACTCCTAACATGCCCTGGATGTAAAATCAGACCCCTACTTTTATTTCTATCTGCAAAAAAAACCCAAATATTGTTCACCCTTTCTTAATGTCATTCTTAGCATAGTTCAATTTTCATTCATGTGTTAGTCTATTTACCTGACACTTGTACCTGTGAAACAGTGGATTACTTATGTATGTTACCACAATCATTAACGATTTCAGACCCTACAATGTCACCAACATCTCCATTAATTTAATTGCAATCGTTCTGGTGCTTTACTCCCCAAACACCACTAAAGTGTGGGTGCATACCAAACCATGGATTTATGAGTGGTGAGTTCCCAATACATTGAAGAATTTGTGTAATGTTATCCTTTACTGATAATCCTGATCAAGTTACATACTTCCCAGCAAATATCGTTGGATATTTTCTGTACACCATCACATGCCTTCTTTGGGTCCAGTCATACACATGAGATAATCCTTGCTCCAATGCTTGCTTCCAGCTGTGAGAATTGCTGAAATATTTCACGCACCTCATATCCATGACTGCACACGTCTTGCACATGCTTTGCACAGATATAGGAATTCCCTAGGGGGTATTTTTTCTTCCCTTCTTAACTCATGGCTTCTTTCTATTAATAATTTCCAACTCATCTGACATAACTGAAATACTCTCCAGGCTGCCATCCTTTTTTTCTTCCATATGGAGAATACAACAACTTGTATTTATATAGTGCCTTTAATGTAGTGAAACGTCCCAAGGTGCTTCACAAGTGTATTATGAGATAAAAATTTGACACCGAGCTGCATTAGTAGAAATTAGGGTCGGTGACCATCTTGAAGGAGGAAGAAGAGGTAGAGAGGCGGAGAATTTAGGCAGGGAGTAGCAGAGCTTGGGGCCTAGGCAACAGAAGGCAGGGGCACCAAAGGTTGAACGATAATAAAACAGGGATGCTCAAGAGGGCAACATTAGAGGAGAGCAGACATCTTGGGCGATTGTGGAGCTGGAGGAGCCAAGTTTGCTGACAATACAAAGATGGGAGGAGGAAAAGCAATGTGTGAGGAGGACACAAAAAGTATGCAAAAGAATATAGACAGGCTGTGAGTGGGCAAAAATTTGGCAGATGGAATATAATGTTGGAAAGTGTGAGGTCATGCACTTTGGCAGAAAAAAAATCAAAGAGCAAGTTATTATTTAAATGGAGAAAGATTGCAAAGTGCTGCAGTACAGCGGGACCTGGGGGTACTTGTGCATGAAACACAAAAGGATAGTATGCAGGTACAGAAAGTGATCAGGAAGACCAACGGAATCTTGGCCTTTATTGCAAAGGGGATGGAGTATAAAAGCAGGGAAGTCTTGCTACAATTATACAGGGTATTGGTGAGGTCACACCTGGAATACTGCGTGTAGTTTTGGTTTCTATATTTATGAAAGGATATACTTGCTTTGGAGGCAGTTCAGGGAAGGTTCACTAGGTCGATTCCGGAGATGAGGGGGTTGAATTATGAGGAAAGGTTGAGTAGGTTGGGCCTCTACTCATTGGAATTCTGATGAATGAGAGGTGATCTTATTGAAATGTATAAGATTATGAGGGGGCTTGACGAGGTGAATGCAGAGAGGATGTTTCCACTGATGGGGGAGACTAGAACTAGAGGGCATAATCTTAGAATAAGGGGCTGCCCATTTAAAACTGAGATGAGGAGAAATTTCTTCTCTCAAAGGGTTGTAAATCTGTGGAAGTCACTGCCTCAGGGAGCTTTGGAAGCTGGGACATTGAATAAATTTAAGACAGAAATAGACAGTTTCTTAACCGATAAGGGAATAAGGGGTTATGGGGAGCGGGCAGGGAAGTGGACCTGAGTCCATGATCAGATCAGCCATGGATCGTATTAAATGGCGGATCAGGCTCGAGAGGCCGTATGGCCTACTTCTGTTCCTATTTCTTATATTTTTATGTTCTTATTACAGAGGTAGGGAGGGCGAGGCCATGGAGGGATTTGAAAATAAAAATAGAGAGAAGATCAAATGAGAATTATGCATTCAACAAATACTGTATTCAGCTATTCTAAACAGTTGGTTATTAATTTGTCTTAATCATTATTTCACAAACTTTATGTGCATTATGCTTTTATAAATGAGTTGGGTAGATTTCAATTGATCATCAGTTTAAGGCTTAGATTTATCACTGGTAGAGCAATATACAATATTCTCACTTGGATCCACCCTGTAACCCCTGCTTCCTTTGGGCTTTGGATGATGATTGAAGGGAAAACTGTAATTTGGGTGAATGGAGGAGCTTGAGAAAAGATGGAGTTTTGGTCATGTTTGATTCAAAAGCTAGTTTCATGGAATGAGACAAAGCAAGGCCGATTACATACAATTGATGAAGGCGGGATGGACAACTGGTAATTACCAACAAAGAAAGAAAGACTTGCATTTATATAGCATCTTTCATGACCACTGGACGTCCCAAAGTGCTTTACAGTCAGTGGAGTACTTTTTGGAGTGTAGTCACTGTTGTAATAGGGAAACGTGGCAGACAATTTGCACACAGCAAGCTCCCACAAACAGCAATGTGATAATGACCAGATAATCTGCTTTTTAGTGATGTTGATTGAGGGATAAATATTGGCAAGGACATCAGGGATAACTCCCCAGCTCATCTTCAAAATAGTGTCATGGGATCTTTTACATCTACCTGAGAGAGCAGACAGGGCCTCAGTTTAACGTCTCATCCGAAAGACGGCACCTCTGACAGTGCAACACTCCCTCAGTACTGCACTGGAGTGTCAGCCTAGATTCTTGTGTTTAAGTCTACAGTGATCTGAAAACTAATAAGGAAGTTTTCATCCCTTTTAGAAAGTTGCTTTTTAGTATATTGAGATGTTTATTCTATATATCATTTTTGTTTTTGATTTGATACCCAATAGCGCCAATTAAATATGATTTGCTTGCTGCCATTCTAGTTTTGATAACAATGGGTGTAGGGAACATTCTCAAGTATTGAGGGTTATGCACTGTGTGTGTGTGTGTGTGTGAGGGAGAGAGAGAGCGACTGCTGCATGCTGAATGCAAGTTTGGGCCCTAGTGAGATCTCAGTGGAGCTGCAGCCGGTATGTTTGACAATGACATACTGCAGCAATGGGAATATTTTACCAAAGCCGCTAAATGCTCAATGTATGTGGTGTGTGATAAATAGCTGCATGGGCGACATATATAGTAAGGCTAGTTTATCGTGATGTTGCTTTTCATATGTTTACATTAAATGTGATTATTAAGTATCTGCGAATCAAAATTGAAAGTTAATCTATTATACTACATTATTCTAGAGTAAATCAGGCCACAAGACACCTAAGGGCACCACTGAACAAGTACAAAAATGTTGAATAAATAAACATTTAGTGACATTAAAATTTAAATCACTGTCTTGTATATTCATTTGTTCAACATAGAGACATAGTGGAACCCTTTTGTAATGAAATTATATAGCACAGTAAAGTGATGATTTGAGCTGTTAAGGTAGCAAGTCAGGTATGAAACAGACATTCAGTCAGAAGTAGACAGAGATAAACATGGTGAAGAATTACATTCACCTTAATGACGAGGATCTCCATATTTTGATTTCCCCCCCCCCAAAATTAATTCTGCAGCACGTCCAAAAATAATTCTAACTTAAGAAAGTGTCCTCAGGAGATTCAGCAAATACATTGAGATTAAATGTTTTATTACTAATGTCATTTGTATCTGTTATGAATGTTTCAGCATTTTATGCTGGAATAAGAGGCTGAGATGATTAAAGAGCATAAGTGTAGAATGCAACCTCCTATTCTAGCATAAAGCAACTTTAATTCTTAATAGATAAATGGCTGTTTAGCAATTTATTAATCCCTGCCAACTCAACCAACTGAATAAACTTTCATTTATTTCACGAATGATCTAGATACATTATAGTTTATTTAAAGGGCTAAACAATGAAAGTCTTTCACTAGCTTATAAAGATATGCTAATTATAACAGTAGCTGTCGCATGCTCAATGAATTGAACTGTTACAATTTTTCACGAATAAGGAAATTCAAATATAATATGTAATATTTCACTTGATTAAGAGCAGCATGGTGGGCATGTCATGTTAGGCAATGAACTAATTCTATGAAACAGTAGTAGGTTCTTAGCTTGTGATGTGATTCACCACATAGCTGAATTCCCAATCGCAGGTATTCTGTCAATGGAAACCACACGTGCTGCAGCAAAGTGAATTGCTAAATTTAAGCAATCACAGCCAGCTTAGTTAATGATTCTAAACACAGAGCCATCTAGAGCATAAGATGAGTAATTACCTGTACATCTGGTCCATCGAGCCTGTCCCACACAATTGTGATACCTTGTGTATCACAACCCTACCCGAAGCTATTTGATCTCCTGGGAGAGGCAAAAAAACAGATTAAAAACCCAGACTAATTTGGAAAAAAACTTGGGGATGACATGACCCTTTTTATAGCCACTTTAGCACCTCCAGGGGGCACAAGACAGTTTTCACTCAGGGGAGGAGGCTACCAGTTTCCCAGGAGGTTGTGGAGGCGCTGCCTCGCATGCCCCAAGATTAGGGCCCCGGGCTGGTGCTCAGCCGGCGATGACATCGTGGCCATGCTCAGCGACCCCTCACCGTCCCACACCGACCCCTTACCGCTCTGCATGGGAAATTGCCCCGCGAATCGTGAGCGGATGTCACGCAAAGCTGGTGGACATCTGCACTCAGGGCGGTGAGTAAAGGGAAGGGCTCCAGTGCCCCGGGCTGCCATCATTTTTTGTCGGCTGACTCCCGGGCGCCGGGCAGCTGGCCTGGTCCCACACTGCCCTGGTGGTCCAGTGGTGGCCAACAGAAGCCGTGCAGAGTGCACAGTGACCCTCCCCTTTAATCGAAGGGGAGGGGCGTTGAAGGGCGTCAGCACTACGCGGAACATCCGCCTAGCGCTGAACATTTCTTTCCAGTAGCGCCCCGGGATCTTCCCCTAAAGGAAGTGGAGCACAGGAGATTGCACTCTGGTTCCTTTCAGAGGCGGTAAGGGCAATTCCAAGTCGGGGACGGGACATCCGCGTCGGGTGCTAAAAGCCATAGCAGGCAATACATAGTAAATATTCATACAAGGTATCCATTGTCAATATCAGCCTGTGACCCATAAAAAATATTTTAAAGCTCCAAAATTGCCATGGTATTATATCACTGTAGATTGACATGTTTGGTCAGAACAGGATCTCATGCAGCCCCAGATTTGTAATTTGAAAAGCTAATACAAATAACATCAGCTTTTTGAAATGTACACACTTGCCACAGTTATAGTAAATTATTAGAAGTAAAGAGCAAATTATGCCATGGATATACTACGTGCCCTCAAATTGTGTGATTTGGTGGTGTGGCTGGTTTAGATACTGACCTTTCATCCCTTTGTCTGGGTTCGAATGCAGCTCTGATTTACAGACTGAATGTCTCTTGTGTGCGATTCCCATGCGAGATGAGTTTGAATTGTCTCCACACAGTTTCTGCTTAGCATGGACCCATAGCACTAAACGACTAATTCGGCAATAAATAGCTATCTTGCTCAGAGAGACTGCAGTGTCACTGGGTCGGAAATGGAAACTCACATAAGTACCAGTAGGATGTGCTCGTCTAGATTAGGGCCTTATGTATACTGCTGGGGACAATGCATCTAACCATGTTTTTTCATGACTTGGGAATGTTTGATGCTGTGGCTCAGTACCTGCAATGAAAAGTACTCCATTCCTCAACACCAAGATTCTTCGCCTTGATGAACACAGAATTCACAAAATATGTGCTGAGAAGCTGCCCTGACAGAGCACAGAACTCGCCTTGTCCTCCAATTTGTGCTTCTGATCTGAAGCCAAATTTGCTTTGTTTTGTAAAATGTTATTCTTGACCAGAGAATGACTTGCATTTATATAGCACCTTACATCTCAAAGCACTTTACAGCCAATGAAGTGTAGTCACTGTTGTAATGTAGGAAACGCAGCAGCCAATTTGCACACAGCAAGCTCCCACAAACAGCAATGTGACAATGACCAGATGATCTGTTTTTCTTAAGTTGACTGAGGGATAAATATTGGCCTGGGATAGCTCCCCTTCTCTTCTTTGAAATAATGTGATCTTTTACATCCACCTGAGAGAGTAGATGTAATAATGCCTCATCTGAAAGACAGCACCTCACTGGAGTGTCAGTCTAGATTTTTGTGCTTAACTACCTGGAGTAGGATTTGAACCCACAACCTTCTAACCCTGAAGCAAGTGTGTTACCCACTGAGCCACAGCTGACTAGCTATCAATCACCCCTCTTCTGGGAGAAGTATAACCCTTCCTAATGTGATTTAAACACCAAGCAAGGCTAAGAATAAAGGGTGTTTATAATGTATTATACAATTTTAAAAATCTTTCACTTGGAGATAACTCGGAGACTGTTATGCATGTTAATTTTTGGATATTAAGGGAATCAAGGGATATGGGGATAGTGCAGGCAAGTGGAGTTGAGGTAGAAGATCAGCCATGATCTCATTGAATGGAGGAGCAGGCTCGAGGGATCAAATAGCCTACTTTTGCTCCTATTTTTTATATTCTAATACAATTTGGGCGTTATAGCAACACACTGGTTTTCCTTGATAGCAGTAACAGTAAGGCATCTGGGAATGAATTATAATCTTGCCCTCGATGTTCCATTTGTTTCCTTTACACGTTTCATCACAGGAATTGCTTAAGGGATAGCTTAATTTGGCGGGGGAGCTTGGGGCTTCTGAGTGCTATCTTTCTCTCTGGTACATGCACTGACAGATGGCGTCTGCAGCAGGAACCCGGGATGTTTCGAGTCTGCACCTGCATGGAGCTGTTTGTGGTACTCAAACTTGAAGTGCCACCCACTATAAAACTTGTTCCTTCAGTAGGATCTTCCCTGCAGTGTAAATACCAATACGAATACTATCTGTACCGCCCATTTAGCCAGAAAAGCTGCAATTAAGGTCCAGAATGCTGAACAATTCCATTGACAAATCAACATTTTTACATTGTAGTATTTTTTTACTAGGGATTTCCATTGCCTGCTGTGTAGCTGTCTGATTTTTAAGCACAGCAGCAATATTAAACTTCCAAATTACTCCACTGTGCTGTAAATACACCATTAAATACAGTTTCCTTCCGATTTAGAGTTTTCAAAATAAAACATCCTGAATGACATTTGAAGACAAGATTTGATTCAGGCAGAGTGCAAACCAGCTCAGCTTTAAGATATGATGTCCGTCTCTTCTGCAAAATTATTGATCGCCGTAGTACAATAATTCCAGAAAATCACAATTACAAAAAAACTCTCATTTGATGTAAATTGTAATACAGGACTCGCAGCTCAAATTAGTGACTGTATATATTTAATGACATCCATATAATGAGGAATATAATTGAACCCATGCTGTCAATATTTTGTTTTCTGTCGTCTATGTACAGCAGTTACTGCTCAAAAACAGAAAATGCTGGAAATCTCAGCAGGTCAGGCAGCAAGCAGAGTTAACGTCAGAAGAAGGGTCATCGACCCGAAACGTTAACTCTGATTCCTCTCCACAGATGCTGCCTGACCCGTTGAGATTTTCATCCTTTTCCGTTTTTATTCCTGATTCCAGCACTCGCAGTATTTTGCTTTGGAATTACTGCTCAAGCCTGCTTGTTATTTTAATCACTGATTTTTTTTGTCTTGATGATTAGGCACCCGAAGCAGAAGGACAATTATCACATAGGATTCAGCACCATGAGCGCCCCGCACTCGAAGATCAGGCACATCATATTTTATAGCTAATTCACGCCAGCAGAATACGACACCCATGTGATAATACCTCCTTCTGCCGATAGTTAATGGTGTTTTATGTTTTCAGAAGGAAGCCTGCAGATGTCCTCCCTGTCTAACCCTGCTCTGTGAGCTTTACCCGCAATCAGTCTGTCCTTGTGGCGACCTTGCGGACAAGGATACACCGTCACCTGATCCAGTACCGCTGTTGTAGCTGGAGTACATTAGTGACCTTAAATCAACGGTGTCTACCACAGCCTATTAGAGATTCATTGCTGCTTTGGCGCTGGTGATAAGAGCAGTCGTTCTGCTGTGTAGCGTCAGCTTCAGTATTATATATGTATCTTGTGATCACAATTAATGTTATTTCTTTAGGTATCTCATTACCGTATTCCTGATTGTGGATTGAATAGAATCTATTTTTTTTCATGGAAGAATTGATTCGTTCACCTAAATGCCATTCCTATAGTTTGCCTCACCTTTCCCCCTCACTCTCGCTCAGTAACTTCCTTTAACCAGTTCCCTTCTATCTAGTATACAGGCTACTGATCATTCAAAGTCGTTTTTTGAGCTAAAAAATGAATCATCCAAAAAATTGAATTAAGAACATAAATAACTTGGGAAAATCAGAATTTAGAACTAAACTAATGATTTATCAGATAATTTGAATGAATGGACTTTGAATTGAGATGAGCACTGATATATTCCATTCTTTATCTTTGCATTACGTTCCAACAATCCCTATCTCATTTTTCCCTTTTCACTTTGATTAACTGTCTGACTTATTAATTATTAGTTCTGTATCCATGATTCTCTTTAATCTGTCTCCATTTTTATTCTATTCATAATTTATCTGCCTTTTGTAATTTTTGTTACTTTTTTTCATCGTCGCTGTGATTTTTAGGTAAGTTATTTTACACAGTTTGTCTAATGCAAAGTATTTTCGATTGCACATTGATGCAAAATGCATACAGTATTTGAAGGTAAAGTCACCCAAACTGTATCCAGAAATCACCTTTTGGAGGTAACCTCACATGACTTCAGCTTCACAGTGGTTGCAGTCTGAATGTAGCTGGTGAAAAATGCAGTCTAAAAAGTTTTCAGACGGCCCATTCTTAAAATCAGTTTTTAATTGTTTTAATGTTACCAAGTGCCTAAAAGACAGTTGACTCATTGCCACATTTAAATCTAACTATCACTTGAATTGAGCAGAACTCTGTATTGTGTTCAAGCAAGTACATGCAAAGGATTTTATTTCCCTTAGCCAAAGAGCTAATTTTGTAAAATATATTCGTTCATGCGATGTGGGCATCACTGGCAAGGCCAGCATTTATTGCCCATCCCTAATTGCCCTTGAGAAGGTGGTGGTGAGCCGTCTTCTTGAACCACTGTTCTTTGTAGCGGTTTGGTACAACTGAGTGGCTCGCTAGGCCATTTCAGAGGGCAGTTAAAAGTCAACCACATTACTGTGGGTCTGGAGTCACATATAGGCCAGACCGGGTAAGGACAGCAAATTTCCTTCCCTAAAGAACATTAGTGAACCAGATGGATTTTTAACAACAACGCGATAGTTTCATGGTCACCATTACTGATACTAGATTTATCTAATTGAATTTTTTGAGGAGGTAACCAGGAGGGTCGATGAAGGTAGTGTGTACGATGTAGTATATATGGACTTTAGCAAAGCTTTTGATAAGGTCCTATACGGTAGATTGGTCATGAAGGTTAAAGCCCATGGGATCCAGGGCAAAGGATCAAGTTGGATCCAAAATTGGCTTGGAGGAAGGAAGCAAAGGGTGATGATTGATGGATGTTTTTGTGACTGGAAGAATGTTTCCAGTGGGATTCCGCAGGGCTCAGTACTGGGACCCTTGCTTTTTGTGGTATATATCAATGATTTAGATTTGAATATAGGGAGTATGATTAAGAAGTTTGCAGACGATACTAAAATTGGCTGTGTGGTTGATAAAGAAGAGGAAAGTCATGGCTGCAGGAGGATATCAATCTACTGGTCAGGTGGGCAGAACAGTGGCAAATGGAATTTAATTCAGAGAAGTGTGAGGTGATGCACTTTGGGAGGGCTAATAAGGAAAGGATATACATATTAAGCGGTAGGCCACAAAATAGTGTAGATGAACAAAGGGACCTTGGAGTGCTTGTCCACAGATCCCTGAAAGCAGCAGGCCAGGTGAATAAGGTGGTTAAGAAGGCATACAGAATGCTTGCCTTTATTGGCCGAGGCATAGAATATAAGAGCAGGGAGGTTATGCTTAAATTGTATAATACTTTGGTTAGGCCACAGCTGAAGTATTGCATGCAGTTCTGGTCGCCGTATTATAGGAAGGACGTGATTGCACTAGAGAGGGTGCAGAGGAAATTTACTAGGATGCTGCCTGGAATGGAGAATCTTAGTTATGAGGACAGATTAGATAGGCTGGGTTTGTTCTCATTGGAACAGAGGAGATTGAGAAGAGACCTCATTGAGGTGTACAAAATATTGAGGGGCCTAAACATAGTGGATAGTAAGCATCTATTTCCATTGGTGGAGGGGTCTATTATGAGGGGGAATAGCTTTAAGGTGGTTGGTGGAAGGTTTAGATGGTTTTGGGGGGGGGGGGGCTTCTTTACGCAGAGGGTTGTGGGGATCGGGAATTCGTTGCCTGGAAGAATAGTGGATGCAGAAACCCTCACCACTTTTAAGAGATGGTTGGATGAGCACTTAAAGTGCAGTAACCTGCAGGGTTACGGACCTAGAGCTGGTAATTGGGATTAGACTGGATGACCTTTTGTTGGATGGAGCAGATATAATGGTAAGTACTGCAGGGAATAAGAATATGGCCACGGTGATCTCCTGGACTAGTTTCAATCGCCTGGATGAGTCAGAGAGGAATTTTCCCAGATTTTTTTCTCCCTAAATTGGCTTAGGTTTTTAACCTGGTTTTTGTCTCTCCCAGGAGATCACATGGCTTCGGTTGGGCTGGAGTGCAGAATGTTTTAGTATAAAGGGTGTCGTAGTTGTGGTGAGGCGGATTGGTTGGGCTGGGTGCTCTTTGCCTTTCCGTCATTGTTCAGAGGTTTATATGTAACCTTTAGGGTTGCTGACCAAGGGCCGTGTGGCTCTTTGTTGGCCGGCGCAGACACAATGGGCCGGAATGGCCTCCTTCTGAGCTGTAAATTTCTATGTTTCTATTTAATTAACTGAAATTAAATTCCCGAGCTGCCGTGATGGGACTTGAACTCATGTCTCTGGATTAGTCCAGGCCTAATCATAGAATCAGCAGTGTAATTTTGGATTATTTGCCTCATACCATTTGTAAATTTTGTACCTGTAATACAACAGTAGCATTTTTCTGCCTTTTTTATGTTAGGCCAGAGATCCCCTGGATCTGTTTTGAGAATTTCCTGGCTTCTCTCCATTTTACTAAGCTGAATTCTCACAATATCTTAGACTGGCCTTGTTCTCCAAATCCTGCCTCATATTCTCCTCACTGTGTCTTTCTCTGTTTCTGTTGTTGTTCCTCCTACACCATTGTCTTAGGCTTGTGTTTTTCTGCTCTGCATGCCCTGCATTAACTCACCAACATAGCCCCAGCATGTTGCTGCCACTGTTGCAATGCATATACAATCAACGATGTTCCCTTTTAACATGCTTCAAGATAGATCTCAATATTACTGCTGTTCAAATCAAATGGCACAATATCTTTCCTGTTCAAGTTATGTGATTCCGTTAAAGGAAGCCAGCTATCCATTGTTGTCAATCATTACACCCCACTGGCATTAATAAGATAAAAATATAAAACCGTAAGTAATGTTAGTTTCATATATATTATGCAGTGTAACATTTTGCAGCATATTCCAAGCTAGTAATGCTTTTCAAGTTTTAAATGGCAATAAACTATTTAAGTTTGCCTTCACTGCTTATGATGTCTTGTAAAGCCCTTATATGTTGCTGCCGAATAATCTAACTGTATATGTGTGTTAGATGTGCTCACCTTTCCAATAGATTACTTTACATATACTGTATTGTATAGTTCACCATGCATTTTAACTGTTAAACATGGTTAGAGCTGCAAAATTGCTACCCACAATTTGTTTTACATGGTGTACACTGACACAAAATTTACTTAAATACACAAGCTATGTGAAACTTTCAACAAGAACAGCATCAGCAAACCAAGTGGATGTAAAGTGGGCAAACATTTTCTTTAATACTAATTTTCAACATTTTTATATTCAACCATTTGAGAAGAATCTTACATGCACTTGAGAGGATTTAATAAGTTTCTCAGATGGAAGCTGAATTACTTTATTTGGGAAATATTTTATGTTGAAATAAAATGATAGATGTATACTGCTTAAAGAGCTTAGAGTGTAATATCTACTTAAGGAGGTATAGATGGTGAGAGTACAATAAATATGCTTCAGGAGATGGACAATGTTGACAATGACTGCAGAAAATTATTCACATTAGACACACTTAGCAGGAGCAGTATTCCACATTAATGTGTGCATTTTGGGTTTCAATAAACTATTGAAGGATATAAACTTATGGTAGGGAATTTTATTTCGATAAAATTTAAAAACAGTTCACAGCCAAAACCTAAATACATGGTTTTTATCTGTAGGGCTTATGTTTATGTAATAACATGTCATTGCAGAGAATAATTCATCGGTCGGCATGGCTGCTGCAGAGGTTTGGTAGTTTAATTGATAGTGCATAAGGTCCATGTTATATATGTTACTCAGATTGTGTATTTTTACTTGAGCTATGAGGTATTTTTCTAAAACAGGAATATGTTTCAAAAACAATATTCTGCATTTATCATATTGAGTCTGCTGAAATTATATTGTGCCACTTTCATAGAAAAAGCGAGATGCATGGTGTACTGAATTGTACCATAAACCTGAACATAATAAAGCTTTGCACTTACTGGTGTGCCTCAGTACCCTTTGTTGCTATGATTTAGAACTGCTGGTTAGAGACCACCTGGACTGTAGGCAGCCCTCCTTATTCCTCAATTCACAAGTAAAATGTCATGGTATCACACGGGGATTTCTACATAAAATGGCTGCTCCCAAGAAATCTGTAACTGGCACTTCTAAAACATAAAATAAGTTAATGGGGTGACTGAGAGAGACCCAGTGAGTAAAGAAAGAAAGACTTGCATTTATATAGCGCCTTTCACAACCACCAGACGTCTCAAATTGCTTTGCAGCCAATTAAGTACTTCTGGAGTGGAGTCACTGTTGTAATGTAGACAAATTTCTCTTAATATTTAAAATAATGGTCCAAATGAACAGACTATGCTTATCCCTGTTGTTTCTCATCTACATAAATAACTGGAATGCATAAACCTATTGGGAACTTATTAAATTTGTTGTCAGAATGGAGGGTGCCGTTAAGGTTTTGCAAAATGAAGTAGGTTTTTTGGGCAATTGGGGAGACAAGTAGTAAATGAGATTTGATACTAACAAATGCAAACTATTCCGTATTGGAAGAAAGAATGAGCATTATAGGTATAAATCCAAAGACGTCATGCTGCGGTTTATACCTGTTACAGACCTCATTTGGAATATTGTGCACAATTCTGATCAATATAGTTCAACAGGGACATCCATGAAGAGAGTAAAGAGAAGAGTGATTAGAATGATCCCTAGTGTAAAAGAGGGTGTGTTATGAAGAAAGATTAGAGAAGCCCAACCTTAACAGTTCAGAGAGAAGAAGGTTAAAGTGTGACCCCCATTGAGGTACATAAAGTATAAAATGATAAAGACAAGATAGAGCGAATATTGCTCTGTCAGTCAGGCAAGTCGAACACAAGCACAAAATTGAAGATAGTGAAAAGCAAATTTAACAGCGATCACGGAAAAAAAACGTATTTATTCAAAGGATGTTAAAGGTTTGAAATGATCTACCAGGTAAGTTCATGGAATTAAAGTGAAGATCAAAATGCAAGTTAGAGCTAGGCTGATTTATTTGAAATACTGAAGAGATGAGTTTGATGGATCTTTTCTTGTCCTTGATTTTTTTTTAAATGATGTAATAGAATTATAGAATAGGCAAAACATTATAACAATTCATTATCAGTTGTTCAGCGTTGAATAATTAATTTTGTTTAACTTGATGTAACTACATTTCAATGATTCTCAAAGGAATGCCAACAAACTCTCCACTCATAACACTCAGTTATTGAAAGGATGGCAGAAAGGATTTTTTGAGGATTTTAATTAAATTACTATGTTTCTTTGCAGGTTTTACTGGGACTTCACAATGTTGTTGTTTATGGTTGGAAATCTCATAATTATCCCGGTAGGAATCACCTTTTTCAAGGAAGAAACCACTACTCCATGGATTATCTTTAATGTCGTGTCTGACACTTTCTTCCTTATGGATTTGGTCCTAAACTTCAGAACTGGAATTGTTATAGAAGATAACACAGAGATCGTACTGGATCCACAGAAAATTAAGAAGACATATTTAAAAAGCTGGTTTATTGTAGACTTTGTCTCCTCAATCCCTGTGGATTATATATTTTTGATAGTAGAAAAAGGAATCGATTCAGAAGTTTATAAAACTGCCAGAGCGCTTCGAATTGTGCGTTTTACAAAAATTCTCAGTCTTTTACGATTATTGAGACTCTCAAGGTTGATTAGGTATATCCACCAATGGGAAGAGGTAAGACTTCTTTTTAAATGAATGTCCTTTGCTCATATTTATATAATAGTGATACATCTTTACAGTTGTAGTAACTTAAACATGATGGGATAGAAATTGAACACAGCTACACCAGTTTTACGGGCGTTAAACTGGCACAACATTGACTAATTTAGCAGTGGGAAGGCCTGTGGTCGATTTGTGCATGGACCCGGGCCGCAGCTAGTTTCGGCAGGTCCTTTTGTTGGGCAGCATGGTGGCCACCTAAAAATGAGTGCAGGACTCATTCTGAATCCATTCGCGAAATTGATTAGAAGTATGTATAAACTTTTGGTGTTTATGTATTCATCTCAACACAATTTTAACATATTTTCCATAATAAATCCCAGCGCTGTTGAGACAATATGGATGTCCTTCCTACTTAAGATTAAACAATGGCTTTTGATGAGGGATAGTAGCTACTTGGAAATAATTTTGATGAATTGGGATGTTTAGCAAATTGATTTTGTGAAATTAATTTAATCAAATCAAGATGATACCATTATCACATGACATATAGGGGATAAGGCAAAGGCCGAAATAGGCAGTAAGGAAATAACTTACATTTATATAGCAATTTTCATGACATCAGGATGTCCCAAAGTGCTTTACAGCCAATTAAATACTTTTGAAGTGTAGTCACTGTTGTAATGGAGCAAAGCAGGGCAGCCAACTTGCACACAGAAAACTCCCACAAACAGCAATGAGATAATGACCAGATAATCTGTTTTAGTGAAGGGATAAATATTGGCCAGGACATCAAGAAAATCCCCCCGCGCCTCTTCAAATAGTCACACAGGATCTTTTACGTCCACCTGAGAGAGCAGATGTGACCTTGGTTTAATATCTCAGTCGAAAGTCATATCACATATTCTATTACGCAAGAATTGTAATAACATTGTGAATGTATTCATGAAAATTGCCTTTGTTCAGTATTTCTACAAAGTTAAATGCTGCATTTAAGGGAAAGCTAGATGAACACATGAAGGATGGGTTATGTTGATTGGATTAGATGAGCAGGGGTGGAAGTCGGCTTGGGAGGAGCATATACATTGGCATGGGCCAATGACCTGTTCCTGTGCTGTACATTCTATGTGATTCTATGTATAAACACATTCTTTTACAATATGCTTACAATTTCACTAGAAATATGAAACAGTGGAAATTTTCACAATTACAATTTCAGCATCACTGTACTTAATAACTGGAGACTTTCCAACCCCATAAATCATGAAATGAAATTCAAGCTGTTTATCATTATCATGGTATGCGACATCCTTTGAAATACATTACTCCCTGTGTTACTCTATTTAATGGCCCAAAATTGGCTGTTAAAGTACCAGCGAGGCTAATGGCGTTTGCTGTTATTTATTATCAAATGCCACAGCAAATTTAGGCGATGGCAGATGCGCGATTAAATGTGGGGATCGAAAAGTTGAATAACAAAGAAAGGATCTCGGTTTAACATCTCATCCAAAAGACAGCATCTCCGCCTTTAACTTTGTGAAAATGGCACCTCTCTGTCTGGTTCCCCACTCAAATTAATTGAGTGGTGTGAAGTTCTTGTACTTGTACGATAGGTACAAAGTAAAGTCGCCACAGAAAATTAAGTCAAGTCATTTCAAGTCTAAGTAGCCTTTGAACTACGTGATAATTATTCATTACTGCCAACCTCTCTGGTACTGAAAATTAACGATTGCAAGTGTGGAGCCTCATTGCTTCAGGTTTTAATTGTTGTTGAAAATAGAAAGAAAGAAAGACTTGCATTTATATAGCGACTTTCATGACCACAGGACAGCCCAAAGCACTTTACAGCCAATGAAGTAATTTTTGAATTGTTGTCACTGTTGTAATGCAGCAAAGCAGGGCAGCCAGTCAGAGTAGGAATCGCAGGATTGCTCAGATGAATACGTGGCTTGAGCAGTGGTGCAGCAGGGAGGGATTCAAATTCCTGGGGCATTGGAACTGGTTCTGGGGGAGGTGGGACCAGTACAAACTGGACGGTCTGCACCTAGGCAGGACCGGAACCAATGTCCTAGGGGGAGTGTTTGCTAGTGCTGTTGGGGAAGAGTTAAACTAATATGGCAGGGGGATGGGAACCAATGCAGGGAGACAGAGGGAAACAAAATGGAGACAGAAGCAAAAGACAGAAAGGAGATGAGTAAAAGTGGAGGGCAGAGAAACCCAAGGCAAAAAACAAAAAGGGCCACTGTACAGCATAATTCTAAAGGGTCAAAGTGTGATAAAAAGGCAAGCCTGAAAGCTCGGAGCCTCAACGCGAGGAGTATTCAGAACCCAGGAGAGGGATCTAAGCGAGTTAGAGAGGGTGAGAGCTCAGATGAACAGGGACCCCAAGAAAGAATGCAAAAGGCAGGAGGCAACAGAGCAGAGTAGCACTGGGGTAAGTGTAAACCACAAGGTGATAGGAAGGGACAATATGTATGAATATAAAGGGGCTGCAGGAGGGGTCAAAACTAAAAATCATGGTTTAAAAACTAGTATTAAAACACTCTACCTAAACGCATGCAGCATTCGAAATAAAGTAAATGAGTTGATGGCACAAATCATTACAAATGGGTACGATTTGGTGGCCATTACAGAAACGTGGTTGCAGGGAGGCCAAGACTGGGAATTAGACATACAGGGGTATCTGACAATTCGGAAAGATAGACAAGAAGGGAAAGGAGGTGGGGTAGCTCTGTTAATAAAGGATGCTATCAGGGCAGTTGTGAGAGACGATATTGGCTCTAATGAACAAAATGTTGAATCATTGTGGGTGGAGATTAGAGATAGTAAGGGGAAAAAGTCACTGGTGGGCATAGTTTATAGGTCCCCAAATAATAACTTCACAGTGGGGCGGACAATAATCAAGGGAATAATGGAGGCATGTGAAAAAGGAACGGCAGTAATCATGGGGGATGTTAACCTACATATCGATTGGTCAAATCAAATCGCACGGGGTAGCCTTGAGGAGGAATTCATAGAACGCATACGGGATTGTTTCTTAGAACAGTATTTTACAGAACCTACAAGGGAGCAAGTTATCTTAGATCTGGTCCTGTGTAATGAGACAGGAATAATAAACGATCTCCTAGTAAAAGATCCTCTCAGAATGAGTGATCACAGTATGGTTGAATTTGTAATACAGATTGAGGGTGAGGAAGTAGTGTCTCAAACGAGCGTACTATGCTTAAACAAAGGGGACTACAGTGGGATGAGGGCAGAGTTGGCTAAAGTAGACTGGGAACACAGACTAAAGGGTGGCACAATTGAGGAACAGTTGAGGACTTTTAAGGAGCTCTTTCATAGTGCTCAACAAAAATATATTCCAGTGAAAAAGAAGGGCGGTAAGAGAAGGGATAACCAGCCGTGGATAACCAAGGAAATAAAGGAGAGTATCAAATTAAAAACCAATGTGTATAAGGTGACCAAGGTTAGTGGGAAATTAGAAGATTGGGAAAATTTTAAACGACATCAAAGAATGACTAAGAAAGCACTAAAGAAAGGAAAGATAGATTACGAAAGTAAACTTGCGCAAAACATAAAAACAGATAGTAAAAGCTTTTACCGATATATAAAACGGAAAAGAGTGACTAAAGTAAATGTTGGTCCCTTAGAAGATGAGAAGGTGGATTTAATAATGGGAAATGTGGAAATGGCTGAGACCTTAAACAATTATTTTGCTTCGGTCTAAACAGTGGAAGACACAAAAACCATGCCAAAAATTGCTGGTCACGGGAATGTGGGAAGGGAGGACCTTGAGATAATCACTATCACTAGTGGGGTAGTGCTGGACAGGCTAATGGGACTCAAGGTAGACAACTCCCCTGGTCCTGATGAAATGCATCCCAGGGTATTAAAAGAGATGGCGGAAGTTATAGCAGATGCATTCGTTATAATCTACCAAAATTCTATGGACTCTGGGGAGGTACCAGCGGATTGGAAAGCAGCTAATGTAATGCCTCTGTTTAAAAAAGGGGGCAGACAAAAGGCAGGTAACTACAGGCCGGTTAGTTTAACATCTGTAGTGGGGAAAATGCTTGAAGTTATCATTAAGGAAGAAATAACGGGACATCTAGATAAGAATAGTGCAATCAAGCAGACGCAACATGGATTCATGAAGGGGAAATCATGTTTAACTAATTTACTGGAATTCTTTGAGGATATAACGAACATGGTGGATAGAGGTGTACCGATGGATGTGGTGTATTTAGATTTCCAAAAGGCATTCGATAAGGTGCCACACAAAAGGTTACTGCAGAAGATAAAGGTACGCGGAGTCAGAGGAAATGTATTAGCATGGATCGAGAATTGGCTGGCTAATAGAAAGCAGAGAGTCGGGATAAATGGGTCCTTTTCGGGTTGGAAATTGGTGGTTAGTGATGGATCGGTGCTGGGACCACAACTGTTTACAATATACACAGATGACCTGGAAGAGGGGACAGAGTGTAGTGTAACAAAATTTGCAGATGACACAAAGATTAGTTGGAAAGCGGGTTGTGTGGAGGACACAGAGAGGCTGCAAAGAGATTTAGATAGGTTAAGCAAATGGGCTAAGGTTTGGCAGATGAAATACAATGTCGGAAAATGTGAGGTCATCCACCTTGGAAAAACAAACAGTAAAAGGGAATATTATTTGAATGGGGAGAAATTACAACATGCTGCGGTGCAGAGGAACCTGGGGGTCCTTGTGCATGAATCCCAAAAAGTTAGTTTGCAGGTGCAGCAGATAATCAGGAATGCGAATGGCCTTCATTGCGAGAGGGATAGAGTACAAAAGCAGGGAGGTCCTTCTGCAACTGTATAGGGTATTGGTGAGGCCGCACCTGGAGTACTGTGTGCAGTTTTGGTCACCTTTCTTAAGGAAGGATATACTAGCTTTGGAGGAGGTACAGAGACGATTCACTGGGCTGATACCGGAGATGAGGGGGTTACCTTATGATAATAGATTGAGCAGACTGGGTCTTTACTCGTTGGAGTTCAGAAAGATGAGGGGTGATCTTATAGAAACATTTAAAACAATGAAAGGGATAGACAAGATAGAGGCAGAGAGGTTGTTTCCACTGGTCGGGGAGACTAGAACTCGGGGGCACAGCCTCAAAATACAGGGGAGCCAATTTAAAACCGAGTTGAGAAGGAATTTCTTCTCCCAGAGGGTTGTGAATCTGTGGAATTCTCTGCCCAAGGAAGCAGTTGAGGCTAGCTCATTGAATGTATTCAAATCACAGATAGGTAGATTTTTAACCAATAAGTGAATTAAGGGTTATGGGGAGCGGGCGGGTAAGTGGAGCTGAGTCCACGGTCAGATCAGCCATGATCTTGTTGAATGGCGGAGCAGGCTCGAGGGGCTAGATGGCCTACTCCTGTTCCTAATTCTTATGTTCTTATGTTCTTATGTAATGTAGGAAACACGACTGCCAATTTACACACAAACAGCAGTGATAATGACCAGATAATCTGTTTTTGTTATGTTGATTGAGGGATAAATATTGGCCAGGACACCGAGGATAACTCCCCTGCTCTTCTTTGAAATAGTGCAATAAAGTCCCAGTGTTCAAGAAAGGAGGGAGAGAGAAAACAGTGAACTAAAGACCAGTTATCCTTCTATCAGTAGTAGGGAAAATGCTATAATCTATTAGTAGGGATGTGGTAACAGGGTACTTGGAGTTAACACAGATTTATGAAATGGAAATCGTGTTTGACAAATCTGTTAGTTGTTTTGAGGTTGTAACTAGGAGGGTAGATAAGGGGCAACCAGTGGATGTAATGTATTTGGATTTGCAAAAAACATTCAAAAAGGTTCCACACAAGAGGTTATTACACAAAATTATGGCTTATGGCATTGAGGGTTTTACATAAACATGGATTGAGGATTGGTTAATGGAAAAAAACAGAGAGTAGGAATAAACGGGTCATTTTCAGGTTGGTAGGCAGTAACTAATGGGGTACTGCAAGGATCAGTGCTTGGGTGTCAGCTATTTACAATCTATATCGATGACTTAGCTGAGGGGACTGAGTGATGTATCCAAGTTTGCTGACAATGCAAAACTAGGTGGGAAAATAAGTTGTGAGGAGGATGCACAGAGGCTGCAAAGGGATATAGACAGGTTAAGTGAGTATGCAAGAACATGCCAGATGGAATATAATATGGAGAAATGTGAAGTTATCAACTGGTAGGAAAAATAGAAATGCAGAATATTTTTTAAATGGTGAAAGATTGGCAAATGTTGGTATTCAGAGGGACCTGAGTGTCCTTGTGCACGAATCACTAAAGGTTAGCATTCAGGTACACCAAGCAATTAGGAAAGCAAATGGTATGTTAGCCTTTATTACAAAAGTATAAGAGTAAAGAAGACTTACTGCAATTATGTAGGGGCTTGGTGAGACCACATCTGGAATACTGTGTACAGTTTTGGTCTCCTTTCCTCAGGAAGGATATATTTCCCATAGAGGGAGTGCAACAAAAGGTTCACCAGACTGATTCCTGGGATGGGGGAATTGTCCTCCGAGGAAAGATTGAGTAGACTAGGCCTATATTCCCTAGAGTTTAGAAGAATGAGAGGTGATCTCATTGAAAAGTATAAAATTCTGAAGGGGCTTGACAGGGTAAATGCTGAGAGGCTGTTTCCCCTGGCTGAGGAGTCTAGAACTAGGGGTCACGGTCTCAGAATAAGGGGTCGGCCATCTTTATAGTTCTCTACCCCAGAGGGCTGTGGATGCTCAGTCGTTGAGTATATACAAGACAGAGATCAATGGATTTTTGGATACAACGGATCCAAGGGATATGGGGATAGTATTGGAAGGGGGAGTTGACATGGAAGATCAGCCATGGCTGAGCAGACTCGAAGGACTGAAAGGCCTACTCCTGCTCCTATTTCTTATGTATGGCGCTAATTAAATGCAAATTCTTTCTTTCTTTCTTTTTTCTTTCTTTCTTTCCTTTCTTTCATCGTACATATTTGTCCCATTGGTGTCCATACTTCTCCATTTAAATAGAAATGTAATGTGCATTTGTAACCATTTTGAAATCAGTGAAATATTTCTGAGAATAGCAGCATGGGGCAAACTATAGCCAGCCAATGAGCAATGTATAATTCAAACTTCAATGAAAACCAGGAAGAAAACTTCAGAATTCTTTGTAAACAAACATTTATGTTCACAATGTTCAGTTTTCCATCAATATTTATAATTAACTCTTTTAAACAGTAACAAAAGCATGATCATTTTTTGTACTGTGATAACTGTCAATTCTGTATGAATATAATTTTATTCTCTTAAACACGCTTTTACACAAGATGAAATAGGTTTCTGTAAGTGCCCTTAAAAAGGAAAAAGACTCAAATAAGGATATCATGAACAATATTATATATATATCCCACTAAAGTTCTTGTTCTTTGTTTTGTTTGCTATATTCATGGCATTACATGGATTCAGCAAATTGTAAAGCTGTAAATTCTTTCAAACTACTCGTGCATTTTGCGCTTGAATGCTAGACAATGCCATTTTCATTCAGTTAGCTAGTAGCATACTGGCACAATGTGTGATGTAGTGATTGGTTCGTGCTTAGAGTTCCCCGTGTCACAAACTCCAGATCACAGCCAGATCCTCAGGAGGAGAGGTTCATTAGAGGTTAGCTGATTTCCAACATAATAGGAACGGAAATCAGTGGAGTTATAGTTGTCTCCTCTTGAACAGATCTCTTGAACAGAAAACCTTTAAACAGATTCCCGGGGACTGGCTGGGAGTGGAGACTTAAAGAGAGGGAAAATATAAAGCACTTTAAAAAATGAGGGTTAAAATAGATAGGATACATCCCATGTACAAATCTATATGTATTAAGGATTCTCAAACTGTACCACAAGAATGAGATTGAATACAGTTTGATAAAGTTTTTGAAATTCTTCACTTTCAAGCAGGACTGTATTAATGTTATAGAATCATAGAATGTTGCAGTACAGAAGGAAACTATTTAGCCCGTGATATCTGTGCCATTCTCTGAAAGCCCTATCCACTTTTTTCACATCCCCTGCCCCGTTCTCATCCCCTATATTTTTTTGTATTGCGATCCAGTTTCTCTAAGAAACTTCACACAAAACGACATGAATGTTGCACCATGCAATTTCTAGGATAATAATTTTTATTTATACAGGGTACAGCATCTTTAACACAGTAAAACATCCCAAGACGCTTCACAGCAGTGTTACAAGACAAAACAGATAAATTTGACACCGAGCCACAAAAGAAAAACTTAAGGCAGATGACCAAAAGCTTGATTAAAGAGATAGGTTTTAAGGAACGTCTTAAAGGAGGAAAGAGAGGTAGAGAGGCGGAGAGGCTTAGGGAGGGAGTTCCAGAGCTTAAGGCCCAAACAGCTGAAGGCACGGCCACCAATGGTTGAGCAGTGATAATGGGGGATCTTTAAGTAGGCAGAATTTGAGGAGTGCAGACATCTTGTGGAATTGTGAGGCTGAAAAAGATTACAGAGATAGGGAGGGGCAAGGCCTTGGGTGCAAACAAGGATGAAAATTTTAAAATCGAGACGTTGTTTAACCAGGAGCCAATATAGGTCATGGGCGGCTGAGTTTTGGATGACCTCAAGTTTACGTAGTGTACAATGTGGGAGGCCAGCCAGGACTAATTTGGAGTAGTCATGTCGAGAGGTAACAAAGTCATGAATGAGGGTTTCAGCAGCAGAAGTGCTGAGGCAGGGGTGGAGGCGGGCAATGTTATGGAGGTGGAAAAAGGTGGTTCAGTTATGCCGCGGATATATGGCTGGAAACTAATTTCAGGGTCAATGTGTTCACCCTCAGATTGATGCTGGGGAGAGGGATGGAGTCAGTGGTTATGGAACACAGTTTGTGGCAGGAACTAAAGATAACGGCTTCGGTCTTCTCAATATTTAATTGGAGAAAATTTCTGCTCATCCAGTACTGGATGCCGGACAAGGAATCTGACAAGTTAGATACCAAGCAGGGGTTGGGAGAAGTGGTGGAGAGGTAGAGCTGGGTGTCATCAGCCTACATGTAGAAACTAACTCCGTGTTTTCGGATGATATCGCCAAGGGGCAGCATATAGATGAGAAATAAGAGGGGGGTCAAGGACAGATCCTTGGGGGACACCAGAGGTAACGATGTGGGAGTGGAAAGAGAAGCCATTGCAGGAGATTTTCTGGCTACAATTAGATAGATAAGAATGGAATCAGACAAGTGCATTCCTACCTAGCTGGATGATGGTGGAGAGGTGTTGGAGGAGGATGGAGTGGTTAACTGTGTTAAAGGCTGCAGACAGGTCCAGATAGCGGAGACAAGGAATAATGGGAAAAAGTAACTGGAGGGCATAGTCTACAGCCCCCCTAACAGTAGCAACTCTGTTGGTCAGAGCATAAACCAAGAAATAGTGGGGGCTTGTAAAAAGGGAAAAGCAATAATCATGGGTGATTTTAACCTCCATATTGATTGGACAAATCAAATTGGTCAGGGTAGCCTTGAGGAAGAGTTCATAAGAGTGCATAAGGGATGGGTTCCTTGAGCAGTATGCAACGGAACCAACCGGGGGGCAGGCTATCTTAGATCTGGTCTGGTGCAATGAGACAGGATTAATAAACAATCTCCTAGTAAAGGATCCCCTCAGAATGAGTGATCTTAACATGGTTGAATTTCAAATTCAGATGGAGGATGAGAAAGTTGGATCTCAAACCAGCGTACTAAGCTTAAATAAAGGAGACTACAAAGGTATGAAGGCAGAATTGGCTAAAGTGGATTGGGAAAATAGATTAAAGTGTAGGACGGTTGATGAACAGTGGCGTACCTTTAGGAGTTATTTCATAACTCTCAAGAAAAATATATTCCAGTGAGGGGGAAAGGATGAAAAAGAAAAGATAGCCATCTGTGGCTAACTAAAGAAATAAAGGCCCCAAGTTTCCACATGATTTGCTCCTGATTTTTAGGAGCAACTGGTGTAGAACGGAGTATCTTAGAAATCGGAATTCTCCACATTTAGTTTGCTCCAGTTCTAGTCAGTTAAAACAGTTTCACTTTGGAACAGAATTTTTTTTTCAAAAGGGGGCGTGTCCGGCCACTTACGCCTGATTTCAAAGTTTCGTGAGTGAAAACTTACTCCAAACTAACTTAGAATGGAGTAAGTGAAGATTTTTGTACGCTCGAAAAAACCTTGTCTACACTTTAGAAAATCAGGCGTAGGTTACAAATCAGGCGTAGGGAATGGTGGGGAGGGGGTGTTTAAAGGGAAGTTTACAAACATTAAACACTTTAGTTTTACAAATAAAGAGCCATCATCAATAATAAATGATAAATACATCAATAAATCAACCAATAAATCAATCAAAAAAAATTAATAAGAAATAATTTTTTTTTTAAATCAATAAATAAAACATTTTCTACTTACCGACTGCAGCACCGGGAGCCCTCCAACAGCGTGCTGGGATGCCCCCTCAGTGTGTCTCTGTCAGTGTCTATATCTCTCTGTCTGTCTGTCTCTCATTCTCTGTCTGTCAGTGTCTGTGTTTCTGACAGCGAGGGGAGGGGGAGGAGGGGGGTAGAGGGAGAGAGGGGGGGAGCAGAGGGAGGGAAGGGGGAGGGAAGGGGAGAAGGGGGAGGGATGGGGGAGAAGGGGGAAGGATGGGGAGAAGGGGGAGGGATGGGGAGAAGAGGGAGGGATGGGGGAGAAGGGGGAGGGATGGGGGAGAAGGGGGGAGGGGGGAGAAGGGGGAGGGGGGAGAAGGGGGAGAAAGGAGATGGGGGAAAGGAGATGGGGGGAAGGAGATTGGGGGGGAAAGGAGATTGGGGGGGAAAGGAGATTGGGGCAGGGAAGGAGATTGGGGGGGGTGGGGGGAAAGGAGAAGGGGGAGGGAGGCTGAACGGGCCGGGCCCGAGACTTTGGGCAGGGCCCGTCCCCAGCACCAGATTTACAGGTAGGTGGCGTTGGGTCGGGTCGGGGGGGTGGTGGGAGGGAGGTCGGTTCGGTTCGGGTCGAGGGGAGGGAGGGAGGGAGGTCAGGTCGGATCCAGTCCGGAGGCGGGGGGGGGAGCGGGTGTCGGGTCCGGTCCGGGGGCGGGGGCGGTGGGGGGGGTTGGGGAGCGGGTGTCGGGTCCGGTCCGGAGGCGGGGGGGGGTGGGGGCAGCGGGTGTCGGGTCCGATCCGGGGGCGGGGGGGGGGGGGGGGGAGGGAGCGGGTGTCGTGTCCGGTCCGGGGGGTGGGGGGGAGCGGGGGAGCGGGTGTCGGGTCCAGTCCGGAGGCGGGAAGCGGGAAGCGGGAGTCGAGTCGGGTCGGGAGGAAGCAGGAGCTGGGCGTGGGAGGAGCCTTATTCATGCAGCCCCAGTGAGGCCATTCGGCCAGGGCTAGGGGCTGCATGCTTCGGGCCCCTCCCACACAGTTTCGGGCGCCTGGAGCTACTGCACTTGTGTGCCCACTATAGCGCGCATATGCAGAGGTCCCGGCACTGTTTTCAGCGCAAGGACCTAGCTCCGCCCCCTACAGCTCCTGCTGCGCTGCGCCGAGGGCCAGAGGACCTGCAGGGAGGTTTTTTTTAGGCGCACTTTGTGGCGCGACAAACGGGCGTCCAGGTCGGGACTGCGCCATTCTAGGCGCGGCTCGAAACTTGGGCCCAATGAATGGTATCCAATTAAAAACAACGGCATACAAAGTGGCCAAAACTAGTGGGAGGACAAAAGATTGGGAAGCTTTTAAAAGCCAACAAAGAATGACTAAAAAAATGATTAAGAAAGGGAAGATAGACTATCAAAGTAAACTAGCACGAAATAGATAAACGGATAACAAGAGTTTCTACAGGTATATAAAAAGGAAAAGAATGTCTAAAGTAAATGTTGGTCCCTTAGAGGACGAGACCAGGAAATTAGTGATGGGAAACGTGGAGCTGGCAGAAACTCAGAACAAATATTGTTTATCAGTCTTTACGGTAGAGGACACGAAAAATATCCCAACAGTTGATAATCAAGGGGCTAGAGCGGGGGAGGAACTTAACACAATCACAATCACTAAGGAGATGGTACTCAGTAAGATAATGGGACTAAAGGCGGGCATCCTAGGGTCTTGAGAGAAGTAGAGGCAGGGATAGTGGATGCATTGGTTGTAATTCTTTGAGGATGTAATGAACAGGGTGGATAAAGGGGAACCAGTGGATATGGTGCATTTGGACTTCCAGAAGGCAATTGATAAGGTGCCACATCAAAGGTTACTGCACAAGATAAAATTTCACGGGGTTGGGGGTAATATAGTAGCATGGATAGAGGATTGGCTAACTAACAGAAAAATAATAGTTGGGATAAATGGTTCATTCTCGGGTTGGCAATCAGTAACTATTGGGGTGCTGCAGGGATTAGTGCTGAGATCCCAACTATTTACAATCTATACTAACGACTTGGAAGAAAGGACCGAGTATAACGTAGCCAGGTTTGCTGACGATACAAAGATGGTAGGAAAAGCAATGTGTGAGGAGAACATAAGAACATAAGAACATAAGAATTAGGAACAGGAGTAGGCCATCTAGCCCCTCGAGACTGCTCTGCCATTCAACAAGATCATGGCTCATCTGGCCGTGGACTCAGCTTCACTTACCCGCCCGCTCTCCGTAACCCTTAATTCCCTTATTGGTTAAAAATCTATCTATCTGTGACTTGAATACATTCAATGAGCTAGCCTCAACTGCTTCCTTGGGCAGAGAATTCCACAGATTCACAATCCTCTGGGAGAAGAAATTCCTTCTCAACTCGGTTTTAAATTGGCTCCCCCGTATTTTGAGGCTGTGCCCCCTAGTTCTAGTCTCCCCGACCAGTGGAAACAACCTCTCTGCCTCTATCTTGTCTAACCCTTTCATTATTTTAAATGTTTCTATAAGATCACCCCTCATCCTTCTGAACTCCAACGAGTAAAGACCCAGTCTACTCAATCTATCATCATAAGGTAACCCCCTCATCTCCGGAATCAGCTTAGTGAATCGTCTCTGTACCCCCTCCAAAGCTAGTATATCCTTCCTTAAGTAAGGTGACCAAAACTGCACGCAGTACTCCAGGTGCGGCCTCACCAATACCCTATACAGTTGCAGAAGGACCTCCCTGCTTTTGTACTCCATCCCTCTCGCAATGAAGGCCAACATTCCATTTGCCTTCCTGATTACCTACTGCACCTGCAAACTAACTTTTTGGGATTCATGCACAAGGACCCCCAGGTCCCTCTGCACCGCAGCACATTGTAATTTCTCCCTATTCAAATAATATTCCCTTTTACTGTTTTTTTCCCCAAGGTGGATGACCTCACACTTTCCGACATTGTATTCCATCTGCCAAACCTTAGCCCATTCGCTTAACCTATCCAAATCTTTTTGCAGCCTCTCTGTGTCCTCTACACAACCCGCTTTCCCACTAATCTTTGTGTCATCTGCAAATTTTGGTACACTACATTATGTCCCCTCTTCCAGGTCATCTATGTATATTGTAAACAGTTGTGGTCCCAGCACTGATCCCTGTGGCACACCACTAACCACCGATTTCCAACCCGAAAAGGACCCATTTATCCCGACTCTCTGCTTTCTGTTAGCAAGCCAATTCTCGATCCATGTTAATACATTTCCTCTGACTCCGTGTACCTTTATCTTCTGCAGTAACCTTTTGTGTGGCACCTTATTGAATGTCTTTTGAAAATCTAAATACACCTCATCCATCGGTACACCTCTATCCACCATGCTCGTTATATCCTCAAAGAATTCCAGTAAATTAGTTAAACATGATTTCCCCTTCATAAATCCATGTTGCGTCTGCTTGATTGCACTATTCCTATCTAGATGTCCCGCTATTTCTTCCTTAATGATAACTTCAAGCATTTTCCCCACTACAGATGTTAAACTAACCGGCCTATAGTTACCTGCCTTTTGTGTGCCCCCTTTTTTAAAGAGAGGCGTTACATTAGCTGCTTTCCAATCCGCTGGTACCTCCCCAGAGTCCATAGAATTTTGGTAGATTATAACGAATGCATCTGCTATAACTTCCGCCATCTCTTTTAATACCCTGGGATGCATTTCATCAGGACCAGGGGACTTGTCTACCTTGAGTTCCATTAGCCTGTCCAGCATCACCCCCCCTAGTGATAGTGATTATCTCAAGGTCCTCCCTTCCCACATTCCTGTGACCAGCAATTTTTGGCATGGTTTTTGTGTCTTCCACTGTGAAGACCGAAGCAAAATAATTGTTTAAGGTCTCAGCCATTTCCACATTTCCATTATTAAATCCCCCTTCTCATCTTCTAAGGGACCAACATTTACTTTAGTCACTCTTTTACGTTTTATATATCGGTAAAAGCTTTTACTATCTGTTTTTATGTTTTGCGCAAGTTTACTTTCGTAATCTATCTTTCCTTTCTTTATTGCTTTCTTAGTCATTCTTTGCTGTCGTTTAAAATTTTCCCAATCTTCTAGTTTCCCACTAACCTTGGCCACCTTATACGCATTGGTTTTTAATTTGATACTCTCCTTTATTTCCTTGGTTATCCACGGCTGGTTATCCCTTCTCTTACCGCCCTTCTTTTTCACTGGAATATATTTTTGTTGAGCTCCTTAAAAGTCCTCCACTGTTCCTCAATTGTGCCACCGTTTAGTCTGTGTTTCCAGTCTACTTTAGCCAACTCTGCCGTCATCCCACTGTAGTCCCCTTTGTTTAAGCATAGTACGCTCGTTTGAGACACTACTTCCTCACCCTCAATCTGTATTACAAATTCAACCATACTGTGATCACTCATTCCGAGAGGATCTTTTACTAGGAGATCGTTTATTATTCCTGTCTCATTACACAGGACCCGATCTAAGATAGCTTGCTCCCTTGTAGGTTCTGTAACATACTGTGCTAAGAAACAATCCCGTATGCATTCTATGAATTCCTCCTCCAGGCTACCCCATGAAATTTGATTTGACCAATCGATATGTAGGTTAAAATCCCCCATAATTACTGCCGTTCCTTTTTCACATGCCTCCATTATTGCCTTGATTATTGTCCGCCCAACCATGAAGTTATTATTTGGGGGCCTATAAACTACGCCCACCAGTGACTTTTTCCCCTTACTATCTCTAATCTCCACCCACAATGATTCAACATTTTGTTCATTAGAGCCAATATCGTCTCTCACAACTGCCCTGATATCATCCTTTATTAACAGAGCTACCCCACCTCCTTTCCCTTCTTGTCTATCTTTCCGAATCGTCAGATACCCCTGTATGTTTAATTCCCAGTCTTGGCCACCAAATCATACCCATTTGTAATGATTTATGCCGTCAACTCATTTACTTCATTTCGAATGCTGCGTGCGTTTAGGTAGAGTGTTTTAATCCTAGTTTTTAAACCATGATTTTTAGTTTTGACCCCTCCTGCAGCCCCTTTATATTCAGTGGCCCTTTTTGTTTTTTGCCTTAGGTTTCTCTGCCCTCCACTTTTACTCATCTCCTTTCTGTCTTTTGCTTTTGTCTCCTTTTTGTTTCCCTCTGTCTCCCTGCATTGTTTCCCATCCCCCTGCTATATTCGTTTAACTCCTCCCCAACAGCATTAGCAAACACAAAAAACCTGCAAAAGGATATAGACAGGCTAAGTGAGTGGGCAAAAATTTGGAAGATGGAGTATAATGTTGGAAATTGTGAGGTTATGCACTTTGGCAGAAGAAAATCGAAGAGCAAGTTATTATTTAAATGGAGAAAAATTGCAAAGTGTACTGCAGTACAGCGGGACCTGGGGGTCCTGGTGCATGAAACACAAAAGGTTAGTATGCAGGTACAGCAAGTGATCAGGAAGGCCAATGAATCTTGGCCTTTATTGCAAAGGGGATGGAGTATAAAAGCAGGGAAGTCTTGCTACAGTTGCATAAGGTATTGGTGAAGACACACCTGGAATACTGCGTACAGTTTTGGTTTCCATATTTACGAAAGGATGTACTTGCTTTGGAGGCAGTTCAGAGAAGGTTGACTCGGTTTATTCCGGAGATAAAGAGGTTGACTTATGAGGAAAGGTTCAGTAGGTTGGGCCTCTACTCACTGGAATTCAGAAGAATGAGCTGTGATCTTATCGAAACGTATAAGACTTTGAGGGGGCTTGACAAGGTGGATGCAGAGAGGATGTACCCTCTGATGGGGGAGACTAGAACTAGGAGGCATAATCTTAGAATAAGGGGCAGCCCATTTAAAACTGAGATGAGGAGGAATTTCTTCTCTCAGAGGATTGTAAATCTGTGGAATTTCGTTGCCTCAGAGAGCTGTGGGAGCTGGGTCATTGAATAAATTTAAGACAGAGATAGACAGTTTCTTTACCGATAAGGGAATAAGGGGTTATGGGGAGCGGGCAGGGAAGTGGAGCTGAGTCCATGATCAGATCAGCCATGATCGTATTAAATGGCGGATCAGGCTCGACGGGCCGTATGGCCTACTCCTGCTCCTATTTCTTATGTTCTTCAGCTCTTATTAGTTTACCTTTATCACACTCACAGAGGATGCAATTTGTGAATTTGATGAGAACCGTTTTGGTACTGTGGTTATCGTTTTTCTCATCAGATTCACACTGTAATTTCAGATAATATCATTAGCTCTTCCATTCCAATATTAAAAGAATGATCTTAGCAATAATAGTGTATAAAAAAAGTTAAGATGACATTACAATGAAACAAGTTGACAGAATATAACCGAAAGTCTTATGGGAAATGTAGCATTGGGTTTGATCTATTTACAGTTCCTTACTTGCTTGATAGGGTAGAAATCACTATCATCGATATTACAGTACAAATGCTTAATGTGCTTATATTAAATTCCTCTTTCTGCTATTTAACTGAAGGGGTTGACCCATTTATTTTACATTAGCTTATTTTAAATAGATAATGCCTCCGTTAAAATAATGGACAGAGGAATTTGATATCAGCATTTATGTATTTCTGCCATATAGTTCTTAAAAATTAAGATGATATCAAAGATATCAAAAAGCAATTATGGGAATATATGTTCCAACACAATATTTAGTAAAGATTGAAACATGTTGTAATTGCAAGTCAGCCTTGTGGTTTAGGGAAAGAAGACATATTTATATTTGACTTTTGAATAAAGTTACTTGTGTGTAACTATTTGGATACAGCTTTGTAAAATTAAATTGACTGCATAATGGTGAAATAATTGGATTATGATGTCAAATTACAAACAATGACCAAAAACCCAAATATTTTTAAATACAATGGTGAATTTTATATTCATCAAAGTGAGTGATGTCAGTACAGTGAATTGGCCTCAACAACTTTCTGTGGTAGAGAATTCCACAGGTTCACCACTCTCTGGGTGAAGAAGTTTCTCTTCATCTCGGTCCTAAATGGCTTACCCCTTATCCTTAGACTGTGACCCCTGGTTCTGGACTTCCCCAACATTGGGAACATTCTTCTTGCATCTAACCTGTCTAAACCCGTCAGAATTTTAAACGTTTCTATGAGATCCCCTCTCATTCTTCTGAACTCCAGTGAATACAAGCCCAGTTGATCCAGTCTTTCTTGATATGTCAGTCCCGCCATCCCGGGAATCAGTCTGTATATTAATCTTCAGAAGTGTGCCCCTGACTGACATTTCCACTTCCCACACTATGAAACCTTGTGGCACCCCAGAATGCCAGTTTTTACCAGTTATTGCTCAGTTAGGGGCGGTTTTGCATCACGAGTCCAAAAACTAAGCTGAGATTGTCAAAACTGTTTTCAAATAAAACCTTTCTAGCTGGTAGGCAGTGGAGACATTCATCTCATCCGTCTAGGCTGGATTCAGAACCAGGTACCAGAGGGGAAAGGACATTATGAAGATCCGATGCATCTGCAGCTTAACACGTTGTCTCTGCATCCTGACAGTTTCTAAAAGGAATTGCAAAAGGCATTATTTCCATTTTATGGAGAATATTAGTTTCTTAATATTTACTAAAATATGAAAATAAAATTGAAGAGCTACATCATGTAGAGGGATATTTCAGTCACAATACAGTTAATTGTTGAGAGCCACATATTTTTTCAGCTACAAATGTAGAATATAAAATGAAAAGTTGATTATCTGTAGCACTTTAATTTGCCTCCAAATCTCAATATTTTACTGAGCCAAAATGCAGAAAATCATAAACTGTCTTGGCATATGTTGCATATCTTTGCTTATATAACGTCAATAGTAGATTGCATTTAATAGTTAAAGGGAGCACACAATATGAAGTTGTTCTCCTTGGAGCAGAGAAGGCTTAAGAGGTGATTTGATAGAGGTGTTTAAAATCATGAAGGGTTTAGATCGAGTAAATAAATATAAACTGTTTCCAATGGCTGAAGGGTCGATAACCAGAGGGAATAGATTGAAGGCGATTGGCAAAAGATGCGGAGGCGACATGAGGAAAACCTTTTTTACACAATGAGTGGTTAGGATTTGGGACGCACTACCTGATAGGGTGGTGGATACAGATTCAATAGTAGCCTTCAAAAAGGGAATTGGATAAATACTTTCAAGGAGAAAACATTGCAGGGATATGGAAAAAGAGCAGGGGAGTGGGACTAACTGGATTGGTCATTGAAAGAGGCGGCGCAGACTCGATGGGCTGAATGGCTTCCTTTTGTGCTGTACTGTTCCATGATTCTATGATTCTGTGAAAGGATTGTTAGGATTGGAGGATTTGAGAGGACAAATATCAACAGTACTACCTGTTCAATATGATATCAATTAGTGTTCCAGTGAACTATTGCAAGACCTTGATACTTGCATCCCCAGATTTCTATCGGTAGGTATGAAACCACAAATATGTCTTGGATATCCAATTCTACCGAACTCCTGTTTTCCTTTTATACACATTTTTCGGGGGAAGGAATGCTTAGCAAAATATTTTTTAAAAATAGGTTTGCCAAAACTACAGAGCATTTTTCAGTTAAAAGTAATTATGAAGCCATAAAATAGAAAGTGCTAATTAAGTGGCAATATTATTAGTGGGTTTATATCAGTGGGTTTATATCAGTGGGGTTTATATCAGTGGGTTTATATCAGTGGGGTTTATATCAGTGGGGTTTATATCAGTGAGTTTATATCAGTGAGTTCATAACTGTGGGGTTTATATCAGTGGGGTTTATCCCAGTGGGGCTTATATCAGTGGGTTTATATCAGTGGGGTTTATATGAATGGGGTTGATATCAGTGATGATTATATCAGTGGGGATAATATCAGTGGGGTTTATATCAGTGGGTTAATATCAGTGGGGTTTATGTCAGTGGGTTTATATCGCTGGGGTTTATATCAGTGGGGTTTATATCAGTGGGGTTTATATCAGTGGGGCTTATATCAGTGGGGTTTATATCAGTGGGTTTATATCAGTGGGGTTTATATCAGTGGGGTTTATATCACTGAGGTTTATATCAGTCGGAGTTAGATCACTGGGGTTTATATCACTGGGGTTTATATCAGTGGGGTTTATATCAGTGATGTTTATATCAGTGGGTTTATATCAGTGGGGTTTATATCAGTGGGTTTATATCAGTGGGGTTTATATGAATGGGGTTGATATCACTGAGTTTTATATCAGTGGGAGTTAGATCACTGGGGTTTATATCAGTGGGGTTTATATCAGTGGGGTTTATATCAGTGGGGTTTATATCAGTGGGGTTTATATCAGTGGGTTTATATCAGTGAGTTCATAACTGTGGGGTTTATATCAGTGGGGCTTATATCAGTGGGTTTATATCAGTGGGGTTTATATGAATGGGGTTGATATCAGTGATGATTATATCAGTGGGGATAATATCAGTGGGGTTTATATCAGTGGGTTAATATCAGTGGGGTTTATGTCAGTGGGTTTAGATCGCTGGGGTTTATATCAGTGGGGTTTATATCAGTGGGGTTTATATCAGTGGGGCTTATATCAGTGGGTTTATATCAGTGGGGTTTATATCAGTGGGTTTATATCAGTGGGGTTTATATCACTGAGGTTTATATCAGTCGGAGTTAGATCACTGGGGTTTATATCACTGGGGTTTATATCAGTGGGGTTTATATCAGTGGGGTTTATATCAGTGGGTTTATATCAGTGGGGTTTATGTCAGTGGGTTTATATCGCTGGGGTTGACATCAGTGGGGTTTATATCACTGGGGTTTATATCAGTGGAGGTTATGTCAGTGGGGTTTATATCAGTGGGTTTATATCAGTGGGATTTGTTTCAGTGGGGTTTATATCAGTGGGGTTTATCTCAATGAGTTAATATCAGTGGGTTTATATCAGTGGGTTTATATCAGTGGGGTTTATATCAGTGGGTTTATATCAGTGGGTTTATATCAGTGGGGTTTATATCAGTGGGTTTATATCAGTGGGGTTTATATCAGTGGGGTTTATATCACTGAGGTTTATATCAGTCGGAGTTAGATCACTGGGGTTTATATCAGTGGGGTTTATATCAGTGGGGTTTATATCAGTGATGTTTATATCAGTGGGGTTTATATCAGTGGGGTTTATATCAGTGGGTTTATATCAGTGGGATTTATATCAGTGGGGTTTATATCAGTGGGGTTTATCTCAGTGAGTTCATATCAGTGGGGTTTATATCTGTGGGGTTTATGTCAGTAGTGTTTTATATCAGTTATATCAATGGGGTTTATATCAGTGGGTTTAGATCAGTGGGGTATATATCAGTGGGTTTATATCAGTGGGTTTAGATCAGTTGGTTTATATCAGTGAGGTTAATATCAGTGGGTTTATATCAGTGGGTTTATATCAGTGGGGTTTATATCAGTGGGTTTATATCACTGATGTTTATATCACTGGGTTTATATCAGTGGGGTTTATATCAGTGGGGTTTATATCAGTGGGGTTTATATCAGTGGGTTTATATCAGTGGGGTTTATATGAATGGGGTTGATATCACTGAGTTTTATATCAGTGGGAGTTAGATCACTGGGGTTTATATTAGTGGGGTTTATATCAGTGGGGTTTATATCAATGGGGTTTATATCAGTGGGTTTATATCAGTGAGTTCATAACTGTGGGCTTTATATCAGTGGGGCTTATATCAGTGGGTTTATATCAGTGGGGTTTATATCAGTGGGTTTATATCAGTGGGGTTTATATCAGTGATGTTTATATCAGTGAGGTTTATATCAGTGGGGTTTATATCAGTGGGTTTATATCAGTGGGGTTTATGTCAGTGGGTTTATATCGCTGGTGTTGACATCAGTGGGGTTTATATCACTGGGGTTTATATCAGTGGAGGTTATGTCAGTGGGGTATATATCAGTGGGTTTATATCAGTGGGTTTAGATCAGTGGGGTTTATATCAGTGATGTTTATATCACTGGGTTTATATCAGTGGGGTTTATATCAGTGGGGTTTATATCAGTGGGGTTTATATCAGTGGGGTTTATATCAGTGGGTTTATATCAGTGGGGTTTATATGAATGGGGTTGATATCACTGAGTTTTATATCAGTGGGAGTTAGATCACTGGGGTTTATATCAGTGGGGTTTATATCAGTGGGGTTTATATCAGTGGGGTTTATATCAGTGGGTTTATATCAGTGAGTTCATAACTGTGGGGTTTATATCAGTGGGGCTTATATCAGTGGGTTTATATCAGTGGGGTTTATATGAATGGGGTTGATATCAGTGATGATTATATCAGTGGGGATAATATCAGTGGGTTTTATATCGCTGGGGTTTATATCAGTGGGGTTTATATCAGTGGGGCTTATATCAGTGGGTTTATATCAGTGGGGTTTATATCAGTGGGTTTATATCAGTGGGGTTTATATCAGTGGGGTTTATATCACTGAGGTTTATATCAGTCGGAGTTAGATCACTGGGGTTTATATCACTGGGGTTTATATCAGTGGGGTTTATATCAGTGATGTTTATATCAGTGGGTTTATATCAGTGGGTTTATATCAGTGGGGTTTATATCAGTGGGTTTATATCAGTGGGGTTTATATCAGTGGGTTTATATCAGTGGGTTTATATCAGTGGGGTTTATATCAGTGGGTTTATATCAGTGGGGTTTATATCAGTGGGGTTTATATCACTGAGGTTTATATCAGTCGGAGTTAGATCACTGGGGTTTATATCAGTGGGGTTTATATCAGTGGGGTTTATATCAGTGATGTTTATATCAGTGGGGTTTATATCAGTGGGGTTTATATCAGTGGGTTTATATCAGTGGGGTTTATGTCAGTGGGTTTATATCGCTGGGGTTGACATCAGTGGGGTTTATATCACTGGGGTTTATATCAGTGGAGGTTATGTCAGTGGGGTTTATATCAGTGGGATTTATATCAGTGGGATTTATATCAGTGGGGTTTATATCAGTGGGGTTTATCTCAGTGAGTTCATATCAGTGGGGTTTATATCTGTGGGGTTTATGTCAGTAGTGTTTTATATCAGTTATATCAATGGGGTTTATATCAGTGGGTTTAGATCAGTGGGGTATATATCAGTGGGTTTATATCAGTGGGTTTAGATCAGTGGGTTTATATCAGTGAGGTTAATATCAGTGGGTTTATATCAGTGGGTTTATATCAGTGATGTTTATATCACTGGGTTTATATCAGTGGGGTTTATATCAGTGGGGTTTATATCAGTGGGGTTTATATCAGTGGGTTTATAACAGTGGGGTTTATATGAATGGGGTTGATATCACTGAGTTTTATATCAGTGGGAGTTAGATCACTGGGGTTTATATCAGTGGGGTTTATATCAGTGGGGTTTATATCAATGGGGTTTATATCAGTGGGTTTATATCAGTGAGTTCATAACTGTGGGGTTTATATCAGTGGGGCTTATATCAGTGGGTTTATATCAGTGGGGTTTATATCAGTGGGTTTATATCAGTGGGGTTTATATCACTGAGGTTTATATCAGTCGGAGTTAGATCACTGGGGTTTATATCACTGGGGTTTATATCAGTGGGGTTTATATCAGTGATGTTTATATCAGTGAGGTTTATATCAGTGGGGTTTATATCAGTGGGTTTATATCAGTGGGGTTTATGTCAGTGGGTTTATATCGCTGGTGTTGACATCAGTGGGGTTTATATCACTGGGGTTTATATCAGTGGAGGTTATGTCAGTGGGGTTTATATCAGTGGGTTTATATCAGTGGGATTTATATCAGTGGGGTTTATATCAGTGGGGTTTATTTCAGTGAGTTCATATCAGTGGGGTTTATATCTGTGGGGTTTATGTCAGTAGTGTTTTATATCAGTTATATCAATGGGGTTTATATCAGTGGGTTTATATCAGTGGGTTTATATCAGTGTTTTTAGAATCAGTGGGTTTAGATCAGTGGGGTTTATATCAGTGGGTTTATATCAGTGGGGTTTATATCAGTGGGTTCAGATCAGTGGGGTATATATCAGTGGGTTTATATCAGTGGGTTTAGATCAGTGGGGTTTATATCAGTGATGTTTATATCACTGGGTTTATATCAGTGGGGTTTATATCAGTGGGGTTTATATCAGTGGGGTTTATATCAGTGGGGTTTATATCAGTGGGTTTATATCAGTGGGGTTTATATGAATGGGGTTGATATCACTGAGTTTTATATCAGTGGGAGTTAGATCACTGGGGTTTATATCAGTGGGGTTTATATCAGTGGGGTTTATATCAGTGGGTTTATATCAGTGAGTTCATAACTGTGGGGTTTATATCAGTGGGGCTTATATCAGTGGGTTTATATCAGTGGGGTTTATATGAATGGGGTTGATATCAGTGATGATTATATCAGTGGGGATAATATCAGTGGGTTTTATATCGCTGGGGTTTATATCAGTGGGGTTTATATCAGTGGGGCTTATATCAGTGGGTTTATATCAGTGGGGTTTATATCAGTGGGGTTTATATCAGTGGGGTTTATATCACTGAGGTTTATATCAGTCGGAGTTAGATCACTGGGGTTTATATCACTGGGGTTTATATCAGTGGGGTTTATATCAGTGATGTTTATATCAGTGGGTTTATATCAGTGGGTTTATATCAGTGGGGTTTATATCAGTGGGTTTATATCAGTGGGGTTTATATCAGTGGGTTTATATCAGTGGGTTTATATCAGTGGGGTTTATATCAGTGGGTTTATATCAGTGGGGTTTATATCAGTGGGGTTTATATCACTGAGGTTTATATCAGTCGGAGTTAGATCACTGGGGTTTATATCAGTGGGGTTTATATCAGTGGTGTTTATATCAGTGATGTTTATATCAGTGGGGTTTATATCAGTGGGGTTTATATCAGTGATGTTTATATCAGTGGGGTTTATATCAGTGGGGTTTATATCAGTGGGTTTATATCAGTGGGGTTTATGTCAGTGGGTTTATATCGCTGGGGTTGACATCAGTGGGGTTTATATCACTGGGGTTTATATCAGTGGAGGTTATGTCAGTGGGGTTTATATCAGTGGGTTTATATCAGTGGGATTTATATCAGTGGGGTTTATATCAGTGGGGTTTATCTCAGTGAGTTCATATCAGTGGGGTTTATATCTGTGGGGTTTATGTCAGTAGTGTTTTATATCAGTTATATCAATGGGATTTATATCAGTCGGGTTTATATCAGAGTGTTTATATCAATGGGGTTTATATCAGTGGGATTTATATCAGGGGGGTTTATATCACTGGAGTTTATATCAGTGGGCTTTATATCAGTGGGTTTATATCAGTGGGTTTATATCGCTGGGATTAATATCAGTGGGGTTTATATCAGTGTGTTTATATTAGTGGGGTTTACATCAGTGGGTTTATATCAGTGGGGTTTATATCAGTGGGTTTATATCAGTAGGTTTATATCAGTGAGTTCATAACAGTGGGGTTTATATCAGTGGGGCTTATATCAGTGGGTTTATATCAGTGGGGTTTATATGAATGGGGTTGATATCAGTGATGATTATATCAGTAGGGATAATATCAGTGGGGTTTATATCAGTGGGTTAATATCAGTGGGGTTTATGTCAGTGGGTTTATATCGCTGGGGTTTATATCAGTGGGGCTTATATCAGTGGGTTTATATCAGTGGGGTTTATATCAGTGGGTTTATATCAGTGGGGTTTATATCAGTGGGGTTTATATCACTGAGGTTTATATCAGTCGGAGTTAGATCACTGGGGTTTATATCAGTGGGGTTTATATCAGTGGGGTTTATATCAGTGGGGTTTATATCAGTGGGTTTATATCAGTGAGTTCATAACTGTGGGGTTTATATCAGTGGGGCTTATATCAGTGGGTTTATATCAGTGGGGTTTATATCAGTGGGTTTATATCAGTGGGGTTTATATCAGTGGGGTTTATATCAGTGGGTTTATATCAGTGAGTTCATAACTGTGGGGTTTATATCAGTGGGGCTTATATCAGTGGGTTTATATCAGTGGGGTTTATATGAATGATGTTGATATCAGTGATGATTATATCAGTGGGGATAATATCAGTGGGGTTTATATCAGTGGGTTAATATCAGTGGGGTTTATGTCAGTGGGTTTATATCGCTGGGGTTTATATCAGTGGGGTTTGTATCAGTGGGGTTTATATCAGTGGGGCTTATATCAGTGGGTTTATGTCAGTGGGGTTTATATCAGTGGGTTTATATCAGTGGGGTTTATATCAGTGGGGTTTATATCACTGAGGTTTATATCAGTCGGAGTTAGATCACTGGGGTTTATATCAGTGGGGTTTATATCAGTGGGGTTTATATCACTGGAGTTTATATCAGTGGGGTTTATATCAGTGGGTTTATATCAGTAGGTTTATATCAGTGAGTTCATAACAGTGGGGTTTATATCAGTGGGGCTTATATCAGTGGGTTTATATCAGTGGGGTTTATATGAATGGGGTTGATATCAGTGATGATTATATCAGTGGGGATAATTCAGTGGGGTTTATGTCAGTGGGTTAATATCAGTGGGGTTTATGTCAGTGGGTTTATATCGCTGGGGTTTATATCAGTGGGGTTTATATCAGTGGGGCTTATATCAGTGGGTTTATATCAGTGGGGTTTATATCAGTGGGTTTATATCAGTGGGGTTTATATCAGTGGGGTTTATATCACTGAGGTTTATATCAGTCGGAGTTAGATCACTGGGGTTTATATCAGTTGGGTTTATATCAGTGGGGTTTATCTCAGTGGGGTTCACATCAGTGGGTTTACATCAGTTGGGTTTCTATCAATGGGATTTATATCAGTCGGGTTTATATCAGAGTGTTTATATCAATGGGGTTTATCTCAGTGGGGTTCACGTCAGTGGGTTTATATGAGTGGGGTTTACATCAGTGGGTTTATATCAGTGGGGTTTATATCAGTGGGATTTATATCAATGGGGTTTATATCAGTGGGGTTTATATCAGTGAGTTTATATTAGTGGGTTTATATCAGGGGGGTTTATATCACTGGAGTTTATATCAGTGGGCTTTATATCAGTGGGTATATATCAATGGGCTTGAAATCTATGGGGTTTATATCAGTGTGTTTATATCGGTGGGGTTTATGTCAGTGGGTTTATATCGCTGGGATTAATATCAGTGGGGTTTATATCAGTGTGTTTATATTAGTGGGGTTTACATCAGTGGGTTTATATCAGTGGGGTTTATATCAGTGGGTTTATATCAGTAGGTTTATATCAGTGAGTTCATAACAGTGGGGTTTAAATCAGTGGGGCTTATATCAGTGGGTTTATATCAGTGGGGTTTATATGAATGGGGTTGATATCAGTGATGATTATATCAGTGGGGATAATATCAGTGGGTTTTATATCGCTGGGGTTTATATCAGTGGGGTTTATATCAGTGGGGCTTATATCAGTGGGTTTATATCAGTGGGGTTTATATGAATGGGGTTGATATCAGTGATGATTATATCAGTGGGGATAATATCAGTGGGGTTTATGTCAGTGGGTTAATATCAGTGGGGTTTATGTCAGTGGGTTTATATCGCTGGGGTTTATATCAGTGGGGTTTATATCAGTGGGGTTTATATCAGTGGGGCTTATATCAGTGGGTTTATATCAGTGGGGTTTATATCAGTGGGTTTATATCAGTGGGGTTTATATCAGTGGGTTTATATCAGTGGGGTTTATATCAGTGGGTTTATATCAGTGGGTTTATATCAGTGGGGTTTATATCAGTGGGGTTTATATCAGTGATGTTTATATCAGTGGGGTTTATATCAGTGGGGTTTATATCAGTGGGTTTATATCAGTGATGTTTATATCAGTGGGGTTTATATCAGTGGGGTTTATATCAGTGGGTTTATATCAGTGGGGTTTATGTCAGTGGGTTTATATCGCTGGGGTTGACATCAGTGGGGTTTATATCACTGGGGTTTATATCAGCGGAGGTTATGTCAGTGGGGTTTATATCAGTGGGTTTATATCAGTGGGATTTATATCAGTGGGGTTTATATCAGTGGGGTTTATCTCAGTGAGTTCATATCAGTGGGGTTTATATCTGTGGGGTTTATGTCAGTAGTGTTTTATATCAGTTATATCAATGGGGTTTATATCAGTGGGTTTATATCAGTGGGTTTATATCAGTGAGGTTAATATCAGTGGGTTTATATCAGTGGGTTTATATCAGTGGGGTTTATATCAGTGGGTTTATATCAGTGGGGTTTATATCAGTGGGTTTATATCAGTGGGGTTTATATCAGTGGGTTTAGATCAGTGGGGTATATATCAGTGGGTTTATATCAGTGGGGTTTATATCAGTGGGTTTAGATCAGTGGGGTTTATATCAGTGATGTTTATATCAGTGGGGTTTATATCAGTGGGGTTTATATCAGTGGGGCTTATATCAGTGGGTTTATATCAGTGGGGTTTATATCAGTGGGTTTATATCAGTGGGGTTTATATCAGTGGGGTTTATATCACTGAGGTTTATATCAGTCGGAGTTAGATCACCGGGGTTTATATCACTGGGGTTTATATCAGTGGGGTTTATATCACTGGAGTTTATATCAGTGGGGTTTATATCAGTGGGTTTATATCAGTAGGTTTATATCAGTGAGTTCATAACAGTGGGGTTTATATCAGTGGGGTTTATATCAGTGGGGTTTATATCAGTGGGATTTATATCAGTGGGTTTACATCAGTTGAGTTTCTATCAGTAGGATTTATATCAGTGGGGTTTATATCAGTGTGATTATATCAGTGGGTTTATCTCAGTGGGGTTCACATCAGTGGGTTTACATCAGTTGGGTTTCTATCAATGGGATTTATATCAGTCGGGTTTATATCAGAGTGTTTATATCAATGGGGTTTATCTCAGTGGGGTTCACATCAGTGGGTTTACATCAGTTGGGTTTCTATCAATGGGATTTATATCAGTCGGGTTTATATCAGAGTGTTTATATCAATGGGGTTTATCTCAGTGGGGTTCACGTCAGTGGGTTTATATTAGTGGGGTTTACATCAGTGGGTTTATATCAGTGGTGTTTATATCAGTGGGATTTATATCAATGGGGTTTATATCAGTGGGGTTTATATCAGTGAGTTTATATCAGTGGGTTTATATCAGGGTGGTTTATATCACTGGAGTTTATATCAGTGGACTTTATATCAGTGGGTTTATATCAGTGGGTTTATATCAGTGAGGTTAATATCAGTGGGTTTATATCAGTGGGTTTATATCAGTTGGGTTTATATCAGTGGGTTTATATCAGTGGGGTTTATATCAGTGGATTTATATCAGTGGGGTTTATATCAGTGGGGTTTATATCACTGAGGTTTATATCAGTCGGAGTTAGATCACTGGGGTTTATATCACTGGGGTTTATATCAGTGGGTTTATATCAGTGAGGTTAATATCAGTGGGTTTATATCAGTGGGTTTATATCAGTGGGGTTTATATCAGTGGGTTTATATCAGTGGGGTTTATATCAGTGGGTTTATATCAGTGCGGTTTATATCAGTGGGGTTTATATCACTGAGGTTTATATCAGTCGGAGTTAGATCACTGGGGTTTATATCACTGGGGTTTATATCAGTGGGGTTTATATCAGTGATGTTTATATCAGTGGGGTTTATATCAGTGGGTTTATATCGCTGGGGTTGACATCAGTGGGGTTTATATCACTGGGGTTTATATCAGTGGAGGTTATGTCAGTGGGGTTTATATCAGTGGGTTTATATCAGTGGGATTTATATCAGTGGGGTTTACATCAGTGGGTTTACATCAGTTGGGTTTCTATCAATGGGATTTATATCAGTGGGGTTTATATCAGTGTGATTATATCAGTGGGGTTTATCTCAGTGGGGTTCACGTCAGTGGGTTTATATTAGTGGGGTTTACATCAGTGGGTTTATATCAGTGGGGTTTATATCAGTGGGATTTATATCAATGGGGTTTATATCAGTGGGGTTTATATCAGTGAGTTTATATCAGTGGGTTTATATCAGGGGGGTTTATATCACTGGAGTTTATATCAGTGGGCTTTATATCAGTGGGTTTATATCAGTGGGTTTATAGCAATGGGCTTTAAATCTATGGGGTTTATATCAGTGTGTTTATATCGATGGGGTTTATGTCAGTGGGTTTATATCGCTGGGATTAATATCAGTGGGGTTTATATCAGTGTGTTTATATTAGTGGGGTTTACATCAGTGGGTTTATATCTGTGGGGTTTATATCAGTGGGGTTTATATCACTGGAGTTTATATCAGTAAGGTTTATATGAGTGGGTTTATATCAGTAGGTTTATATCAATGGGGTTTATATCAGTGGGTTTATATCGGTGGGGGTTATATCGATGGGGTTTTTGTCAGTGGGTTTATATCGCTGGGGGTTATATCAGTGGGGTTTTTATCAGTGGGTTCATATCAGTGGGGTTTATATCAGTGGGGTTTATATCAGTGGGTTTATATCAGTGAGGTTTATATCAGTGGATTTATATCAGTGGGGTTTATATCAGTTTGGGTTATATCAGTGGGGTTTATATCAGTGGGGTTTTTATCAGTGGGTTTATATCGGTGGGGGTTATATCGATGGGGTATATGTCAGTGGGTTTATATCACTGGGGTTTATATCAGTGGGGTTTATATCAGTGGGGTTATATTCGTGGGGTTTACATCAGTGGGTTTATATCAGTGAGGTTTATATCAGTGGGGTTTATATCACTGGAGTTTATATCAGTGGGGTTCATATCAGTGGGTTTATATCAGTGGGGTTTATAATAGTGGGTTTATATCAGCGGGTTTATATCGGTGGGGGTTTTATCGATGGGGTTTTTGTCAGTGGGTTTATATCGCTGGGGTTTTTATCAGTGGGGTTTATATCAGTGGGTTTATATCATTGAGGTTTACAACAGTGAGTTTCTATCAGTGGGGTTTATATCAGTGGGTTTATATCCGTGGATTTATATCAGTGGGGTTTATATCAGTGGGTTTATATCAGTGGGGTTTATATCAGTGGGTTTATATCAGTGGGTTTATATCAGTGGGGTTTATATCAGTGGGTTTATATCGGTGGGGGTTATATCGATGGGGTTTATGTCAGCGGGTTTATATCAGTGGGTTTATATCAGTGGGGTTTATATCAGTGGGGTTATATCGGTGGGGGTTATATCGATGGGGTTTATGTCAGCGGGTTTATATCACTGGCGTTTATATCAGTGGGGTTTATATCAGTGGGGTTATATCAGTGTGTTTATATCGGTGGGGGTTATATTGGTGGGGTTTATGTCAGTGGGCTTATATCGCTGGGGTTTATATCAGTGGGGTTTATATCAATGGGGTTTTTATCAGTGGGTTCATATCAGTGGGGTTTGTATCAGTGCGGTTTATATCTGTGGGGGTTATATCAGTGGGTTTATATCATTGGGGTTTATATCAGTGGGGTTTATATCAGTGATGTTTATATCAGTGGGGTTTATATCAGTGGGTTTATATCGCTGGGGTTGACATCAGTGGGGTTTATATCACTGGGGTTTATATCAGTGGAGGTTATGTCAGTGGGGTTTATATCAGTGGGTTTATATCAGTGGGATTTATATCAGTGGGGTTTACATCAGTGAGTTTACATCAGTTGGGTTTCTATCAATGGGATTTATATCAGTGGGGTTTATATCAGTGTGATTATATCAGTGGGGTTTATCTCAGTGGGGTTCACGTCAGTGGGTTTATATTAGTGGGGTTTACATCAGTGGGTTTATATCAGTGGGGTTTATATCAGTGGGATTTATATCAATGGGGTTTATATCAGTGGGGTTTATATCAGTGAGTTTATATCAGTGGGTTTATATCAGGGGGGTTTATATCACTGGAGTTTATATCAGTGGGCTTTATATCAGTGGGTTTATATCAGTGGGTTTATAGCAATGGGCTTTAAATCTATGGGGTTTATATCAGTGTGTTTATATCGATGGGGTTTATGTCAGTGGGTTTATATCGCTGGGATTAATATCAGTGGGGTTTATATCAGTGTGTTTATATTAGTGGGGTTTACATCAGTGGGTTTATATCTGTGGGGTTTATATCAGTGGGGTTTATATCACTGGAGTTTATATCAGTAAGGTTTATATGAGTGGGTTTATATCAGTAGGTTTATATCAATGGGGTTTATATCAGTGGGTTTATATCGGTGGGGGTTATATCGATGGGGTTTTTGTCAGTGGGTTTATATCGCTGGGGGTTATATCAGTGGGGTTTTTATCAGTGGGTTCATATCAGTGGGGTTTATATCAGTGGGGTTTATATCAGTGGGTTTATATCAGTGAGGTTTATATCAGTGGATTTATATCAGTGGGGTTTATATCAGTTTGGGTTATATCAGTGGGGTTTATATCAGTGGGGTTTTTATCAGTGGGTTTATATCGGTGGGGGTTATATCGATGGGGTATATGTCAGTGGGTTTATATCACTGGGGTTTATATCAGTGGGGTTTATATCAGTGGGGTTATATTCGTGGGGTTTACATCAGTGGGTTTATATCAGTGAGGTTTATATCAGTGGGGTTTATATCACTGGAGTTTATATCAGTGGGGTTCATATCAGTGGGTTTATATCAGTGGGGTTTATAATAGTGGGTTTATATCAGCGGGTTTATATCGGTGGGGGTTTTATCGATGGGGTTTTTGTCAGTGGGTTTATATCGCTGGGGTTTTTATCAGTGGGGTTTATATCAGTGGGTTTATATCATTGAGGTTTACAACAGTGAGTTTCTATCAGTGGGGTTTATATCAGTGGGTTTATATCCGTGGATTTATATCAGTGGGGTTTATATCAGTGGGTTTATATCAGTGGGGTTTATATCAGTGGGTTTATATCAGTGGGTTTATATCAGTGGGGTTTATATCAGTGGGTTTATATCGGTGGGGGTTATATCGATGGGGTTTATGTCAGCGGGTTTATATCAGTGGGTTTATATCAGTGGGGTTTATATCAGTGGGGTTATATCGGTGGGGGTTATATCGATGGGGTTTATGTCAGCGGGTTTATATCACTGGCGTTTATATCAGTGGGGTTTATATCAGTGGGGTTATATCAGTGTGTTTATATCGGTGGGGGTTATATTGGTGGGGTTTATGTCAGTGGGCTTATATCGCTGGGGTTTATATCAGTGGGGTTTATATCAATGGGGTTTTTATCAGTGGGTTCATATCAGTGGGGTTTGTATCAGTGCGGTTTATATCTGTGGGGGTTATATCAGTGGGTTTATATCATTGGGGTTTATATCAGTGGGGTTTATATCAGTGATGTTTATATCAGTGGGGTTTATATCAGTGGGTTTATATCGCTGGGGTTGACATCAGTGGGGTTTATATCACTGGGGTTTATATCAGTGGAGGTTATGTCAGTGGGGTTTATATCAGTGGGTTTATATCAGTGGGATTTATATCAGTGGGGTTTACATCAGTGGGTTTACATCAGTTGGGTTTCTATCAATGGGATTTATATCAGTGGGGTTTATATCAGTGTGATTATATCAGTGGGGTTTATCTCAGTGGGGTTCACGTCAGTGGGTTTATATTAGTGGGGTTTACATCAGTGGGTTTATATCAGTGGGGTTTATATCAGTGGGATTTATATCAATGGGGTTTATATCAGTGGGGTTTATATCAGTGAGTTTATATCAGTGGGTTTATATCAGGGGGGTTTATATCACTGGAGTTTATATCAGTGGGCTTTATATCAGTGGGTTTATATCAGTGGGTTTATAGCAATGGGCTTTAAATCTATGGGGTTTATATCAGTGTGTTTATATCGATGGGGTTTATGTCAGTGGGTTTATATCGCTGGGATTAATATCAGTGGGGTTTATATCAGTGTGTTTATATTAGTGGGGTTTACATCAGTGGGTTTATATCTGTGGGGTTTATATCAGTGGGGTTTATATCACTGGAGTTTATATCAGTAAGGTTTATATGAGTGGGTTTATATCAGTAGGTTTATATCAATGGGGTTTATATCAGTGGGTTTATATCGGTGGGGGTTATATCGATGGGGTTTTTGTCAGTGGGTTTATATCGCTGGGGGTTATATCAGTGGGGTTTTTATCAGTGGGTTCATATCAGTGGGGTTTATATCAGTGGGGTTTATATCAGTGGGTTTATATCAGTGAGGTTTATATCAGTGGATTTATATCAGTGGGGTTTATATCAGTTTGGGTTATATCAGTGGGGTTTATATCAGTGGGGTTTTTATCAGTGGGTTTATATCGGTGGGGGTTATATCGATGGGGTATATGTCAGTGGGTTTATATCACTGGGGTTTATATCAGTGGGGTTTATATCAGTGGGGTTATATTCGTGGGGTTTACATCAGTGGGTTTATATCAGTGAGGTTTATATCAGTGGGGTTTATATCACTGGAGTTTATATCAGTGGGGTTCATATCAGTGGGTTTATATCAGTGGGGTTTATAATAGTTGGTTTATATCAGCGGGTTTATATCGGTGGGGGTTTTATCGATGGGGTTTTTGTCAGTGGGTTTATATCGCTGGGGTTTTTATCAGTGGGGTTTATATCAGTGGGTTTATATCATTGAGGTTTACAACAGTGAGTTTCTATCAGTGGGGTTTATATCAGTGGGTTTATATCCGTGGATTTATATCAGTGGGGTTTATATCAGTGGGTTTATATCAGTGGGGTTTATATCAGTGGGTTTATATCAGTGGGTTTATATCAGTGGGGTTTATATCAGTGGGTTTATATCGGTGGGGGTTATATCGATGGGGTTTATGTCAGCGGGTTTATATCAGTAGGTTTATATCAGTGGGGTTTATATCAGTGGGTTTATATCGGTGGGGGTTATATCGATGGGGTTTATGTCAGCGGGTTTATATCACTGGCGTTTATATCAGTGGGGTTTATATCAGTGGGGTTATATCAGTGTGTTTATATCGGTGGGGGTTATATTGGTGGGGTTTATGTCAGTGGGCTTATATCGCTGGGGTTTATATCAGTGGGGTTTATATCAATGGGGTTTTTATCAGTGGGTTCATATCAGTGGGGTTTGTATCAGTGCGGTTTATATCTGTGGGGGTTATATCAGTGGGTTTATATCATTGGGGTTTATATCAGTGGGGTTTATATCGGTGGTGTTTATATCACTGGAGTTTATATCAGTGGGGTTTATATCAGTGAGTTTATATCAGTGGGATTTATATCAGTGATGTTTCAGTGGGGTTTATATCAGTGGGTTTATATCAGAGGGGTTTATATCAGTGATGTTTATATCAGTGGGGTTTATATCAGTTTGGGTTATATCAGTGGGGTTTATATCAGTGGGTTTATATCAGTGGGTTTATATCAGGGGGGGTTTTATCGATGGGGTTTTTGTCAGTGGGTTTATATCGCTGGGGTTTATATCAGCGGGGTTTTTATCAGTGGGTTCATATCAGTGGTGTTTATATCATTGGGGTTTATATCAGTGGGTTTATGTCATTGGGGTTTATATCAGTGGGGTTTATATCAGTGAGTTTATATCATTGGGTTTATATCAGTGGGATTTATATCAGTGGGGTTTATATCAGTGGGTTTTATATCACTGGGGTTATATCAGTGTGTTTATATAGGTGGGGGTTATATTGGTGGGGTTTATGTCAGTGGGTTTATATCAGTGGGGTTTATATCAGTGGGGTTTCAACAGTGATGTTTATATCAGTGGGGTTTATATCAGTTTGGGTTATATCAGTGGGGTTTATATCAGTGGGTTTATATCAGTGGGTTTTATCGGTGTGGTTTATATCACTGGAGTTTATATCAGTGGGGTTTATATCAGTGAGTTTATATCAGTGGGGTTTATATCAGTGGGGTTATATCAGTGTGTTTATATCGGTGGGGGTTATATTGGTAGGGTTTATGTCAGTGGGTTTATATCGCTGGGGTTTCTATCAGTGGGTTTATATAAGTGTGTTTATATCAGTGAGGATTATATCAGTGGGGTTTGTATCAGTGGGGTTTATATCAGTGGGGGTTGTATCAGTGGGTTTATATCAGGGGGGTTTATATCAGTGAGTTTATATCAGTGGGTTTATATCAGTAGGGTTTATATCACTGAGGTTTATATCAGTGGGAGTTAGATCACTGTGGTTTATATCACTGGGGTATATATCAGTGGGGTTTATATCAGTGATGTTTATATCAGTGGGGTTTATATCAGTGTGGTTTATATCAGTGGGTTTATATCAGTGGGGTTTATATCAGTGGGGTTTATATCAGTGGGAGTTAGATCACTGGGGTTTATATCACTGGGGTTTATATCAGTGGGGTTATATCAGTGTGTTTATATCGGTGGGGGTTATATTGCTGGGGTTTATGTCAGTGGGTTTATATCGCTGGGGTTTATATCAGTGGGGTTTATATCAGTGGGGTTTTTATCAGTGGGTTCATATCAGTAGGGTTTATATCACTGGGGTTTATATCACTTGGGTTTATATCACTGGTGTTTATATCAGTGGGGTTTATATCAGTGATGTTTATATCAGTTGTGTTTTTATCAGTGGGGTTTATATCAGTGGGTTTACATCAGTGGGGTTTATATCAGTGGGGTTTATATCACTAAGGTTTAAATCAGTGGGAGTTCGATCAGTGGGGTTTATATCAGTGGGGTTTATATCAGTGGGGTTTATATCAGTGGGGTTTATATCAGTGGGTTCATATCAGTGGGGTTTATATCAGTGACGTTTGTATCAGTCGGGTTTATATCAGTGGGGGTTATATCAGTGGGTTTATATCAGTGGGGTTTAAATCAGTTGGGTTTCTATCCATGGGGTTTATATCAGTCGGTTTATATCAGTGGGGTTTATATCAGTGGGTTTATATCAGTGGGTTTATGTCAGTGGGGTTTATATCAGTGGGTTTATATCGGTGGGGGTTATATCGATGGGGTTTATGTCAGTGGGTTTATATCACTGGGGTTTATTTCAGTGGGGTTTATATCAGTGGGGTTATATCAGTGTATTTATATCGGTGGGGGTTATATTGGTGGGGTTTATGTCAGTGGGTTTATATCGCTGGGGTTTATATCAGTGGGGTTTATATCAGTGGGTTCATATCAGTGGGGTTTATATCAGTGGGATTTGTTTCAGTGGGGTTTATATCAGTGGGGTTTATATCAGTGAGTTTATATCAGTGGGGTTATATCAGTGTGTTTGTATCGGTGGGGGTTATATTTGTGGGGTTTATGTCAGTGGGTTTATATCGCTGGGGTTTATATCAGTGGGTTTATATCAGTGGGATTTATATCAGTGGGGTTTATATCAGTGGGGTTTATTTCAGTGAGTTCATATCAGTGGGGTTTATATCTGTGGGGTTTATGTCAGTAGTGTTTTATATCAGTTATATCAATGGGGTTTATATCAGTGGGTTTATATCAGTGGGTTTATATCAGTGTTTTTAGAATCAGTGGGTTTAGATCAGTGGGGTTTATATCAGTGGGTTTATATCAGTGGGGTTTATATCAGTGGGTTCAGATCAGTGGGGTATATATCAGTGGGTTTATATCAGTGGGTTTAGATCAGTGGGGTTTATATCAGTGATGTTTATATCACTGGGTTTATATCAGTGGGGTTTATATCAGTGGGGTTTATATCAGTGGGGTTTATATCAGTGGGGTTTATATCAGTGGGTTTATATCAGTGGGGTTTATATGAATGGGGTTGATATCACTGAGTTTTATATCAGTGGGAGTTAGATCACTGGGGTTTATATCAGTGGGGTTTATATCAGTGGGGTTTATATCAGTGGGTTTATATCAGTGAGTTCATAACTGTGGGGTTTATATCAGTGGGGCTTATATCAGTGGGTTTATATCAGTGGGGTTTATATGAATGGGGTTGATATCAGTGATGATTATATCAGTGGGGATAATATCAGTGGGTTTTATATCGCTGGGGTTTATATCAGTGGGGTTTATATCAGTGGGGCTTATATCAGTGGGTTTATATCAGTGGGGTTTATATCAGTGGGGTTTATATCAGTGGGGTTTATATCACTGAGGTTTATATCAGTCGGAGTTAGATCACTGGGGTTTATATCACTGGGGTTTATATCAGTGGGGTTTATATCAGTGATGTTTATATCAGTGGGTTTATATCAGTGGGTTTATATCAGTGGGGTTTATATCAGTGGGTTTATATCAGTGGGGTTTATATCAGTGGGTTTATATCAGTGGGTTTATATCAGTGGGGTTTATATCAGTGGGTTTATATCAGTGGGGTTTATATCAGTGGGGTTTATATCACTGAGGTTTATATCAGTCGGAGTTAGATCACTGGGGTTTATATCAGTGGGGTTTATATCAGTGGTGTTTATATCAGTGATGTTTATATCAGTGGGGTTTATATCAGTGGGGTTTATATCAGTGGGTTTATATCAGTGGGGTTTATGTCAGTGGGTTTATATCGCTGGGGTTGACATCAGTGGGGTTTATATCACTGGGGTTTATATCAGTGGAGGTTATGTCAGTGGGGTTTATATCAGTGGGTTTATATCAGTGGGATTTATATCAGTGGGGTTTATATCAGTGGGGTTTATCTCAGTGAGTTCATATCAGTGGGGTTTATATCTGTGGGGTTTATGTCAGTAGTGTTTTATATCAGTTATATCAATGGGATTTATATCAGTCGGGTTTATATCAGAGTGTTTATATCAATGGGGTTTATATCAGTGGGATTTATATCAGGGGGGTTTATATCACTGGAGTTTATATCAGTGGGCTTTATATCAGTGGGTTTATATCAGTGGGTTTATATCGCTGGGATTAATATCAGTGGGGTTTATATCAGTGTGTTTATATTAGTGGGGTTTACATCAGTGGGTTTATATCAGTGGGGTTTATATCAGTGGGTTTATATCAGTAGGTTTATATCAGTGAGTTCATAACAGTGGGGTTTATATCAGTGGGGCTTATATCAGTGGGTTTATATCAGTGGGGTTTATATGAATGGGGTTGATATCAGTGATGATTATATCAGTGGGGATAATATCAGTGGGGTTTATATCAGTGGGTTAATATCAGTGGGGTTTATGTCAGTGGGTTTATATCGCTGGGGTTTATATCAGTGGGGCTTATATCAGTGGGTTTATATCAGTGGGGTTTATATCAGTGGGTTTATATCAGTGGGGTTTATATCAGTGGGGTTTATATCACTGAGGTTTATATCAGTCGGAGTTAGATCACTGGGGTTTATATCAGTGGGGTTTATATCAGTGGGGTTTATATCAGTGGGGTTTATATCAGTGGGTTTATATCAGTGAGTTCATAACTGTGAGGTTTATATCAGTGGGGCTTATATCAGTGGGTTTATATCAGTGGGGTTTATATCAGTGGGTTTATATCAGTGGGGTTTATATCAGTGGGGTTTATATCAGTGGGTTTATATCAGTGAGTTCATAACTGTGGGGTTTATATCAGTGGGGCTTATATCAGTGGGTTTATATCAGTGGGGTTTATATGAATGATGTTGATATCAGTGATGATTATATCAGTGGGGATAATATCAGTGGGGTTTATATCAGTGGGTTAATATCAGTGGGGTTTATGTCAGTGGGTTTATATCGCTGGGGTTTATATCAGTGGGGTTTGTATCAGTGGGGTTTATATCAGTGGGGCTTATATCAGTGGGTTTATGTCAGTGGGGTTTATATCAGTGGGTTTATATCAGTGGGGTTTATATCAGTGGGGTTTATATCACTGAGGTTTATATCAGTCGGAGTTAGATCACTGGGGTTTATATCAGTGGGGTTTATATCAGTGGGGTTTATATCACTGGAGTTTATATCAGTGGGGTTTATATCAGTGGGTTTATATCAGTAGGTTTATATCAGTGAGTTCATAACAGTGGGGTTTATATCAGTGGGGCTTATATCAGTGGGTTTATATCAGTGGGGTTTATATGAATGGGGTTGATATCAGTGATGATTATATCAGTGGGGATAATTCAGTGGGGTTTATGTCAGTGGGTTAATATCAGTGGGGTTTATGTCAGTGGGTTTATATCGCTGGGGTTTATATCAGTGGGGTTTATATCAGTGGGGCTTATATCAGTGGGTTTATATCAGTGGGGTTTATATCAGTGGGTTTATATCAGTGGGGTTTATATCAGTGGGGTTTATATCACTGAGGTTTATATCAGTCGGAGTTAGATCACTGGGGTTTATATCAGTTGGGTTTATATCAGTGGGGTTTATCTCAGTGGGGTTCACATCAGTGGGTTTACATCAGTTGGGTTTCTATCAATGGGATTTATATCAGTCGGGTTTATATCAGAGTGTTTATATCAATGGGGTTTATCTCAGTGGGGTTCACGTCAGTGGGTTTATATGAGTGGGGTTTACATCAGTGGGTTTATATCAGTGGGGTTTATATCAGTGGGATTTATATCAATGGGGTTTATATCAGTGGGGTTTATATCAGTGAGTTTATATTAGTGGGTTTATATCAGGGGGGTTTATATCACTGGAGTTTATATCAGTGGGCTTTATATCAGTGGGTATATATCAATGGGCTTGAAATCTATGGGGTTTATATCAGTGTGTTTATATCGGTGGGGTTTATGTCAGTGGGTTTATATCGCTGGGATTAATATCAGTGGGGTTTATATCAGTGTGTTTATATTAGTGGGGTTTACATCAGTGGGTTTATATCAGTGGGGTTTATATCAGTGGGTTTATATCAGTAGGTTTATATCAGTGAGTTCATAACAGTGGGGTTTAAATCAGTGGGGCTTATATCAGTGGGTTTATATCAGTGGGGTTTATATGAATGGGGTTGATATCAGTGATGATTATATCAGTGGGGATAATATCAGTGGGTTTTATATCGCTGGGGTTTATATCAGTGGGGTTTATATCAGTGGGGCTTATATCAGTGGGTTTATATCAGTGGGGTTTATATGAATGGGGTTGATATCAGTGATGATTATATCAGTGGGGATAATATCAGTGGGGTTTATGTCAGTGGGTTAATATCAGTGGGGTTTATGTCAGTGGGTTTATATCGCTGGGGTTTATATCAGTGGGGTTTATATCAGTGGGGTTTATATCAGTGGGGCTTATATCAGTGGGTTTATATCAGTGGGGTTTATATCAGTGGGTTTATATCAGTGGGGTTTATATCAGTGGGTTTATATCAGTGGGGTTTATATCAGTGGGTTTATATCAGTGGGTTTATATCAGTGGGGTTTATATCAGTGGGGTTTATATCAGTGATGTTTATATCAGTGGGGTTTATATCAGTGGGGTTTATATCAGTGGGTTTATATCAGTGGGGTTTATGTCAGTGGGTTTATATCGCTGGGGTTGACATCAGTGGGGTTTATATCACTGGGGTTTATATCAGCGGAGGTTATGTCAGTGGGGTTTATATCAGTGGGTTTATATCAGTGGGATTTATATCAGTGGGGTTTATATCAGTGGGGTTTATCTCAGTGAGTTCATATCAGTGGGGTTTATATCTGTGGGGTTTATGTCAGTAGTGTTTTATATCAGTTATATCAATGGGGTTTATATCAGTGGGTTTATATCAGTGGGTTTATATCAGTGAGGTTAATATCAGTGGGTTTATATCAGTGGGTTTATATCAGTGGGGTTTATATCAGTGGGTTTATATCAGTGGGGTTTATATCAGTGGGTTTATATCAGTGGGGTTTATATCAGTGGGTTTAGATCAGTGGGGTATATATCAGTGGGTTTATATCAGTGGGGTTTATATCAGTGGGTTTAGATCAGTGGGGTTTATATCAGTGATGTTTATATCAGTGGGGTTTATATCAGTGGGGTTTATATCAGTGGGGCTTATATCAGTGGGTTTATATCAGTGGGGTTTATATCAGTGGGTTTATATCAGTGGGGTTTATATCAGTGGGGTTTATATCACTGAGGTTTATATCAGTCGGAGTTAGATCACCGGGGTTTATATCACTGGGGTTTATATCAGTGGGGTTTATATCACTGGAGTTTATATCAGTGGGGTTTATATCAGTGGGTTTATATCAGTAGGTATATATCAGTGAGTTCATAACAGTGGGGTTTATATCAGTGGGGTTTATATCAGTGGGGTTTATATCAGTGGGATTTATATCAGTGGGTTTACATCAGTTGAGTTTCTATCAGTAGGATTTATATCAGTGGGGTTTATATCAGTGTGATTATATCAGTGGGTTTATCTCAGTGGGGTTCACATCAGTGGGTTTACATCAGTTGGGTTTCTATCAATGGGATTTATATCAGTCGGGTTTATATCAGAGTGTTTATATCAATGGGGTTTATCTCAGTGGGGTTCACATCAGTGGGTTTACATCAGTTGGGTTTCTATCAATGGGATTTATATCAGTCGGGTTTATATCAGAGTGTTTATATCAATGGGGTTTATCTCAGTGGGGTTCACGTCAGTGGGTTTATATTAGTGGGGTTTACATCAGTGGGTTTATATCAGTGGTGTTTATATCAGTGGGATTTATATCAATGGGGTTTATATCAGTGGGGTTTATATCAGTGAGTTTATATCAGTGGGTTTATATCAGGGTGGTTTATATCACTGGAGTTTATATCAGTGGACTTTATATCAGTGGGTTTATATCAGTGGGTTTATATCAGTGAGGTTAATATCAGTGGGTTTATATCAGTGGGTTTATATCAGTTGGGTTTATATCAGTGGGTTTATATCAGTGGGGTTTATATCAGTGGATTTATATCAGTGGGGTTTATATCAGTGGGGTTTATATCACTGAGGTTTATATCAGTCGGAGTTAGATCACTGGGGTTTATATCACTGGGGTTTATATCAGTGGGCTTTATATCAGTGATGTTTATATCAGTGGGGTTTATATCAGTGGGGTTTATATCAGTGGGTTCATATCAGTGGGGTTTATGTCAGTGAGGTTTATGTCAGTAGGTTTATATCGCTGGGGTTGACATCAGTGGGGTTTATATCACTGGGGTTTATATCAGTGGAGGTTATGTCAGTGGGGTTTATATCAGTGGGTTTATATCAGTGGGATTTATATCAGTGGGGTTTATATCAGTGGGGTTTATCTCAGTGAGTTCATATCAGTGGGGTTTATATCTGTGGGGTTTATGTCAGTAGTGTTTTATATCAGTTATATCAATGGGGTTTATATCAGTGGGTTTATATCAGTGGGTTTATATCAGTGAGGTTAATATCAGTGGGTTTATATCAGTGGGTTTATATCAGTGGGGTTTATATCAGTGGGTTTATATCAGTGGGGTTTATATCAGTGGGTTTATATCAGTGCGGTTTATATCAGTGGGGTTTATATCACTGAGGTTTATATCAGTCGGAGTTAGATCACTGGGGTTTATATCACTGGGGTTTATATCAGTGGGGTTTATATCAGTGATGTTTATATCAGTGGGGTTTATATCAGTGGGTTTATATCGCTGGGGTTGACATCAGTGGGGTTTATATCACTGGGGTTTATATCAGTGGAGGTTATGTCAGTGGGGTTTATATCAGTGGGTTTATATCAGTGGGATTTATATCAGTGGGGTTTACATCAGTGGGTTTACATCAGTTGGGTTTCTATCAATGGGATTTATATCAGTGGGGTTTATATCAGTGTGATTATATCAGTGGGGTTTATCTCAGTGGGGTTCACGTCAGTGGGTTTATATTAGTGGGGTTTACATCAGTGGGTTTATATCAGTGGGGTTTATATCAGTGGGATTTATATCAATGGGGTTTATATCAGTGGGGTTTATATCAGTGAGTTTATATCAGTGGGTTTATATCAGGGGGGTTTATATCACTGGAGTTTATATCAGTGGGCTTTATATCAGTGGGTTTATATCAGTGGGTTTATAGCAATGGGCTTTAAATCTATGGGGTTTATATCAGTGTGTTTATATCGATGGGGTTTATGTCAGTGGGTTTATATCGCTGGGATTAATATCAGTGGGGTTTATATCAGTGTGTTTATATTAGTGGGGTTTACATCAGTGGGTTTATATCTGTGGGGTTTATATCAGTGGGGTTTATATCACTGGAGTTTATATCAGTAAGGTTTATATGAGTGGGTTTATATCAGTAGGTTTATATCAATGGGGTTTATATCAGTGGGTTTATATCGGTGGGGGTTATATCGATGGGGTTTTTGTCAGTGGGTTTATATCGCTGGGGGTTATATCAGTGGGGTTTTTATCAGTGGGTTCATATCAGTGGGGTTTATATCAGTGGGGTTTATATCAGTGGGTTTATATCAGTGAGGTTTATATCAGTGGATTTATATCAGTGGGGTTTATATCAGTTTGGGTTATATCAGTGGGGTTTATATCAGTGGGGTTTTTATCAGTGGGTTTATATCGGTGGGGGTTATATCGATGGGGTATATGTCAGTGGGTTTATATCACTGGGGTTTATATCAGTGGGGTTTATATCAGTGGGGTTATATTCGTGGGGTTTACATCAGTGGGTTTATATCAGTGAGGTTTATATCAGTGGGGTTTATATCACTGGAGTTTATATCAGTGGGGTTCATATCAGTGGGTTTATATCAGTGGGGTTTATAATAGTTGGTTTATATCAGCGGGTTTATATCGGTGGGGGTTTTATCGATGGGGTTTTTGTCAGTGGGTTTATATCGCTGGGGTTTTTATCAGTGGGGTTTATATCAGTGGGTTTATATCATTGAGGTTTACAACAGTGAGTTTCTATCAGTGGGGTTTATATCAGTGGGTTTATATCCGTGGATTTATATCAGTGGGGTTTATATCAGTGGGTTTATATCAGTGGGGTTTATATCAGTGGGTTTATATCAGTGGGTTTATATCAGTGGGGTTTATATCAGTGGGTTTATATCGGTGGGGGTTATATCGATGGGGTTTATGTCAGCGGGTTTATATCAGTAGGTTTATATCAGTGGGGTTTATATCAGTGGGTTTATATCGGTGGGGGTTATATCGATGGGGTTTATGTCAGCGGGTTTATATCACTGGCGTTTATATCAGTGGGGTTTATATCAGTGGGGTTATATCAGTGTGTTTATATCGGTGGGGGTTATATTGGTGGGGTTTATGTCAGTGGGCTTATATCGCTGGGGTTTATATCAGTGGGGTTTATATCAATGGGGTTTTTATCAGTGGGTTCATATCAGTGGGGTTTGTATCAGTGCGGTTTATATCTGTGGGGGTTATATCAGTGGGTTTATATCATTGGGGTTTATATCAGTGGGGTTTATATCGGTGGTGTTTATATCACTGGAGTTTATATCAGTGGGGTTTATATCAGTGAGTTTATATCAGTGGGATTTATATCAGTGATGTTTCAGTGGGGTTTATATCAGTGGGTTTATATCAGAGGGGTTTATATCAGTGATGTTTATATCAGTGGGGTTTATATCAGTTTGGGTTATATCAGTGGGGTTTATATCAGTGGGTTTATATCAGTGGGTTTATATCAGGGGGGGTTTTATCGATGGGGTTTTTGTCAGTGGGTTTATATCGCTGGGGTTTATATCAGCGGGGTTTTTATCAGTGGGTTCATATCAGTGGTGTTTATATCATTGGGGTTTATATCAGTGGGTTTATGTCATTGGGGTTTATATCAGTGGGGTTTATATCAGTGAGTTTATATCATTGGGTTTATATCAGTGGGATTTATATCAGTGGGGTTTATATCAGTGGGTTTTATATCACTGGGGTTATATCAGTGTGTTTATATAGGTGGGGGTTATATTGGTGGGGTTTATGTCAGTGGGTTTATATCAGTGGGGTTTATATCAGTGGGGTTTCAACAGTGATGTTTATATCAGTGGGGTTTATATCAGTTTGGGTTATATCAGTGGGGTTTATATCAGTGGGTTTATATCAGTGGGTTTTATCGGTGTGGTTTATATCACTGGAGTTTATATCAGTGGGGTTTATATCAGTGAGTTTATATCAGTGGGGTTTATATCAGTGGGGTTATATCAGTGTGTTTATATCGGTGGGGGTTATATTGGTAGGGTTTATGTCAGTGGGTTTATATCGCTGGGGTTTCTATCAGTGGGTTTATATAAGTGTGTTTATATCAGTGAGGATTATATCAGTGGGGTTTGTATCAGTGGGGTTTATATCAGTGGGGGTTGTATCAGTGGGTTTATATCAGGGGGGTTTATATCAGTGAGTTTATATCAGTGGGTTTATATCAGTAGGGTTTATATCACTGAGGTTTATATCAGTGGGAGTTAGATCACTGTGGTTTATATCACTGGGGTATATATCAGTGGGGTTTATATCAGTGATGTTTATATCAGTGGGGTTTATATCAGTGTGGTTTATATCAGTGGGTTTATATCAGTGGGGTTTATATCAGTGGGGTTTATATCAGTGGGAGTTAGATCACTGGGGTTTATATCACTGGGGTTTATATCAGTGGGGTTATATCAGTGTGTTTATATCGGTGGGGGTTATATTGCTGGGGTTTATGTCAGTGGGTTTATATCGCTGGGGTTTATATCAGTGGGGTTTATATCAGTGGGGTTTTTATCAGTGGGTTCATATCAGTAGGGTTTATATCACTGGGGTTTATATCACTTGGGTTTATATCACTGGTGTTTATATCAGTGGGGTTTATATCAGTGATGTTTATATCAGTTGTGTTTTTATCAGTGGGGTTTATATCAGTGGGTTTACATCAGTGGGGTTTATATCAGTGGGGTTTATATCACTAAGGTTTAAATCAGTGGGAGTTCGATCAGTGGGGTTTATATCAGTGGGGTTTATATCAGTGGGGTTTATATCAGTGGGGTTTATATCAGTGGGTTCATATCAGTGGGGTTTATATCAGTGACGTTTGTATCAGTCGGGTTTATATCAGTGGGGGTTATATCAGTGGGTTTATATCAGTGGGGTTTAAATCAGTTGGGTTTCTATCCATGGGGTTTATATCAGTCGGTTTATATCAGTGGGGTTTATATCAGTGGGTTTATATCAGTGGGTTTATGTCAGTGGGGTTTATATCAGTGGGTTTATATCGGTGGGGGTTATATCGATGGGGTTTATGTCAGTGGGTTTATATCACTGGGGTTTATTTCAGTGGGGTTTATATCAGTGGGGTTATATCAGTGTATTTATATCGGTGGGGGTTATATTGGTGGGGTTTATGTCAGTGGGTTTATATCGCTGGGGTTTATATCAGTGGGGTTTATATCAGTGGGTTCATATCAGTGGGGTTTATATCAGTGGGATTTGTTTCAGTGGGGTTTATATCAGTGGGGTTTATATCAGTGAGTTTATATCAGTGGGGTTATATCAGTGTGTTTGTATCGGTGGGGGTTATATTTGTGGGGTTTATGTCAGTGGGTTTATATCGCTGGGGTTTATATCAGTGGGTTTATATCAGTGGGATTTATATCAGTGGGGTTTATATCAGTGGGGTTTATTTCAGTGAGTTCATATCAGTGGGGTTTATATCTGTGGGGTTTATGTCAGTAGTGTTTTATATCAGTTATATCAATGGGGTTTATATCAGTGGGTTTATATCAGTGGGTTTATATCAGTGTTTTTAGAATCAGTGGGTTTAGATCAGTGGGGTTTATATCAGTGGGTTTATATCAGTGGGGTTTATATCAGTGGGTTCAGATCAGTGGGGTATATATCAGTGGGTTTATATCAGTGGGTTTAGATCAGTGGGGTTTATATCAGTGATGTTTATATCACTGGGTTTATATCAGTGGGGTTTATATCAGTGGGGTTTATATCAGTGGGGTTTATATCAGTGGGGTTTATATCAGTGGGTTTATATCAGTGGGGTTTATATGAATGGGGTTGATATCACTGAGTTTTATATCAGTGGGAGTTAGATCACTGGGGTTTATATCAGTGGGGTTTATATCAGTGGGGTTTATATCAGTGGGTTTATATCAGTGAGTTCATAACTGTGGGGTTTATATCAGTGGGGCTTATATCAGTGGGTTTATATCAGTGGGGTTTATATGAATGGGGTTGATATCAGTGATGATTATATCAGTGGGGATAATATCAGTGGGTTTTATATCGCTGGGGTTTATATCAGTGGGGTTTATATCAGTGGGGCTTATATCAGTGGGTTTATATCAGTGGGGTTTATATCAGTGGGGTTTATATCAGTGGGGTTTATATCACTGAGGTTTATATCAGTCGGAGTTAGATCACTGGGGTTTATATCACTGGGGTTTATATCAGTGGGGTTTATATCAGTGATGTTTATATCAGTGGGTTTATATCAGTGGGTTTATATCAGTGGGGTTTATATCAGTGGGTTTATATCAGTGGGGTTTATATCAGTGGGTTTATATCAGTGAGGTTTATATCAGTGGATTTATATCAGTGGGGTTTATATCAGTTTGGGTTATATCAGTGGGGTTTATATCAGTGGGGTTTTTATCAGTGGGTTTATATCGGTGGGGGTTATATCGATGGGGTATATGTCAGTGGGTTTATATCACTGGGGTTTATATCAGTGGGGTTTATATCAGTGGGGTTATATTCGTGGGGTTTACATCAGTGGGTTTATATCAGTGAGGTTTATATCAGTGGGGTTTATATCACTGGAGTTTATATCAGTGGGGTTCATATCAGTGGGTTTATATCAGTGGGGTTTATAATAGTGGGTTTATATCAGCGGGTTTATATCGGTGGGGGTTTTATCGATGGGGTTTTTGTCAGTGGGTTTATATCGCTGGGGTTTTTATCAGTGGGGTTTATATCAGTGGGTTTATATCATTGAGGTTTACAACAGTGAGTTTCTATCAGTGGGGTTTATATCAGTGGGTTTATATCCGTGGATTTATATCAGTGGGGTTTATATCAGTGGGTTTATATCAGTGGGTTTATATCAGTGGGTTTATATCAGTGGGGTTTATATCAGTGGGTTTATATCGGTGGGGGTTATATCGATGGGGTTTATGTCAGCGGGTTTATATCACTGGCGTTTATATCAGTGGGGTTTATATCAGTGGGGTTATATCAGTGTGTTTATATCGGTGGGGGTTATATTGGTGGGGTTTATGTCAGTGGGCTTATATCGCTGGGGTTTATATCAGTGGGGTTTATATCAATGGGGTTTTTATCAGTGGGTTCATATCAGTGGGGTTTGTATCAGTGCGGTTTATATCTGTGGGGGTTATATCAGTGGGTTTATATCATTGGGGTTTATATCAGTGGGGTTTATATCGGTGGTGTTTATATCACTGGAGTTTATATCAGTGGGGTTTATATCAGTGAGTTTATATCAGTGGGATTTATATCAGTGATGTTTCAGTGGGGTTTATATCAGTGGGTTTATATCAGAGGGGTTTATATCAGTGATGTTTATATCAGTGGGGTTTATATCAGTTTGGGTTATATCAGTGGGGTTTATATCAGTGGGTTTATATCAGTGGGTTTATATCAGGGGGGGTTTTATCGATGGGGTTTTTGTCAGTGGGTTTATATCGCTGGGGTTTATATCAGCGGGGTTTTTATCAGTGGGTTCATATCAGTGGTGTTTATATCATTGGGGTTTATATCAGTGGGTTTATGTCATTGGGGTTTATATCAGTGGGGTTTATATCAGTGAGTTTATATCATTGGGTTTATATCAGTGGGATTTATATCAGTGGGGTTTATATCAGTGGGTTTTATATCACTGGGGTTATATCAGTGTGTTTATATAGGTGGGGGTTATATTGGTGGGGTTTATGTCAGTGGGTTTATATCAGTGGGGTTTATATCAGTGGGGTTTCAACAGTGATGTTTATATCAGTGGGGTTTATATCAGTTTGGGTTATATCAGTGGGGTTTATATCAGTGGGTTTATATCAGTGGGTTTTATCGGTGTGGTTTATATCACTGGAGTTTATATCAGTGGGGTTTATATCAGTGAGTTTATATCAGTGGGGTTTATATCAGTGGGGTTATATCAGTGTGTTTATATCGGTGGGGGTTATATTGGTAGGGTTTATGTCAGTGGGTTTATATCGCTGGGGTTTCTATCAGTGGGTTTATATAAGTGTGTTTATATCAGTGAGGATTATATCAGTGGGGTTTGTATCAGTGGGGTTTATATCAGTGGGGGTTGTATCAGTGGGTTTATATCAGGGGGGTTTATATCAGTGAGTTTATATCAGTGGGTTTATATCAGTAGGGTTTATATCACTGAGGTTTATATCAGTGGGAGTTAGATCACTGTGGTTTATATCACTGGGGTATATATCAGTGGGGTTTATATCAGTGATGTTTATATCAGTGGGGTTTATATCAGTGTGGTTTATATCAGTGGGTTTATATCAGTGGGGTTTATATCAGTGGGGTTTATATCAGTGGGAGTTAGATCACTGGGGTTTATATCACTGGGGTTTATATCAGTGGGGTTATATCAGTGTGTTTATATCGGTGGGGGTTATATTGCTGGGGTTTATGTCAGTGGGTTTATATCGCTGGGGTTTATATCAGTGGGGTTTATATCAGTGGGGTTTTTATCAGTGGGTTCATATCAGTAGGGTTTATATCACTGGGGTTTATATCACTTGGGTTTATATCACTGGTGTTTATATCAGTGGGGTTTATATCAGTGATGTTTATATCAGTTGTGTTTTTATCAGTGGGGTTTATATCAGTGGGTTTACATCAGTGGGGTTTATATCAGTGGGGTTTATATCACTAAGGTTTAAATCAGTGGGAGTTCGATCAGTGGGGTTTATATCAGTGGGGTTTATATCAGTGGGGTTTATATCAGTGGGGTTTATATCAGTGGGTTCATATCAGTGGGGTTTATATCAGTGACGTTTGTATCAGTCGGGTTTATATCAGTGGGGGTTATATCAGTGGGTTTATATCAGTGGGGTTTAAATCAGTTGGGTTTCTATCCATGGGGTTTATATCAGTGGGTTTATATCAGTGGGGTTTATATCAGTGGGTTTATATCAGTGGGTTTATGTCAGTGGGGTTTATATCAGTGGGTTTATATCGGTGGGGGTTATATCGATGGGGTTTATGTCAGTGGGTTTATATCACTGGGGTTTATTTCAGTGGGGTTTATATCAGTGGGGTTATATCAGTGTATTTATATCGGTGGGGGTTATATTGGTGGGGTTTATGTCAGTGGGTTTATATCGCTGGGGTTTATATCAGTGGGGTTTATATCAGTGGGGTTTATATCAGTGGGTTCATATCAGTGGGGTTTATATCAGTGGGATTTGTTTCAGTGGGGTTTATATCAGTGGGGTTTATATCAGTGAGTTTATATCAGTGGGGTTATATCAGTGTGTTTGTATCGGTGGGGGTTATATTTGTGGGGTTTATGTCAGTGGGTTTATATCGCTGGGGTTTATATCAGTGGGTTTATATAAGTGTTTTTATGTCAGTGGGGTTTATATCAGTGGGGTTTGTATCAGTGGGGTTTATATCAGTGGGGGTTATATCAGTCGGTTTATATCTGTGGGGTTTATATCAGTGATATTTATATCAGTGGGGTTTATACCAGTTTGGGTTATATCAGTGGGGTTTATATCTGGGTTTATATCAGTGGGGTTTATATCAGTGGTGTTTATATCAGTGGGGTTATATCAGTGTGTTTATATCGATGGCGGTTATATTGGTGGGGTTTATGTTAGTGGGTTTATATCGCTGGGGTTTATATCAGTGGGTTTTATAAGTGTGTTTCTGTCAGTGGGGTTTATATCAGTGGGGTTTATATCTGTGGGGTTTATATCAGTGGAGTTTATATCAGTGGGGTTTATATCAGTGAGTTTTTATCAGTGGGGTTTATATCAGTGGGTTTATATCAGTGGGTTTATATCAGTGGGATTTATATCAGTGGGTTTTTTTTCGTGGGGTTTACATCAGTGGGTTTATATCAGTGGGGTTTATATCGGTGGGGCTTATATCACTGGAGTTTATATCAGGGGCGTTTTATCAGTGAGTTTATATCAGTGGGGTTTAAATCAGTGGGTTTATATTCGTGGGTTTATATCAGTGGGGTTTATATCAGTGGCTTTATATCGGTAGGGGTTATATCGATGGGGTTTATGTCAGTGGGTTTATATCAGTGGGGTTTATATCAGTTGGGTTTATATCAGTGGAGTTATATCAGTGTGTTTATATCGGTGGGGGTTATATTGGTGGGGTTTATGTCAGTGGGTTTTGTTGCTGGGGTTTATATCAGTGGTTTATATAAGTGTGTTTGTATCAGTGGGGGTTATATCAATGGATTTATATCAGTGGGGTTTATATCAGTGATGTTTATATCAGTGGGGTTTATATCAGTTTGGGTTATATCAGTGGGGTTTATATCAGTGGGTTTATATCATTGGGGTTTACATCAGTGGGGTTTATATCAGTGGGTTTATGTCATTGGGGTTTACATCAGTGAGTTTCTATCAGTGGGGTTTATATCCGTGGGTTTCTATCAGGGGGGTTTATATCAGTGGGGTTTATATGTGTGGGGTTTAAATCAGTGGGGTTTATGTCAGTGGGGTTTATATCACTGGGGTTTATATCAGTAGGGTTTATATCACTGGGGTTATATCAGTGTGTTTATATCGGTGGGCGTTATATCGGTGGGGTTTATGTCAGTGGGTTTATATCACTGGGGTTTATATCAGTGGGGTTTATATCAGTGGGTTTATATTAGTGGGGTTTACATCAGTGGGTTTAGATCAGTGGGTTTTATATCAGTGGGGTTTATATCGGTGGGGTTTATATCAGTGGGTTTATATCAGTGGGGTTTATATCAGTGGGTTTATATCGGTGGGGGTTATATCGATGGGGTTTATGTCAGTGGGTTTATATCACTGGCGTTTATATCAGTGGGGTTTATATCAGTGGGGTTTATATCAGTGAGTTTTTATCAGTGGGATTTATAGCAGTGGGTTTATATCAGTGGGGTTTATATCAGTGGGGTTATATCAGTGTCTTTATATCGGTGGGGGTTATATCGATGGGGTTTATGTCAGTGGGTTTATATAACTGGGGTTTATATCAGTGGGGTTGATATCAGTGGGGTTATATCAGTGTGTTTATATCGGTGGGGGTTATATCGGTGGGATTTATGTCAGTGGGTTTATATCGCTGGGGTTTATATCAGTGGGGTTTATATCAGTGGGTTCATATCAGTGGGGTTTATATCAGTGGGGTTTGTATCAGTAACGTTTATATCAGTGGGGGTTATATCAGTGGGTTTATATCAGTGGGGTTTATATCATTTGGGTTTATATCAGTGGGGTTTATATCAGTGGGGTTTATATCAGTAGTGTTTTATATCAGTTATATCAGTGGGGTTTATATCAGTGGGGTTTATATCACTGGGTTTTATATCAGTGGGGGTTATATCAGTGGCGTTTATATCAGTTGGGTTTATATCGGGAAGGTTTATATCAGAGGGGTTTATATCAGTGGGGTTTATATCCGTGGGTTTCTATCAGGGGGGTTTATATCAGTGGGGTTTATATGTGTGGGGTTTAAATCAGTGGGGTTTATGTCAGTGGGGTTTATATCACTGGGGTTTATATCAGTAGGGTTTATATCACTGGGGTTATATCAGTGTGTTTATATCGGTGGGCGTTATATCGGTGGGGTTTATGTCAGTGGGTTTATATCACTGGGGTTTATATCAGTGGGGTTTATATCAGTGGGTTTATATTAGTGGGGTTTACATCAGTGGGTTTAGATCAGTGGGTTTTATATCAGTGGGGTTTATATCGGTGGGGTTTATATCAGTGGGTTTATATCAGTGGGGTTTATATCAGTGGGTTTATATCGGTGGGGGTTATATCGATGGGGTTTATGTCAGTGGGTTTATATCACTGGCGTTTATATCAGTGGGGTTTATATCAGTGGGGTTTATATCAGTGAGTTTTTATCAGTGGGATTTATAGCAGTGGGTTTATATCAGTGGGGTTTATATCAGTGGGGTTATATCAGTGTCTTTATATCGGTGGGGGTTATATCGATGGGGTTTATGTCAGTGGGTTTATATTACTGGGGTTTATATCAGTGGGGTTTATATCAGTGTGTTTATATCAGTGTGTTTATATCGGTGGGGGTTATATCGGTGGGATTTATGTCAGTGGGTTTATATCGCTGGGGTTCATATCAGTGGGGTTTATATCAGTGGGTTCATATCAGTGGGGTTTATATCAGTGGGGTTTGTATCAGTAACGTTTATATCAGTGGGGGTTATATCAGTGGGTTTATATCAGTGGGGTTTATATCATTTGGGTTTATATCAGTGGGGTTTATATCAGTGGGGTTTATTTCAGTAGTGTTTTATATCAGTTATATCAGTGGGGTTTATATCAGTGGGGTTTATATCACTGGGTTTTATATCAGTGGGGGTTATATCAGTGGCGTTTATATCAGTTGGGTTTATATCGGGAAGGTTTATATCAGAGGGGTTTATATCAGTGGGTTGATATCTGTGGGTTTATATCAGTGGGGTTTATATCAGTGGGTTTATATCAGTGGGGGTTATATTGATGTGGTTTATGTCAGTGGGTTTATATCACTGGGGTTTATATCAGTGGGGTTTATATCAGTGGGGTTATATCAGTGTGTTTATATCGGTGGGGGTGATATTGGTGGGGTTATGTCAGTAGGTTTATGTTGCTGGGGTTTATATCAGTGGGGTTTGTATCAGTGGGGTTTTTATCAGTGGGTTCATATCAGTGGGGTTTATATCACTGGGGGTTATATCACTGGGGTTTATATCACTGGTGTTTATATCAGTGGGGTTTATATCAGTCATGTTTATATCAGTGGGGTTTATATCAGTAGGGTTTATATCAGTGGGTTTACATCAGTGGGGTTTATATCAGTGGGGTTTATATCACTGAGGTTTATATCAGTGGGAGTGAGATCACTGGGGTATATATCACTGGGGTTTATATCAGTGGGGTTTATATCAGTGAGCTTTATATCAGTGGGTTCATATCAGTGGGGGTTATATCAGTGGGTTTATATCAGTGGGGTTGATATCAGTTGGGTTTATATCAATGGGGTTTATATCAGTGGGTTTATATCAGTGGGGTTTATATCAGTGGGGTTTATGTCAGTAGTGTTTTATATCAGTTATATCAGTGGGGTTTTATATCAGTGGGGTTTATATCAGTGGGTTTATGTCAGTGGGGTTTATATCAGTGGGTTTATATCGGTGGGGGTTATATCGATGGGGTTTATGTCAGTGGGTTTATATCACTGGGGTTTATATCAGTGGGGTTTATATCAGTGGGGTTATATCAGTGTGTTTATATCGGTGGGGGTTATATTGGTGGGGTTTATGACAGTGGGTTTATATCGCTGGGGTTTATATCAGTGGGTTTTATAAGTGTGTTTCTGTCAGTGGGGTTTATATCAGTGGGGTTTATATCAGTGGGGTTTATATCAGTGAGGTTTATATCAGTGAGTTTTTATCAGTAGGGTTTATATCAGTGGGTTTATATCAGTGCGTTTATATCAGTGGGGTTTATATCAGTGGGTTGATATTCGTGGGGATTACATCAGTGGGTTTATATCAGTGGGGTTTATATCGGTGGGGTTTATATCACTGGAGTTTATATCAGTGGGGTTTTATCAGTGAGTTTATATCAGTGGGGTTTAAATCAGTGGGTTTATATCAGTGGGTTTATATCAGTGGGGTTTATATCAGTGGCTTTATATCGGTGGGGGTTATATCGATGGGGTTTATGTCAGTGGGTTTATATCAGTGGGGTTTTATCAGTGAGTTTATATCAGTGGGTTTATATCAGTGGGGTTTATATCAGTGGCTTTATATCGGTGGGGGTTATATCGATTGGGTTTATGTCAGTGGGTTTGTATCAGTGGGGTTTATATCAGTGGGGTTTATATCAGTGGGGTTTATATCAGTGGGGGTTATATCAGTGGGTTTATATCAGTGGGGTTTATATCAGTTTGGGTTTATATCAGTTTGGGTTGTATCAGTGGGGTTTATATCAGTGGGCTTTATATCAGTGGGGTTTATATCAGTGGGGTTTATATTAGTGGGTTTATATCATTGGGGTTTACATCAGTGAGTTTCTATCAGTGGGGTTTATATCAATGGGTTTCTATCAGGGGGGTTTATATCAGTGAGTTTATATCAGTGGGTTTATATCAGTGGGGGTTGTATCGATGGGGTTTATGTCATTGGGGTTTATATCACTGGGGTTTATATCAGTGGGGTTTATATCACTGGGGTTATATCAGTGTGTTTATATCGGTGGGGATTATATCGGTGGGGTTTATGTCAGTGGGTTTATATCACTGGGGTTTATATCAGTGGGGTTTATATCAGTGGGTTTATATTAGTGGGGTTTACATCAGTGGGGTTATATCAGTGGGTTTTATATCAGTGGGGTTTATATCGGTGGGGTTTATATCAGTGGGGTTTATATCAGTGGGGTTTCTTTCAGTGGGTTTATATCAGTGGGGTTTATATCAGTGGGTTTATATCGGTGGGGGTTATATCGATGGGGTTTATGTCAGTGGGTTTATATCAACGGCGTTTATTTCATTGGGTTTATATCAGTGGGGTTTATATCAGTGGGGTTTATATCAGTGAGTTTTTATCAGTGGGGTTTATATCAGTGGGTTTATATCAGTGGGTTTATATCAGTGGAGTTTATATCAGTGGGTTTATATTAGTGGGTTTATATCAGTGGGTTTATATCAGTGGAGTTTATATCAGTGGGTTTATATTAGTGGGGTTTACATCAGTGGGTTTATATCAGTGGGGTTTATATCGGTGGGGTTTATATCACTGGAGTTTATATCAGTGGGGTTTTATCAGTGAGTTTATATCAGTGGGGTTTATATCAGTGAGTTTATATCAGTGGGTTTATATCAGTGGGGTTTTTATCAGTGGCTTTATATCGGTGGGGGTTATATCGATTGGGTTTATGTCAGTGGATTTATATCAGTGGGGTTTATATCAGTGGGGTTTATATCAGTGGGGTTTATATCAGTGGGGTTATATCAGTGTGTTTATATCAGTGGGGTTTATATCAGTTTGGGTTTATATCAGTTTGGGTTATATCAGTGGGGTTTATATCCGTGGGCTTTATATCAGTGGGTTTATATCAGTGAGGTTTACCTAAGTGTGTTTATATCAGTGATGTTTATATCAGTGGGGTTTATATCAGTTTGGGTTATATCAGTGGGGTTTATATCAGTGATGTTTATATCAGTGGGGTTTATATCAGTTTGTGTTATATCAGTGATGTTTATATCAGTGGGGTTTATATCGGTTGGGTTATATCAGTGGGGTTTATATCAGTGGGGTTTATATCAGTGGGTTTATATCAGTGAGGTTTATATAAGTGTGTTTATATCAGCGGGGTTTATATCAGTGGGTTTATATCAGTGGGGTTTATATCAGTGGGGTTTAAATCAGTGGGGTTTATATCAGTGGGGTTTATATCAGTGGGTTTATATCATTGGGGTTTACATCAGTGAGTTTCTATCAGTGGGGTTTATATCAGTGGGGTTTATATCAGTGGGTTTATATCAGTGGGGTTTATATCAGTGGGTTTATATCGGTGGGGGTTATCTCGATGGAGTTTATGTCAGTGGGTTTATATCGCTGGGGTTTATAGCAATGGGGTTTATATCAGTGGGTTTATATTAGTGGGGTTTACATCAGTGGGTTTATATCAGTGGGGTTTATATCAGTGGGGCTTATATCGGTGGGGTTTATATCAGTGGGGTTTATATCAGTGGGTTTATATTAGTGGGGTTTACATCAGTGGGTTTATGTCAGCGGGTTTATATCACTGGGGTTTATATCAGTGGGGTTTATATCAGTGGGGTTTATATCAGTTGGTTTATATCAGTGGGGTTTATATCAGTGGGTTTATATCGGTGGGGGTTATATCGATGGGGTTTATGTCAGTGGGTTTATATCACAGGCGTTTATATCAGTGTGGTTTATATCAGTGGGGTTATATCAGTGTGTTTATATCGGTGGGGGAGATATTGGTGGGGTTAATGTCAGTGGGTTTATATCGCTGGGGTTTATATCAGTGGGGTTTATATCAGTGGGGTTTTTATCAGTGGGTTGATATCAGTGGGGTTTATATCAGTGGGGTTTATATCAGTGATGTTTATATCAGTGGGGTTTATATCAGTGGGGTTTATATCAGTGGGGTTTATATCAGTGGGAGTTAGATCACTGGGGTTTATATCACTGGGGTTTATATCAGTGGAGTTTATATCAGTGGGTTTATATCAGTGGGGGTTATATCGATGGTGTTTATGTCAGCGGGTTTATATCACTGGGGTTTATATCAGTGGGGTTTATATCAGTGGGGTTATAGCAGTGTGTTTATATCGGTGGGGGTTATATCGATGGGGTTTATGTCAGTGGGTTTATATCACTGGCGTTTATTTCATTGGGGTTTGTATCAGTGGGGTTTATATCAGTGGGGTTCATATCAGTGAGTTTTTATCAGTGGGGTTTATATCAGTGGGTTTATATCAGTGGGTTTATATCAGTGGAGTTTATATCAGTGGGTTTATATTAGTGGGGTTTACATCAGTGGGTTTATATCAGTGGGGTTTATATCGGTGGGGTTTATATCACTGGAGTTTATATCAGTGGGGTTTTATCAGTGAGTTTATATCAGTGGGGTTTATATCAGTGAGTTTATATCAGTGGGGTTTATATCAGTGAGTTTATATCAGTGGCTTTATATCGGTGGGGGTTATATCGATTGGGTTTATGTCAGTGGATTTATATCAGTGGGGTTTATATCAGTGGGGTTTATATCAGTGGGGTTATATCAGTGTGTTTATATCGGTGAGGGTTATATTGGTGGGGTTTATATCAGTGGGTTTATATAAGTGTGTTTGTATCAGTGGGGCTTGTATCAGTGGGGTTTATATCAGTGGGGGTTATATCAGTGGGTTTATATCAGTGGGGTTTATATCAGTTTGGGTTTATATCAGTTTGGGTTATATCAGTGGGGTTTATATTAGTGGGCTTTATATCAGTGGGTTTATATCAGTGAGGTTTATATAAGTGTGTTTATATCAGTGATGTTTATATCAGTGGGGTTTATATCAGTTTGGGTTATATCAGTGGGGTTTATATCAGTGGGGGTTATATCAGTGGGTTTATATCAGTGGGGTTTATATCAGTGATGTTTATATCAGTGGGGTTTATATCAGTTTGTGTTATATCAGTGATGTTTATATCAGTGGGGTTTATATCGGTTGGGTTATATCAGTGGGGTTTATATCAGTGAGGTTTATATAAGTGTGTTTATATCAGCGGGGTTTATATCAGTGGGTTTATATCAGTGGGGTTTATATCAGTGGGGTTTAAATCAGTGGGGTTTATATCAGTGGGGTTTATATCAGTGGGTTTATATCAGTGGGTTTATATCGGTGGGGGTTATCTCGATGGAGTTTATGTCAGTGGGTTTATATCGCTGGGGTTTATAGCAATGGGGTTTATATCAGTGGGTTTATATTAGTGGGGTTTACATCAGTGGGTTTATATCAGTGGGGTTTATATCAGTGGGGCTTATATCGGTGGGGTTTATATCAGTGGGGTTTATATCAGTGGGGTTTATATCAGTGGGTTTATATCAGTGGGGTTTATATCAGTGGGTTTATATCGGTGGGGGTTATATCGATGGGGTTTATGTCAGTGGGTTTATATCACAGGCGTTTATATCAGTGTGGTTTATATCAGTGGGGTTATATCAGTGTGTTTATATCGGTGGGGGAGATATTGGTGGGGTTAATGTCAGTGGGTTTATATCGCTGGGGTTTATATCAGTGGGGTTTATATCAGTGGGGTTTTTATCAGTGGGTTGATATCAGTGGGGTTTATATCAGTGGGGTTTATATCAGTGATGTTTATATCAGTGGGGTTTATATCAGTGGGGTTTATATCAGTGGGTTTGTATCAGTGGGGTTTATATCAGTGGGGTTTATATCAGTGGAGTTTATATCAGTGGGTTTATATCAGTGAGGGTTATATCGATGGTGTTTATGTCAGCGGGTTTATATCAGTGGGGTTTATATCAGTGGGGTTTATATCAGTGGGGTTATAGCAGTGTGTTTATATCGGTGGGGGTTATATCGGTGGGATTTATGTCAGTGGGGTTTATATCAGTGGGTTCATATCAGTGGGGTTTATATCAGTGGGGTTTATATCAATGGGGTTTATATCAGTGGATTTATATCAGTGGGGTTTTTTCAGTGGGTTTTATATCAGTGGGGTTTATATCAGTGGGGTTTATATCAGTGGAGTTTATATCAGTGGGTTTATATCAGTGGGGGTTATATCGATGGTGTTTATGTCAGCGGGATTATATCAGTGGGGTTTATTTCAGTGGGGTTTATATCAGTGGGGTTATAGCAGTGTGTTTATATCGGTGGGGGTTATATCGGTGGGATTTATGTCAGTGGGGTTTATATCAGTGGGTTCATATCAGTGGGGTTTATATCAGTGGGGTTTATATCAATGGGGTTTATATCAGTGGGTTTATATCAGTGGGGTTTTTTCAGTGGGTTTTATATCAGTGGGGTTTATATCAGTGGGGTTTATATCAGTGGGTTTATATCAGTGGGGTTTATATCAGTGATGTTTATATCAGTTTGGGTTATATCAGTGGGGTTTATATCAGTGGGGTTTATATCAGTGGGTTTATATGAGTGGGGTTTATATCAGTGTGGTTTATCTCAGTGGGGTTTATATCAGTTTGGGTTATATCAGTGGGGTTTATATCAGTGGGGTTTATATCAGTGGGTTTATATCAGTGGGGTTTATATCAGTGTGTTTGTATCGGTGGGTGTTATATTGGTGGGTTTTATGTCAGTGGGTTTATATCGCTGGGGTTTATATCAGTGGGTTTATTTAAGTGTGTTTATGTCAGTGGGGATTATATCAGTCGGTTTATATCAGTGGGGTTATATCAGTGTGTTTATGTCGGTGGGGGTTATATTGGTGGGGTTTATGACAGTGGGTTTATATCGCTGGGGTTTATATCAGTGGGGTTTATATCAGTGGGATTTTTATCAGTGGGTTGATATCAGTGGGGTTTATATCAGTGGGGTTTGTATCAGTGCGGTTTATATCAGTGGGGGTTGTATCAGTGGGTTTATATCAGTGAGTTTATATAAGTGTGTTTATATCAGCGGGGTTTATATCAGTGGGTTTATATCAGTGGGGTTTATATCAGTGGGTTTATATCAGTGGGGTTTATATCAGTGGGTTTATATCGGTGGGGGTTATATCGATGGGGTTTATGTCAGTGGGTTTATATCACAGGCGTTTATATCAGTGTGGTTTATATCAGTGGGGTTATATCAGTGTGTTTATATCGGTGGGGGAGATATTGGTGGGGTTAATGTCAGTGGGTTTATATCGCTGGGGTTTATATCAGTGGGGTTTAAATCAGTGGGGTTTGTATCAGTGGGGTTTATATCAGTGGGTTTATATCATTGGGGTTTACATCAGTGAGTTTCTATCAGTGGGGTTTATATCAGTGGGGTTTATATCAGTGGGTTTATATCAGTGGGGTTTATATCAGTGGGGTTTATCTCAGTGGGGGTTATATCAGTCGGTTTATATCAGTGGGGTTTATATCAGTGATGTTTATATCAGTGGGGTTTATATCAGTGGGGTTTATATCAGTGGGCTTTATATCAGTGGCGTTTATATCAGTGGGGTATATCAGTGTGTTTATATCGATGGGGGTTATATTGGTGGGGTTTATGTCAGTGGGTTTATATCGCTGGGGTTTATATCAGTGGTGTTTATATCAGTGGGGTTTATATCAGTGTGTTTGTATCGGTGGGGGTAAAATTGGTGGGGTTTATGTCAGTGGGTTTATATCGCTGGGGTTTATATAAGTGGGTTTATATCAGTAAGTTTATATCAGTTTGGGTGATATCAGTGGGGTTTATATCAGTGGGTTTATATCAGTGGGGTTTATATCAGTGGGGTTATATCAGTGTGTTTATATCGGTGGTAGTTATATTGGTGGGGTGTATGTCAGTGGGGTTTATATCAGTGGGGATTATATCAGTGGGTTTATATCAGTGGGGTTTATATCAGTGATGTTTATATCAGTGGGGTTTATATCAGTTTGGGTTATATCAGTGGGGTTTATATCAGTGGGGTTTATATCAGTGGGTTTATATCATTGGGGTTTACATCAGTGAGTTTCTATCAGTGGGGTTTATATCTGGGTTTATATCAGGGGGGCTTATATCAGTGAGTTTATATCAGTGGGTTTATATCAGTGGGGTTTATATCAGTGGGTTTATATCGGTGGGGGTTATATCGATGGGGTTTATGTCAGTGGGTTTATATCACTGGGGTTTATATCAGTGGGGTTTATATCAGTGGTGTTATATCAGTGTGTTTATATCAGTGGGGGTTATATTGGTGGGGTTTATGTTACTGGGTTTATGTCGCTGGGGTTTATATCAGTGGGGATTATATCAGTGGGTATTATATCAGTGGGTTCATATCAGTGGGGTTTATATCTGTGGGTTTGTATCAGTAGGGTTCATATCAGTGGGGTTTATATCAGTGGGGTTTATATCAGTTTGGATTATATCAGTGGGGTTTATATCAGTCGTGTTTATATCAGTGGGTTTATATCAGTGGGGTTCATATCGGTGGGGTTTATATCACTTGAGTTTATATCAGTGGGTTTACATCACTGGGGTTTATATCAGTGGGGTTTATATCAGTGGTGTTATATCAGTGTGTTTATATCGCTGGGGGTTATATCGGTGGGATTTATGTCAGTGGGTTTATATCGCTGGGGTTTATATCAGTGGGGATTATATCAGTGGGGATTATATCAGTGGGTTCATATCAGTGGGGTTTATATCTGTGGGTTTGTATCAGTAGGGTTCATATCAGTGGGGTTTATATCAGTGGAGTTTATATCAGTTTGGATTATATCAGTGGGGTTTATATCAGCCGTGTTTATATCAGTGGGTTTATATCAGTGGGGTTCATATCGGTGGGGTTTATATCACTTGAGTTTATATCAGTGGGGTTTATATCAGTGGGGATTATATTAGTGGGTTTCTATCACTGGGTTTATATCAGTGATGTTTATATCAGTGGGGTTTATATCAGTTTGGGTTATATCAGGGTATTTATATCAGTGGGTTTATATCAGTGACGTTTATATCAGTGGGTTTATATAAGTGTGTTTATATCAGTGGGGTTTATATCATTGGGTTTATATCAGTGGGGTTTATATCAGTGGGTTTATATCAGTGGGGTTTATATCAGTGGGGTTTATATCAGTGGGTTTATATCATTGGGGTTTACATCAGTGGGGTTTATATCTGGATTTATATCAGGGGGGTTTATATCAGTGAGTTTATATCAGTGGGTTTAAATCAGTGGGTTTATATCAGTGGGGTTTATATCAGTGGGTTTATATCGGTGGGGGTTATATCAGTCGGTTTATATCAGTGGGGTTTATATCAGTGATGTTTATATCAGTGGGGTTTATATCAGTGGGGTTTATATCAGTGGGCTTTATATCAGTGGGGTTTATATCAGTGGGGTATATCAGTGTGTTTATATCGATGGGGGTTATATTGGTGGGGTTTATGTCAGTGGGTTTATATCGCTGGGGATTATATCAGTGGGTTTATATAAGTGTGTTTATGTCAGTGAGGTTTATATCAGTGGGGTTTGTATCAGTGGGGTTTATATCAGTGGGGGATATATCAGTGGGTTTATATCAGTGGGGTTTATATCAGTGATGTTTATATCAGTGGGGTTTATATCAGTTTGGGTAATATCAGTGCGGTTTATATCAGTGGGGTTTGTATCAGTTGGTTTATATCAGTGATGTTTATATCAGTGGGTTTATATAAGTGTGTTTATATCAGTGGGGTTTATATCAGTGGGTTTATATAAGTGGGGTTTATATCAGTGGGTTTATATCAGTGGGGTTTATATCAGGGGGGTTTATATCAGTGGGGTTTATATCAGTGGGTTTATATCAGTGGGTTTATATCAGTGGGTTTCTGTCAGTGGGGTTTATATCAGTAGTGTTTTACATCAGTTATATCTGTGGGGTTTATATCAGTGGGATTTATATCACTGGGTTTTATATCAGTGGGGTTTATATCAGTGGGGTTTATATCGGTGGGGTTTATATCACTGGGGTTTATATCAGTGGGGTTTATATCAGTGAGTTTATATCAGTGGGGTTTATATCAGTGGGGTTTATATCAGTGGTGGTTATATCGATGGGGTTTATGTCAGTGGGTTTATATCACTGGGGTTTATATCAGTGGGGTTTATATCCAGTGAGGTTATATCAGTGTGTTTATAACGGTGGGGGCTATATTGGTGGAGTTTATGTCAGTGGGTTTATATCGCTGGGGTTTATATCAGTGGGTTTATATCAGTAAGTTTACATCAGTTTGGGTGATATCAGTGGGGTTTATATCAGTGGTGTTTATATCAGTGGGGTTATATCAGTGTGATTATATCGATGGGGGTTATATTGGTGGGGTTTATGTCAGTGGGTTTATATCGCTGGGGTTTATATCAGTGGGTTTATATCAGTGGGTTTATATAAGTGGGGTTTATATCAGTGATGTTTATATCAGTGGGGTTTATATCAGTTTGGGTTATATCAGGGGGGTGTATATCAGTGGGGTTTATATCAGTGGGTTTATATCAGTGACGTTTATATCAGTGGGTTTATATCAGTGTGTTTATATCAGTGAGGTTTATATCAGTGGGTTTATATCAGTGGGGTTTATATCAGTGGGTTTATATCAGTGGGGTTTATATCAGTGGGGTTTATATCAGTGGGTTTATATCATTGGGGTTTACATCAGTGAGTTTCTATCAGTGGGGTTTATATCTGGGTTTATATCAGGGGGGCTTATATCAGTGAGTTTATATCAGTGGGTTTATATCAGTGGGTTTATATCAGTGGGGTTTATATCAGTGGGTTTATATCGGTGGGGGTTATATCGATGGGGTTATGTCAGTGGGTTTATATCACTGGGGTTTATATCAGTGGGGTTTATATCAGTCGTGTTATATCAGTGTGTTTATATCGCTGGGGGTTATATCGGTGGGATTTATGTCTGTGGGTTTATATCGCTGGGGTTTATATCAGTGGGGATTATATCAGTGGGAATTATATCAGTGGGTTCATATCAGTGGGGTTTATATCAGTGGGGTTTATATCAGTTTGGATTATATCAGTGGGTTTATATCAGTGGGGTTTATATCTGTGGGTTTGTATCAGTAGGGTTCATATCAGTGGGGTTTATATCAGTGGGGTTTATATCAGTTTGGATTATATCAGTGGGGTTTATATCAGTCGTGTTTATATCAGTGGGTTTATATCAGTGGGGTTCATATCGGTGGGGTTTATATCACTTGAGTTTATATCAGTGGATTTATATCAGTGGGGATTATATCAGTGGGTTTATATCATTGGGTTTATATCAGTGATGTTTATATCAGTGGGGTTTATATCAGTTTGGGTTATATCAGGGTATTTATATCAGTGGGTTTATATCAGTGACATTTATATCAGTGGGTTTATATAAGTGTGTTTATATCAGTGGGTTTATATCAGTGGGGTTCATATCGGTGGGGTTTATATCACTGGAGTTTATATCAGTGGGGTTTATATCAGTGGGGTTGATATTAGTGTGGTTATATCAGTGTGTTTATATCGGTGGTGGTTATATTGGTGGGGTTTATGTCAGTGGGGTTTTTATCAGTGGGGATTATATCAGCGGGTTTATATCAGTGGGGTTTATATCAGTGATGTTTATATCAGTGGGGTTTATATCAGTTTGGGTTATATCAGTGGGGTTTAAATCAGTGGGGTTTATACCAGTGGGTTTATATCAGTGACGTTTATATCAGTGGGTTTATATAAGTGTGTTTATATCAGTGGGGTTTATCTCAGTGGGTTTATATCAGTGGGGTTTATATCAGTGGGTTTATATCAGTGGGGTTTATATCATTGGGGTTTACATCAGTGAGTTTCTATCAGTGGGGTTTATATTCGTGGGTTTATAACAGGGGGGTTTATATCAGTGAGTTTATATCAGTGGGTTTATATCAGTGGGTTTATATCAGTGGGGTTTATATCAGACGTGTTTTATATCAGTGGGTTTATATCGGTGGGGTTTATATCGATGGGGTTTATGTCAGTGGGTTTATATCACTGGGGTTTATATCAGTGCGGTTTTATCAGTGGGGTTATATCAGTGTGTTTATATCGGTGGGGGTTATATCGGTGGGATTTATGTCAGTGGGTTTATATCGCTGGGGGTTATATCAGTGGGGTTTACATCAGTGGGTTTATATCAATGGGGTTTATATCAGTGGGGTTTATATCAGTGGGGTGAGATCAGTGTGTTTATATCGATGGGGGTTATATTGTTGGGGTTTATGTCAGTGGGTTTATATCGCTGGTGTTTATATCAGTGCGTTTATATAAGTCTGTTTATGTCAGTGGGGTTTATATCAGTGGGGTTTGTATCAGTGGGGTTTATATCAGTGGGGTTTATATCAGTTTGGGTTAAATCAGTGGGGTTTATATCAGTGGGGTTTATATCAGTGGGTTTATATCAGTGGGGGTGATATCAGTGGGGTTTATATCAGTTGGGTTTATATCAGTGGGGTGTATATCAGTGGGTTTATATCAGTGGGTTTATATCAGTGATGTTTATATTAGTGGGTTTCTATCAGTGGGGTTTACATCAGTGGGTTTACATCAGTTGGGTTTCTATCAGTGGGATTTATATCAGTGGGGTTTATATCAGTGTGTTTATATCAGTGGGGTATATATCAGTGGTTTTATATCAGTGGGGTTTATATCAGTGGGTTTATATCAGTGGGGTTTATATCAGTGGGGTTTATATCAGTGGGTTTACATCAGTTGGGTTTCTATCAGTGGGATGTATATCAGTCGGGATTATATCAGTGTGTTTATATCGGTGGGGGTTATATCAGTGGAGTTTTTATCAGTGGGTTTATATCAGTGGGGTTTACATCAGTGGGTTTATATCAGTGGGGTTTACATCAGTGGGTTTATATCAGTGGGGTTTATATCTGTGGGGTTTATATCAGTGGAGTTTATATCAGTGGAGTTTATATCAGTGAGTTTATATCAGTGGGGTTTATATCGGTGGGCGTTATATCAGTGGGTTTATATCAGTGTGGTTTATATCAGTGGGTTTATATCTGTGGGGGTTATATCGATGGGGTTTATATCAGTGGGGTTTATATCAGTGGGTTTGTATCAGTGGGGTTTATATCAATGGGGTTTATATCAGTGGCGTTTATAATCACTGGGTTTTATATCAGTTGGCTTTATATCAGTTGTGTTTATATCAGTTGGGTTTATATCAGTGGGGTTTATATCAGTGGGTTTACACTCCAAAAATGAGTTAGATGTGGCCCTTATGGCTAAAGGGATCAAGGGGTATTGAGAGAAAGCAGCAATGGGGTACGGAAGTTGCATGATCATCCATGATCATGTTGAATGGTGGTGCAGGCTCGAAGGGACGAATAGCCTACTCCTGCACCTATTTTCTATGTTTCTCTGTTTCTATTCTATCCAAGAAACACTTCTGCAGAGAATGCAGTCTCAGAGTGGCTCGATGTATACAATGCATAATGCCATTTTTGCTGAAGATAGATATTTATGCAATTAGAGTTACTACTTGTAAAAATGTATGGACATCTCATTCTAAATTTAGCATTTGGCTGGTATGTACTATGAAATTCGATCACCTGGGTTAACTTTAATGGGTGGTTGATCCTCTTGGATTGTCTGGCACAGCCCCAGTAGTGATTTTAATAGACAGTGCTAAGTTTCAGAAGTGTGGCATTGTGTCCTGATACATCCATGCAGAATTTAGCAGTGTCAGAGAGAGATTAACTTTTACTGTCTTGCCTTCCTCCTCTCTAACCTTTCTGTCTCAGTCTTGTCATCAACCCAACCATTACATCCCATTTATCTCATCTTCTCCACCACTCGTTTCAACCTTGGTGCTGTCCTGCGTTATAAGCCTGGGCCTTCACCTATATTTCTCAACAAAACAATACATGGTAGACTACATCAGGATAGGCCCTCTCTATTTGACCATTAGCATAAGGAATCAACTCAAATTTGTTCAATTTCACGTCAAATGAAGCTTGCTAGAAATGCACTGGGCAATAAGCATGGCAGTAATTAGTGGCTAGACCAGCCAGTGGATTGGTCTACTGGTTTTATAATAATTGTAATTTACAAGCTTGGCTCAATGATTCAATTTTGATTGCTTCAATAAGCCATAGAGACTAGAAAATTCCAAAAGTCAATTTGCCTGTGTTTACTTAACCAGTAGTGACCCTATAATTGGCGTTCTGTGGTCTGGAAGATTCCGTGTTCCATGTGTATGTTCAATGTGTGAGGTTGAAGCCCCTATTCCATTATTTGAAGGGGCTGCTCCTCGATTTCTGGCTGCACTTCAGTCCCACGCTCCTGATCTTTGGGCATCCGGTGCGAAGGGAAGTGGGCAGGTCAGAGGGCCTCCTCATGGGACTGCTCCTGGGCCTGGCCAAGGCGGTCATTAACCGGTTTAGGCATCGGGCGGTCAAGGGGGTTGTTCAGCCCAACTGCCTGCCTCTCTTCCGCGGTTCCATTCGCGCCAGGGTGTCCCTGGAGATGGATCACAAGGTGTCTCCCGGTACGCTCGCGGCCTTCCGTGAGAGGTGGGCACCAGAGCTCTGGAGTGCATCATTACCCCCGGCAACCAAATTTTAATTTGACCATTTAAAGTTTCAAAAAGTTTTATTTGTTAATTTGTCAGTTCTCGTGCTCCTTTAATATGATTGATTTAAAAGTTTTGCAATTGGCGTCAGTGATCATGGGCTAGAGAGCTGTTATGGAAGGTGCTTTTGGAGGAAGGCAGATTGTATTATTGCAACTTGATCTGAAATTAATTTGTAAATTTCAAATTGAATTGGATTGGCCACATTTCTGGGCTATATAAATTGCAGAAATGGGCAATGTTATTTTATATTATAGTTTTGTATATAATATTGCCACTTAATTAGGACTTTCTAACCCGTGGCTTCATAATCACTTAACTGAAAAATACTCTGTAGTTTTGGCAAACCTATTTCTAAAAATATTTTGCTGAACATTCCTTCCCCCAAAAAATGTGTATAAAAGGAAAACAGGGTTTTGGTAGACTTGGATATCCAAGACATATTTGTGGTTTCATACCTACCGATAGAAATCTGGAGTTGCAAGTATCAAGGTCTTACAATAGTTCACTGGAATATTAGTTGGTGTCATTGTGAACAGGTAGAGGAACGAATGAGTAATTATTTATTAAGCGTTCCTTTCTCAGAAGCGATATGTGTAGCTTCTTCCACCTCTCTAGGTCAGAGTGTATGCTGCCAGGCTGGGGTGAAAGTTTTCTTTTATTGTGGATCAGTGAGTTTAGGGTCTATTTTCCCCAAAATTTTAAACCAAATCCTAACCATGCAGCTATCCTAACCATTTAAAAGGCTTGTTAACATGTTGGTGGATGTCTTGTCTGAGGAACATCCCTCCCATTTTGAACAAGTTTACCATCATGGAATCATACATCACAGAAGAAGGCCATTCAGCCCATCCTGCCGGTGATGGCTTTTTGAAAGATCTATAGGAACATAAGAAATAGGAGCAGGAATAGGCCATATGGCCCCTCGAGGCTGTTTCACCATTTAATACGATCATGGCTGATCTGATCATGGACTCAGGTCCACTTCCCTGCCCGCTCCCCATAACCCCTTATTCCCTTCGCAGTTAAGAAACTGTCTATCTCTGTCTTAAATGTATTCAATGACTCAGCTTCCACAGCTCTCTGAGGCAGCGAATTCCACAGATTTACAATCCTCTAAGAGAAGAAATTCCTCCTCATCTCAGTTTTAAATTGTCGGCTCCTTATTCTAAGATTATGCCCCCTAGTTCCAATTAGTCTCACCCCACCCCCCCCCCCCAATCCCACCTCCCTGTTCTATCCCCAAGTTGGTGTTGCGTATGTATCCTGAGAGTTGGCCAAACTTCTTGATTCTGCTGGAAAATGTTGGGAAGTGAGGTGGAGACATTAGTTAATGAAGTTAGATATTATCAGTATGCAGTGATATTTTGTGTTTGGCCCCTCCAAACTCTACCTCATGGACTACTGCGCTCAGTTTGATGCTTACTGTCAGGGATTGAATTGCGACTGCAAAGAGGAGGTGGAATAAAAAACACACTCATTTACTCCCTCATTGGAGGTAAAATGCAAGATAACTGAGGCCATTGGTACACATTGTGGATGTGGTAGTGGAGGATAGGATTTCCATTTCCCCAATGCATAACCAATGGCCTTTCATCTGAGTACTGAAATTTCCACTCTACTTGCTCAAATGCTTCACTTGCATCCAGGGACAGTATTAGGGCGGGTATTTTGGTTCTGTTATAGTGATGCATCTGATATTGTCCCCGGAGTGACGGACCTGAATGGCGTCTGTTTGCTCAGCATGGACTATTGTGTACAAGAACTTGGCCAGTATTTGCAGATGGTGTTGAGTCGGGATTGATATAATGTATTTCACATCCTCAGTATATTCCAAAGGAGCTTGGAGCCAATGAATTACTTTTGTAGGCAAACACGGCAGCCAATTTGCACACAGCAGAATCTAACAAACAGCAATGAGATGAACAATCGGTGAATCTGCTTACGATTAAGGGATAAATGTTTGCCAGGACAACAGCTGAATTCCCTGTTCTTAATCTAATAGTGCCATGAGATCTTTTACATCCATCTGAGAGGGCAGATGGAGCCTTGGTTTAACGTATCATCCGAAAGACAAATCCAAGAATGCAGAACTCCCTCCTCAGTACTGCACTGAAGTGGCAACCTAGATTATGTGCTCAAGTCCTGGAGTGCCTGGAGTGGGGCTTGAATCAATTCTGGCTCAGGCAGTGAACCAAAGCTGACACTTCAGTGCAGAACCACACACATTCACAGCTAACATAATTACCAACTTATGTCAGATACTGGGGTAGCAGGAATGGGGTGAGTGCACAGTCTGAATCAGTGCCAACTCTGTAGACATGTGGGCTGGTTTAGTTAGGCGTTGGAAATTAAAGTAATCCATTCACTGTTACAGGGTGCACTTTCCATATCAGGCTGAGCAGGACCCATTTTACAATGATATTTCCACTATATAATTTACAAATAGATTAACTATTAAACTTACAAAATACATTACTCTTGTAAAACATGGCCGAATTATGGTTGTCATTTTCTGTCAGTTCCCACCATGTACTATATTCATCACTGGATAAAATCATGATAAGAACTACTATGGCAAACCAAAACCAGCTTTATGATAAAATAAATAACATAAAGTCACCTTAAAGTCACTGCATCTAAAACAGTTTAGCTAAAGTTGTTGACCGGGATGAGATTTCTTTTTGTGCTGCTGTGGGGAACAGAAGGGAATATTTGTGAGGTACCTTGTTATTGAAATCAGGCATGATTGCCTGTTCAAAGTCCTTGGCGGGCTGACAGTGGAAATTCCTCCCTGTGGCAGTACAGTATCAACAACAGTTTGAGCAGAAGTCACAAATCAATTGCGCAAACTAAGGAAGAGAAAAATAAACTTTGTTAATAATATAAATAACTGAACAAAACAGGGTACAGGTATTAGGAAAAGAGGAGGGAAGAAAGAATGAATAAATAAAGTAATTGAAGCTTAAGCAAAACCTTCATGGGAGGATTATACATTATGTAATGTTAATAACTGAGTGAGATGCTCTTGGAAGAGAATAGATCAAGTTGCTTGCCTCTTAAGTGAATCGTATTATGGATAGCTCTTTGATGCCAGTTTCTTTCAGTATCATTGGCATGTGTCATTTTTATCTTGTGTCTGTCACGTGATGTATTACTTTCATACATTTACTGTATTGCAGCAGTGGGCGAAGAACTATCATAGTAATTATTTTTTAAACTGGAAAACTGTGCTAATACAATTACATTTCTGGTTAATCCCAGGATTTGCTTCCCTTTTATCAAATGTTTGTCACCATAGCAGGAAGATTTCTTCTGTGTGCTATGTGTAACAAAACTGTAAACTCTTTCTTTACAACGGGATTTATAAACTCATCAGAAGTAACACACAGAGGAACTCTTCCTCTCATATGTCTGTCTCTCTGTAGTAACAAATTTTAATTAACATCGAGGAAAAAAATAACAGTTATCAAAATATCACACTGAATTATGTGCAGATGGGTGCAAAAATAATCAGAATTTTCAGCAAATATATTGACCCAGATTTTGCAGTTAGCATCGAAGGAAGGGCGCTCACCACTAACCCCCAAAAAAGCTGTTCACAAAGATGCAGCTGGTTCTAGAGGGTTGATTTCCTCTATTCTGATGTCACTTTGAATTTGGCGCCAGCTGTGGCATTTAGCAACAGTGTGGGCCGATCAGCCAATCAGATTGAAGAATTCTCACAGAGAGCAAACCAAGAAGTAAAAAGCCGGGATTATAATTCATATTTTAATCATTTTACTGAAGTGAAATAAAGATTTCAACATACACAAGGGATTAAGGTAGAAGCTGAAATATCATAAACTAATGTTTAATAAAAAAATAATTCTTATTATTTTAAAATCATGGAATTTTTAAGTGTTTTCTGAGGGAATGAGATTCCACACTTGTAAAATTAGTTTTTCAGGTCAGAGAGATTGTCCAGCAGTAATTCTGATTCAGTACGCCGTTAAAAACTCAGTTACACTTCATTGAACAAGGCTTAACAATTTTAATGGTTTTTACAGCGAGAATAGTACGTAAAAGTTGCAGTTCACGTCAATTCATTGATTCTGTCTTGATTGGATCTGCGAAGACTGCAACAACGCATCCTGTGGAGGCGCACCCTGTGGAGGAGCAGGGTATCACTGACAGCAAATTCTGGATTTCCGCATTTACTGCACATGTGCAGCTGCCAGAATGTTTGCTGACAGTTTTCATACAGAAACGATGGCAAAATTTGCAGGGCGAAGGGGAAAGAGCAGGGGAGTGGGACTAGCTGAGTGTCGACACCAGCTCGATGGGCCGAATGGCCTTCTTCCGCGCTGTGACCATTCTATGATTCAATGAATGCTGACAATTTCGTCGTCATGACAACTGCAAATTCCGGGTCAATATCTTTTCTTGTTAAAGAAACGAAAAAGAGTGAAAGAGATTGTCATATATTACTGCAGTTCAGAGGGGCCCTACCGTTTAGACAATTTTTGAAATGGCAGAGGAGGGCTTTTCAAGTTTTGGCTTGTCAAGCCTGTCACTGTTGTTGTGGCGATGGAAGTAGTTGTATTTTCCACCATCCTCATGTAATAATATTAATCTATTCCCTCAACAAATGTCGTTTTCTTCAAGCACTGCCAAAGACATGATGGAGCTGGATTTTTGGCTTTTAGGGTTTTTCGGCGAAAACGGTAGCTTATCGTTTTCGCTGCGCTACCGTTTTTAGGCCAAACTTTCGGGCTTTCGGTAAGGGAGGCCTTGCACAAGCATTCGCTAGGTGCAAAACGCGAGTTTCGGCAACTTTAGTCCGAAGCTGAGAGCGCTGCGAGAGAGTCCTTGGGAGGGAGGAAAAAAATTCCAAAAAACATTCCAAAAACATTTACAAGACCCTTAACTATCTAATCGCTGCAAAAAAAAAATTAAAAATAAAAACTTTAAACTTATCTTTTTTGCAAGTTTTCATACTTACCACTGCTGGCAGGGCTGCACCAACATGTTTGACCTGTCGCTATTTTGGGCGCAGCATAGTGGTCGGGAGAGTGCCGAAAGTCGGTCGCAAATGCAATCCGCGACGTTGCACGTTGGCGCACCTCTCCCCCGCAGTACTTGGAAGCGCCGCCGCAAACAGGTACCCGAGGATCCCGCCCGGGCTTTGCGACCAGGTCTTTGCCGTGGAGGGTCAAATCGCGGTGAAAGCTCGGTCGCAAAGCTCTCGAAAATCTGACCCAAGGCACTTAACTGACTGCTGCACTGAGCTGAGCTTCAAACTCCACATCCGATCGCTCACCAAGACTCTCTATTCCCTCTCTATAACACCATCTGCCTCAGTCCTTATCTCTCCTTTACTCCTACTGTGACTTTTTGCGCACACTTTCATTATCTCCAGACCTGACTTCTCCAGTGTTGCCCTCATTGAGCTCCCAAGCTCCACCCTTCACAAACTCCAACTTGTCTAAGACTCTGTCCCCTGCATCACGTTTCTTTCTTCTGCTCACCCACTACATCAGTCTGTTTCTCAAAATGTCCCTCCATGGTCTCACTGTCCCTAGATCTACAACCTTCTCCAGCCCTATGTTCTGTGTCCTGGTCTGTAACCTTTGATTCTCTAACTCTAGCTTCCTATGCATCATACCCTTTTTACTCCACCATTAGTGATAGAGCTTTCCACTGCTTCAGCCCTTCGTTCTTTAGTTGCCCGACCCTATCCTTCCATCTTGCTAATTCTACCTTTCTCTTTAAAGGCCTCCTCAAAACTAATCTTTCTGAACATGTTTTTGGTCAATTCTCCTAAATCCTCTTGCAGCACTTGCCTTGTATTCCTCCTTTGTGAAGCACCTTCATAGAATCCTACAGCGCAGAAGGTCATTCGGCCCATTGTGCCTTAGAAAGAGCAATCGCTGCTTTTTGTCCATAATTCTGCAAGTTCCTCATCCTCAGGTACCTGTCCAACTCCCTTTTTAAATTATTTCTAGAATCAGCTTCCACCACCTTTTCAGGTAGAGCGTTGCAGATCCCAACAACTCTGAGTGAAAACATTTCTCCTCATCCCCCCTCTAGATCTTTTGTTAATAATTTTGAATCCATAACCTTTGATTATTTACCCACTAACCGGAGGGAATAGTTTTTTCTCTAACTACTCTAGCAAAACCTCTCATCATTTTTAAAACCTCAATTAGGTCACCTCTTAACCTTCTCTGTTCCAAGGAGAACAGTCCTATCTTTTCCAACCTTCTCCAGCCCTATGTCCTGTGTCCTGGTCTGTAACCTTTGATCCTCTAACTCTAGCTTCCTATGCATCATACCCTTTTTACTCCACCATTAGTGATAGTGATACCTCATCCCTGGTAACATCCTGGTAAACCTACTCTGTACCCTTTCTAAGGCCTTTACATCTTTACACCTTGTGACATTTTATTATGAAATCTCAGGCCATCAGGTCAAACATGGGCAAGGAAGCCTCCTGCTGATTGCCACCTACTGCTCTCCCTCACCTGATGAATCAGTACTCCTCCATGTTGAACACCATTTGGAAGAAGCACTGAGGATAGCAAGGGCACAGAGTGTACTCTGGGTGGGGGACTTCAATGTCCATCATCAGGAGTGATTCAGCAACACCATTACTGATCAAGCTGGCCGAGTCCTGAAGGCCATAACTGCCAGACTGGGCCTGTGGCAGGTGGTGAGAGAACCAACACGAGGGGAAAACCTACTTGACTTCATCCTTACCAATCTACCTGTCACAGATGCATCTGTCCATGATAGTATTGGTAGCTATGACCACCACACAGTCCTTGTGCAGACGAAGTCCTGTCTTCACACTGAGGACACTCTCCATCGTGTTGTGTGCCATTACCACTGTGCTAAATGGGATAGATTCAGCACAGATCTAGCAGTTCAAAACTGGGCATCCATGAGGCACTGTGGGCCATCAGCAGCAGCAGAATTGTCTTCCACCACAACTTGTAAACTCATGGGCCGGCATATTCCTCACTCTACCATTACCATCAAGCCAGGGGACAAACCCTGGTTCAATGAGGAGTGTAGAAGAGCATGCCAGGAGCAGCACCAGGTGTACCTAAAAATGAGGTGCCAACCTGGGGAAACTGCAACACAGGACTACATGCATGCAAAGCAGCAGAAGCAGTATGTTATAGACAGGGCTAAGCAATGGATCAGATCTAGGCTCTGCACATCCAGCCGTGATTGGTGGTGGACCATTAAATAACTAACGGGAGGAGGAGGCTCCAGTAATATACCCATCCTCAATGATGGCGGAGCCGAGCACGTGGATGCAAAAGACAGGGCTGAAACGTTTGCAACCACCTTCAGCCAGAAATGTCAAGTGGATGGTGTTGTGTATAGAGAAAGAGTCAGACTGAACACTGTGAGCTCAAAGTAAAGTGTAACCGTAGTCTTTTATTGCAGGTCTCCAGAGTGCTCCTCCAACCTGTGAAACCTCCTTAAATACCTGTGTCCCAAGGGATTATGGGGATGAGCCCTCTGGTGGCTGTACAGTCCACATATATAACAACACTCCCCGCCCACCCCATCCCCCCGCCAAAGTCAATAGTGTAACTATTTACAATGTGAGTCGATCTGGGACCCTTCTTGCCCTGGTTGATCGTCTCGGTGTGTAAGCTGGTGTTGTTGAATCATTTGTTGGGCCCTCGCTGGGCTGCTGTGCAGCTCGCCTTGCTGGGCTGCCTGGTTTGTTGGGCCCCGCAGGGCTGCTGTGGATGATGGGTTCTGCTTCGTGGTCAACCGTGGTGCCGGTTGCCACTGGTGTGTATGTTGGGGGTTCAAAAAAGGTAGGGGCCAAGGTGGGTTGCTCAGGATAGTCCGTGAATCTGAGTTTCATTTGGTCCAAGTGTTTCCGGTGAATGAGTCAATTTGAAAGTTTGACCCGAAACACCCTGCTCCCCTCTTTGGCCACGACAGTGCCGAGAAGCCACTTGGGACCTTGTCCATAATTTAATATAAATACAGGATCATTGAGTTCAATCTCACGTGACACATTAGCGCTATCATGGTATGCACATTGTTGAAGCTGCCTGCTCTCTACCTGTTCATGTAGATCAGGGTGAACTAACGAGAGCCTTGTCTTAAGTGCTCTTTTCTTGAGCAGTTCAGCAGGTGGGATACCAGTGAGTGAGTGGGGTCTCGTGCGGTAGCTAAGCAGGACTCGGGATAGGCGAGTCTGCAGTGAGCCTTCAGTTACCCTCTTCAAGCCTTGCTTGATGGTTTGCACTGCTCTCTGCTTGACAATTGGACGCTGGTTTAAACGGGGCAGATGACATGGTTGAACCCGTTACAGGTCATGAATTCTTTGATCTCAGCACTGGTAAAACATGGCCCTTTGTCGTTCACCAGAACATCAGGTAAGCCGTGTGGCAAACATGGCCTGCAGGCTTTCAGTAGTGGCAGCGGATGTGCTAGCCGACATTATCTCACATTCAATCCACTTGCAGTATGCGTCTACAACCACAAGGAACATTTTACCCAAGAACGGGCCTGCATAGTCGACGTGTACCCTAGATCACGGTTTGGAGGGCTAAGACCATAAACTTAGCGGCGCTTTCCTGGGTACATTGCTTAACTGCGAGCATGTATTACATCTGTGAACGCAGTCCGCATTGATACCGGGCCACCACACGTGGGATCTGGCTATCGCTTTCATCATTACGATGCCTGGGTGGGTACTGTGTCTCTGCCCTTCTTGGGGACCACTACTCGATTGCCCCACAGAAGGCAGTCTGCCTGTATAGACATTTCACCTTTGCGCCGCTGGAACGGCTTTATCTCTTCCTGCATTTCCATTGGGACACTGGACCAGCTCCCGTGAAGCACACAGCATTTGACTAGAAATAATAAGGGGTCCTGGCTTGTCCAGGTTTTGATCTGCCGGGCAGTGACTGGTGATTGCTCACTCTTAAATTCTTCCATAACTATGGCTAGATCTGCGGGCTGCGCCATTTCCACCCCCGTGGTGGGCAATGGCAGCCTACTGAGAGCATCGGCACAGTTTTCTGTGCCTGGCCTGTGGCGGATGGCGTAGTTGTATGCGGACAACGTGAGTGCCCATCTCTGGATGCGGGCCGATGCGTTGGTATTTATCCCTTTACTCTCAGAAAATAGGGATATAAGTGGCTTATGGTCAGTTTCCAATTTGAATTTTAGCCCAAACAGGTATTGATGCATTTTCCTTACCCCATAGACTCACGCTAACGCTTCTTTTTCAATCGTGCTGTAGGCTCTCTCAGCCTTAGACAGACTCCTGGATGCATAAGCAACCGGTTGCAGTTTCCCGAAATCATTAGCTTATTGCATTAGACACCCGACGCCATATGACAACGCATCACGTGCTTGTACCAAACGCTTACATGGATCATACAGCACAAGCAATTTGTTTGAGCATAACAATTTTCTCGCTTTTACAAAGGCATTTTCTTGGCTTTTGCCCCAAACCCATTCACCCCCTTTTCGTAGTAAGACATGTAGTGGTTCTAGCAGTGTGCTGAGACCCGGTAAGAAGTTACCAAAGTAGTTCAAGAGTCCCAGAAATGACCACAGCTCCATCACGTTCTGTGGCCTCGGTGCGTTCTCGATTGCCTCCATTTTCGCATTGGTGGGCCTGATACCGTCCGCCGCAATCCTTCTTCCCAAGAACTCCACTTCAGGCACCAGGAAAACACACTTTTAGCGTTTTAACTTGAGCCCCACACGGTTGAGTCGACTAAGAATCTCCTCCAGGTTCTGCAGGTGCTCGACTGTGTTATGACCTGTGACCAAGATGTCGTCCTGGAAGACCACGGTTTGCAGGACCGACTTCAGTAAACTTTCCATGTTTCTCTGGAATATTGCCGCCACTGATCGGATTCCAAATGCGCATCTGTTTTAAACAAAAAGACCCTTATGCTTGTTGATGCAGGTGAGGGCGTTCGATGATTCCTCCAGTTCCTGCATCAAGTAGGCTGAAGTCAGATCCAGCTTCGTGAACGTCTTTCCTCCCGCCAGCATTGCAAAGAGGTCATCGACCTTTGGTAGTGGGTATTGGTCCTGCAGGGAGAAACGATTGATAGTTACTTTGTAATCGCCACAGATACTGACGGTGCCGTCTCCCTTGAGGACTGGGACAATAGAACTGGGCCACTTGCTGAACTCGATCGGTGAAATGATGCCCTCTCGTTGTAGCCGGTCTAGCTCGATCTCTACCCTTTCTCTCATCATGTACGGTACTGCTCTCGCCTTGTGATGGATGGGTCTCGCCCCCGGAATTAGGTGGATCTGTACTTTTGCTCCTTGGAATTTCCCGATGCCTGGTTCGAACAGCGAAGGAAATTTGTTTAAGACCTGGGCACATAAAGTGTCGTCAGCGGGCGATAGCGCTCGGACGTTGTCCCAGTTCCAGCGTATCTTTCCTTGCCAGCTCCTGCCGAGCAGCGTGGGACAATCGCCCGGTACCACCCAGAGTGGTAGCTTGTGCACTGCTCCATCGTAGGAGACCTTTACGGTAGCACTGCCGATTACAGGAATCAGTTCTTTCGTGTAAGTTCTTAGTTTCGTGCGAACTGGAATTAAGACTGGCCTTGAGGCCTTGTTGCACCACAACCTTTTGAAAGTCTTTTTGCCCATGATGGACTGGCTCGCGCCCATGTCCAGCCCCATTGACACCAGGAGTCCATTTAGTTCAACATTCAGCATTAACGGGGGATATTTTGTGGTGAATGTGTGCACCCCATGTACCTCTGCCTCCTCTATCTGAGGCTCTGGTTCGTCATGATCCTCCGTGGATCTGTCCTCCTCTGCAACATGGTGGTTTGCAGGTTTAACAGGCTTAGCAGCTCGCCTGCACACTCATTGGAGGTGTCCCATTGTTTCACAGCCCTTGCAAACGTACTCTTTGAATCGGCATGAATGGAAACGATGATCACCCCTGCAGAACCAACAAGGTGTTAATGGCCTTGCATTCATCACCCTTGATGGTGGACTCTGAGTCATCTGCGGACGTGCAGCTGCAGGTATGTGTGACCTGCCCTGTACGGTACGATTCGAAAACAACATCACTTTGTTCACAGTACTTGTAGCAGCATTTGTGTGCTGAGAGATTTGTTTTGTATTGTCACTGCTGGCAATGAACGCCTGGGTTATCGCTATGGCCTTAATCAAGGTTGGAGTCACTACAGTCAAAAGTTTGCAAAGTATGGTTTCATGGCCAATGCTAAGTACGAAAACGTCTCTGAGCATATGCTCCAAATGTCCTTCAAATTCGCAATGTCCTGCAAGGCGTCTTAGCTCGGCAACATAACTCGCCACTTCCTGGCTTTCAGATCTTTTATAGGTGTAGAACCGGTACCTCGCCATCAGAACGCTTCCTTCGGGTTCAAATGCTCTCGGACAAGTGTGCACAAATCGTCGTACGATTTCTCTGTGGGTTTCGCTGGAGTGAGCACATTCTTCATGAGGCCATACGTTGGTGCCCCACAGACGGTGAGGAGGATCGCTCTACGTTTGGCAGCGCTCTCTTCCCCATCTAGCTCGTTGGCCACAAAGTATTAGTCGAGTCGCTCCACAAAAGTTTCCCAATCATCTCCCTGCGAAAATTTCTCCAGGATACCTACTGTTCTCTGCATCTTTGGGTTCGCTATCTGTATCTCGTCACCAGTTGTTGTGTATATAGAGTCAGACTGAACACTGTGAACTCAAAGTAAAGTGTAACCTTAGTCTTTTATTGCAGGTCTCCAGAGTGCCTTTCCGACCTGTGAAACCTCCTTAAATACCTGTGCTCCCAAGGGATTATGGGATCCCTTGGGACTCCAGGGGATTAGCCCTCTGGTGGCTGTACAGAGTAAATACAAGTCCATATATATAACAGATGGTCCATCTCGGCCTCCTCCTGAAGTCCACACCTACACAGATGCCAGTCTTCAGCCAATTCGCTCCACTCCAAGTGATGTCAAAAAGCACCCGAGCGCACTGGATACAGCAAAGTCTATGGACGCGACAACATCCCGGCTGTCATGTAAAGACGTGATCCAGAACTAGCTGTGCCTCTAGCGAAGCTGTTCTAGTGCAGCTACACCAGTGGTGTCTACCCGATAAAGTGGAAAACTGCCGAGGTATGTCCTGTCCACAAAAAACAGGACAAATCAAAACCGGCCAATCACCGCCCCATCAGTCTACTCTCAATCATCAGCAGTGATAGAAGGTGTTGTCAACAGTGCTATAAAGCGACACTTACTCACCGATGCTCAGTTTGGGTTCTGCCAGAACCACTCGGCTCCTGACCTCATTACAGCCTTAGTCCAAACATGGACAAAAGAGCTGAATTCCAATGGTGAGGTGAGAGTGACTGCCCTTAACATCAAGGCAGCATTTGACCGAATGTGGCATAAAGGAGCCTGAGTAAAATTGAAGTCAGTGGGAATCAGAGGAAAGACCCTCCACTGGCTGGAATCATACCTAGCACAAGGAAGATGGTTGTGGTGGTTGGAGGTCAATCATCACAGCCCCAGGACATCACTGCAGGAGTTCTTCAGGGCAGTGTCCTCGGCCCAACCATCTTCAGCTGCTCCATCAATGACCTACCCTCCATCATAAGGTCAGAAGTGACGATGTTCACAGTGTTCAGTTCAATTTGCAACTCCTCAGATAATGAAGCAGTCCATGCCCGCATGCAACAAGACCTGGAGGACATTCAGGCTTGGGCTGATAAGTGGCAAGTAACATTTGCACCACACAAGTGCCAGGCAATGACTATCCCCAACAAGAGAGTGTCTAACCACCACCCCTTGACATTTAATAGCATTACCATCACCGAATCCCCCACCTGGGGGTCATTATTGACCAGAAACTTAACTGGACCAGCCACATAAATACTGTGGCTACAAGAGCTGGTCAGAGGCTGGGTATTCTGACTCCCCAAAGCCTTTCCACCATCTACAAGGCACAAGTCAGGAGTGTGATGGAATACTCTCGACTAGCCTAGATGAGTGCAGCTCCAACAACACTCAAGAAGCTCAACACCATCCAGGACAAAGCAGCCCCCTTGATTGGCACCCATCCACCACGTTAAACATTCATTCCCTCCACCACCGGTGCACCGTTGGCTGCAGTGTGTACCATCTACAAGATGCACTACAGCAACTCGACAAGGCTTGTCGACAGCATTTGCCAAACCTACGACGCCTACCACCTAGGAGGACATGGGAACACCACCAACTCCAACTTCCCTTCCAAGTTATGTACCATCTTGACCTGGGAATATATTGCCGTTCCTTCATATCCGCTGGGTCAAAATCCTGGAACTTCCTCCCTAACAGTACTATGGAGTACCTTCACCATGCAGACTGCAGCAGTTCAAAGCAGCGGCTCACCACCTTCTCAAGGGCTACTAGGGATGGGCAATAAATGCTGGAGTTGGCAGCGACATCCACATCCCAGGACGTAATAAAAAAATGTGAAAAGACCAAAATAAAGGTAAGTTGTTCTTACGTTGCTCTTACATATCCATCAATCAGAACTGGGGACTTGCAAATTGGCTTGAGGACCCAACAAAGTCAGCCAAAGCTCTACTATGTGTTTGTGTTGCTGGATTCTGACCTGATGCCTCCTCTGGCATGGGTAATCTTGTTTGGGTAAGGCGGTGGGTCGAACCCAAACAATGCTTTGTGGAAATTGGCTGTGAGGGCTGGCACCTGGTATATCCAGGTCCCAAACGATTTCCTAGGCCTTACGCTGCATTCCTGCCTGACTTACTGAGGGAGTGTGTTGGACGGCCTGTGCAGATTTGGGGCCGAGACCTCAGTGAGCGTTTCATGAGCAAGACAGCGCTCCGTATCTAACACTTGTTCTCCCAACCCATGATCCACGTGCTGGCTGGTTACCAGTTGGCAATGAACTCACTCTGAGCAAGGAAGAGGAGGTCGTTTTCAGGTTGAGGGTGCGTTTGCACCCCAATATAAACATTGCGTGAGCAGTTACTCCTTTGTTTCCCCTAGGTCAGAAGTTATCAGAATCTTTGAGCGGGTTAGTGACTCGTAACATATTCCAGCATGTTGTTGCCCTAAGTATACAACAGACCGGGTCTACAATGTCTAATAGCAAATAAAGTGACTTTTAGGAGAAGATTATACAGAGTAGCAAACAACTAGCCCTGAGTGTCTCGGAGACTAATGCCTTTTTTGGCTTTCTCACCACAGCAACCAGCAAAACACTGATAAAAGCACAAACTATTTTTGCCATGATTGTGTGCCGTTTCTTTTGGCCCCCAAACGTTTCTTGGTGTGAAATACTCACTGTCCAACTTTCATGTGCGCCAGTTTAAATATTTTGCCGCAGAGTCGAAACGGGATCAGGCACGGTGTTTGTGGCCTTTTAATCGATTTTGGCCATCCACGATTTTTTTCAGCGCAGCGCACACTGCCCAAAAGCCCCGCAACCCCCACCCCGCGCGCTACGTTAACTTAAGGAATCAGCGCGGGGCACAAGAGCGAGGCAATAAGGATACAAGATAAAAAGTGATTTTTTTTTCACAGGGAACTCTTATTGGAGCAAAGGAAGAAGATTTCCGGGTCGAAAGGACTGCTGCCCCCGCTGCAATCCCGGCCCGAATGCCCCCGCCCCCTGCGAGTTAAAGTTCGGGAGCAGCAGACCCATTTGGTCCGGGATCGCGGGGGGTTAGGTCCTTTGTGACCCTTTTGGTCGAAGTCCTTTCAGGGGAGCGTCTCTGGTTGCCCTGGCAACTTCAACATTTCGCGCACGCCCAGATAGTTTTAAAGCTCCGCCTTCCCAGCCGAACTTCGGCGAGCGCTGCGCCAAATTGAAATATTTCTTCGGCGAAAGCCCCGATTTTGTTTTCTCCAGCGCAAACGTACACAAAAAAAAAATTGTATGTTAACATGTGCAGGCGCCAAAAGTCCAGCAAGTGGAAAACAGGGGCCATAAACCTCAAATAACGCGCAATGAATAAAATGCAATGTTTTTATTTATAAATACCAAGCAAAATACAGTTGTCATTTCTGACCGTGACGGTGGCTACTTTGACCAGTTGCCATTTGATCAGGTGCGGCGTCTTGTATTTCTATTGTTAAATGTTGCATTTCGGTTTATGCTTTTGAGATCTTTTTCTTAACACTTGTATCAGTTATGCTTGGTGTCCTCATACTCAAAGTCATCTGGCGTGTTTTGTACGTTATAAGGTAAAATTGTGTCTTTATATTTATTGTATTCCTAACACAGATGAGGCTGCACACAGGGAGGTTAAAGTAATAGTGACCTCAGTCTTTAATAAGACACTCCAGAGTGAGGAACAGGCCTTAGGGGCCGGCTTATATACAGTGCTCCCAAGGGATGCTGGGAGCCCCTTGGGACTTCAGGGGATGAGCTCCCTGGTGGCGGAACATGGGAGTGCATGCTTTACAGATACACAACATCACTCCCACCCCCCCGCCCAAATCCAAAGTGAAAACTATTTACAAGGTGAGGCGGTCGGGAGCCTTTCTTTCCCTGGTGGACCGCCTCGGTACAAATGTCTGTTCTGGTGTGTTGGCTGTGCCCTCGCTGGCTGGCGTTTTGTTGGCTCTGCAGGGCTGCTAGGTGAGCCTGGCCTTGCTGGGCTGTTGGGCGTGATGTGTTCGATTTCCTGGTCCGGCGTGGTGTCGTTGATCCTTTGGGTGTGTGTTGTGGGCTCGAAAAAGGTGGTGTCTGCTGTGGGTTGTCTGTGAACCGCAGCCTCGTTTGGTCCAGGTGCTTTCTGCAAATTTGTCCATTGTCTAGTTTGACTACAAACGCCCTATTCCCTTCTTTAGCTATCACTGTGCCCACGATCCACTTGGGACCATGTCCATACACAGGGTCATTCAGATCAATTTCATGTGACACAGTGGCGCGACCATTGTTTACATTTTGTTGCTGCCGCCTGCTCTCTACCTGATCATGCAGGTTGGGGTGAACCAGCAAGAGTCTGGTTTTAAGTGTCCTTTTCATGAGTAGCTCAGCCGGGGGCACCCCTGTGGGCGAGTGGGTTCTCGTGCGGTAGCTGGCGGGTTTGGAATGAGCCTTCTGTGACTCGTTTAAGGCTCTGTTTGATGGTTTGTACTGCCTGCTCTGCCTGCCCATTGGAGGCTGGTTTAAACAGGGCCGAGGTGACATGTTTGATCCCATTGCGGGTCATGAATTCTTTAAATTCGGCACTGGTGAAACATGGCCCCTTGTCACTGACCAGTATGTCAGGCAGGCCGTGGGTGGCAAACATGGCCCTCAGGCTTTCAATGGTGGCGGTGTTTCCCGACATTATTTCACATTCAATCCATTTGAAAAAACATCCACCACCACCAGGAACATTTTACCGAGAAACGGGCCTGCATAGTCGATATGGATCCTCGACCATGGTCTGGAGGGCCAGTACCACAAACTTAGTGGTGCCTCTCTGGGCGCGTTGCTCAACTGAGCACATATGCGGCATTGCCGTACACAGGACTCTAAGAGTCGATACAGAGCCACCACACGTGAGATCTGGCTATCGCTTTCATCATTCCTATATCCAGGTGTGTACTGTGGAGATCCGAGATGAACGTCTCCCTGCCCTTTTTTGGTAGCACTATGTGATTACCCCACAACAGGCAGTCTGCCTGAATGGACAGCCCGTCCTTTCGCCACTGGAACATCTTGATTGGCTCTTGCATTTCAATGGGGATGCTGGCCCAGCTCCCATGCAGTACACAGTTTTTTACTAGGGACAGCAGAGGATCTTGGCTGGTCCAAGTCCTAATCTGGCAGGCCGTGACAGGTGATTTATCATTTTCGAACGCTTCCATGACTATCAACAAGTCTGCGGGCTGTGCCACCATCAACAAGTTTGCAGGCTGCGCCATTTCCACCCCCTTAGTGGGCAATGGTACCCGACTGAGATCATCCACACAGTTCTTGGTGCCTGGCCTGTGGCGGATGGCATAGTTATACGCTGATAACGCGAGTGCCCACCTTTGTAAGCGGGCTGAGGCATTAGTATTTATCCCCTTGTTTTCAGCGGACAGGGATTTGAGGGGCTTGTGATCGGTTTCCAGCTCAAATTTGAGGCCAAACAGATACTGATGCATTTTCTTTACCCCGAACACACACGCTTTCACAATCATGCTGTAGGCCCTCTCGGCCTTAGACAAGCTCTTGGAAGCATTGGTGACAGGTTGCAACTTCCCCGCAACGTTAGCTTGTTGTAATACACACCCGACTCCATACGACGACGCGTCACATGCTAGCACAAGTCTTTTACACGGGTTATACAATACAAGGAGCTTGTTGGAGTATAAAATGTTTCTGGCTTTCTCAAAAGCAATTACTTGATTTTATTCCCCATACCCAGTTCTCACCTTTGCGCAATAACACATGTAGGGGCTCTAAAAGGGTGCTTAACCCCGGTAGGAAGTTACCAAAATAGCTGAGGAGTCCCAGGAACGACCACAGCTCTGTGACATTCTGTGGCCTGGGCACGTTGCTGATAGCCTCTGTCTTGGCGTCAGTGGGCTGAATGCCGTCCGCCGCGATCTTTCTCCACTTCTGTTGCCATGAAGATGCATTTCGACCTCTTCAGCCACAGCCCTACGCTGGAGGACTTCCTCCAGGTTTTGTAGGTGCTCGGCGGTGTCCCGACCCGTGAACAATATTTTGTCCTGAAAGACCACCGTGTGTGGTCCCGACATGAGTAGGCTCTCCATGTTTCTCTGGAAGATCGCTGCAGCCGACCGAATTCCAAATGGGCATCTGTTGTAGATGAACAGTCCCTTGTGCGTGTTGATGCAGGTGAGGCCCTTCGAAGACTCCTCCAGCTCCTGCTTCATGTCGGCCGAAGTCAGGTCGAGCTTAGTGAGCGTCTTGCCTCCTGCCAGCGTCGCAAATAGGTCGTCTGCCTTAGGTAGCGTGTATTGGTCCTGTAGCGAGAAACGATTAATAGTTACTTTATAATCGCCGCAAATCCTGACCGTGCCATCACTTTTTGAGTACTGGAACAATCGGGCTGGCCCACTCACTGAATTCGACTGCGGAGATGATGCCCTCGTGTTGCAGCCTGTCCAGTTCGACTTCCACTCTCTCCCTCATCATGTGAGGTACCGCTCACGCGCCTTGTTTTGAATGGGTCGTGTCTCTGGGCCCAAGTCGATCCGCACCTTCACCCTGGAAAAGTTTCCAATGCCTGGCTCAAAAAGGGAAGGAAATTTGTTAAGAACCTGGGTACATGAGGCCTCATCGACATGTGATAGCGCTCAGATGTCATCCCAGTTCCAGCGGATTTTGCCCAGCCAGCTCCTTCCAAGCAGTGTGGGGCCATCGCCCGGGACAATCCAGAGTGGCAGTTCGTGCATCCCGTGCATTCGTAGGTGACCTTGACCATGGCGCTGCCCAGGACAGTGATAAGCTCTTTGCTGTCCGTTCTCAGTTTCGTGTGGATGGGGCTCAGGGCTGGTCTGAATGCCTTGTTACACCACAGTCTCTCAAACATCTTTTTACTCATGATGGATCGGCTAGCGCCAGTGTCCAGTTCCATGGCTACGGGTAAGGCATTCAATTTTACATTTAGCATTATAGGTGGACATTTTGTTGAAAATGTGTGCACCCCGTGTACTTCAGCATCTGCCTCCTCTCTCTGAGGCTCAAAATTGCTTTGATCTACCATGGACCGGTCTTCCTCTGCCACGTGGTGGTTAGCAGGCTTTGCAGAGCTTACAGCTCGTTTGCAAGCTCGGTGGAGGTGTCTCATTGTTCCACAGCCTATTCATGCCTTTGAAGTGGCATGAATAGGCTGAATGAAAGCCGCCACAGCGCCAACAAGGTGTGAATTGCCTTGCATTCATCCTTTGTTGGGGACTCTGAGTCATCTGGGTCACCTGAGGCCTGCTGGCAGTTGCAGACTCGTGGTTTCTGCCCTGTACATTTCTGCTCGTAAACACAGTTCCAGTTAAGTTATGAACATTGCTAGCACATGTGTGCTGAGAGATTTGTTTGGTGTTCTCACTGGTGGACATAAACGCCTGTGCTATCGCAATGGCCTTACTGAGGGTCGGTGTCTCTACAGTCAAACGTTTTCGTAGGATGGTCTCGTGGCCAATGCCCAGTACAAAAAGTCTCTGAGCATTTGCTCCAGGTAGCCATCAAACTCACATTGTCCTGCAAGTCGCCTTAGCTCGATGACTTAGCTCGCCACTTCCTGACCTTCAGATCGCTGGCACATGTAGAACTGACACCTCGCCATCAGCACATTCTTCCTCGGGTTAAGATGCTCCCGAACTAATGTACACAGCTCCTCATATGACTTATCTGTGGGTTTCACTGGAGCCAGAAGACTCTTCATGATGCTGTAGGTCTGTGCCCCGCAGACTGTGAGTAGGATCGCTCTCCTTTTTGCAGTGCTTCCTTCTCCGTCCAGCTCGTTGGCTACAAAGTATTGGTCTAGCCGTTCAACATAGGCTTCCCAGTCCTCACCATCCGAGAACTTCTCCAGGATGCCCACAGTTTGCTGCATCTTTGCGTTGGATTTGTATACTCATCGCCAGTTATTGTGTTCCTAACACAGATGAGGCTGCACACAGGGTTAAAGTAACAGTGACCTCAGTCTTTAATAAGACACTCCAGGGTGAGGAACATGCCTTAGGGGCCGGTTTATATACTGTGCTCCCAAGGGATGCTGGGATCCCTTGGGACTTCAGGGGATGAGCTCCCTGGTGGCGGAACATGGGAGTGCATGCTTTACAGATACACAACATCATTGTTTTATTTGAAATAATCAGGATAATGTGCTCTTGGTTCTGTTTTTATTGAAGTGTTTTGGAGTGTTATAGTTGTTGCTAGGGAATGGTGATGTGACAGGAAGCAAGTTGCATTGAACACATATGGTTGAATCAAATCCATCACAAATCATCCTTTGTGTTCCTAGTAACTGATTATTTGGCTGCTGTTGCATATTGTCCCAGGCACTGTAGGTATAATTTTTTATCTGGATTCCACATTGATTAAAAAAAAATTCATAGCTGGTGTTTATTCCCGATGACCTTAAAGTCACGTAGTTTAGTGTACAAACACTAATCTTCTTTACTATTTTAACAGCGGGGTTAAACCTGTTTAAAATAACTGCATTAATGCCGCTCTTAAAATTGTGCACCAAAGGGTTTCATAAGCATGGATTCAAGCATTTATATAAATATTGGAATAGTAGCAATTTCAGGGTCAATCATGGGAGCGGCCAAGCGAAAGAGCATGTCATCCGGTGAACAGGCCTTAGCCCTGTTCTCACCCTAAGTGCACAGAGCATCATTCTTCAGCCAGACCACAATTTAGCTGCAATATTCATGAGAAATTTGTAGTGCTTCACTCAACCTACCTGCTGGTACCATTTTGTGCTGATTGGATATCTGTTAAGCCATTTTAGATAAACCACTAAAAAAGGAGCTATTGCTAGCTGCAGAATGTTACTACCTGTACTATATTTAATTCTTTCAGTATTTTTGCATTATTTATTCATTATTTGGATTGTAATCTACTTTTTTGCATTTCTCGCCATTTATGTCAACTCCCTTTGGCTTGTTCGCAGCTAAAATTAGTAGCCACAATAACAATTCTTGTGGTGAGAATTCATGGGCATCTGCATTTCCTTCTGCTCGATTTTTTTAATCGTTCCTGGGTTGTGAGCATCACTTGTGAGGCCAGCATTTATTGCCCATCCCTAATTGCCCTTGAGAAGGTGATGGTGAGCCGCCTTTTTGAACCGCTGCAGTCCGTGTGGTGAAGGTACTCCCACAGTGACATTAGGGAGGGAGTTCCAGATTTTGACCCAGCAACAATGAAGGGATGTGGATATATTTCCAAGTCAGGGGGGATGGTGTGTGATGTGGAGGGGAACTTGGAGGTGATGGTGTTCCCATGCACCTGCTGCCCTTGTCCTTCTAGGTGGTCGAGGTCGCGGGTTTGGGAGGTGCTGTCGAAGAAGCCTTGACGAGTTGCTGCAGTGCATCTTGTAGATGGTACTTGTAGGAGGGAGAGGAAGATCTGAGGTGGCATGACAAGGAGGTGGGTTTATACCCGGGGTGGTTTTGTCTAACTGTCTTTACTCATCCATTTCATCCAGACCTACCTAGACTTGCCTCAGAAAATCTGCTTCACCGGGGAAGCAGTCACAGAAATATCTGCCTTAACCATTCTTCAGACAAGTTCATGATAAAGACAGCTATCTAGTTTACTTCAATGCTATGAATTCTCTCCAGCAACAGCAAGGGATATGCATTAGATTTTGCAACCATTGATGCATCAAGCAAGTGACCATTGTCTTGTATGCTGTCGCTTACTCGTTCATCCATTTTCCCCATTGAAAGCTGGCAACAGCATAGGAGATCACCGCACTTTTCCCCCAAAATGCAGGCAATTATTCATGCCATCAGTTGTATGGGTGCCCATCTGCAATCCCTCCAATCCCGAAGACCTTGTGAATAGAAAGGGGAAATAGTCCATTACTGGACATTGAGACAGAGCCTAAAGGCATATTTGCTAATTGGAAAGACCTTCACCCAATGCTCAACTAGCTATGTCCACACGTGTCAAAAAAATCATCAATATATCATTCCTACGCCCTCTGCCATTCATCAAAATACCATGGATATCCATTGCTGTTATCTTTTTCTGCCTCAACACAATGGAAATTTCAGGACACAGTTCAAATTAACCCATTTTATTTTCTCTAACATTGTGATTTGCCTGTGTGCTCCCAGTGTCTTAGCCTAGTGCTTCCCCATTGTGAAAATATAAATGTCCAAAACATCTCTTGCACATCTGCACCCATGACTTGCATTGCCTCCCACGGCCCCAATCCCAGTCAAGCAAGTAGAACCTCAGCTCCAAAGAGTCCACCCTTCCTTTGCAACACCTGGAACACTACCCCCAGAAAGACCAGTCCTGCTTCTGTCTCTCCTTGCTACCATACTCCAATAATGCCTGGAAATATACAGGTCACCTTTAATTGCAAGCAGCAGTCTTCAGCAAATGTTCTGCCCTTTCTCAGCACGTATCCTGTGCAACAGACAATTTGCATAGGAGTATCATAGAAATGAATAACATGAGTGGACCCCATGGAATAGCGTGAAATCAGCAATGCCCGCTACTTGTGCTCATGATGTGCAGCAATCCAACCAACACTGTAACGACTCCGTCATTGGCAGCCACCATTCAGATTGCATTTAGTTTATGAAAATGTTTCCTATAGTTGTGCTGTACAGCATTTGTAACAATTCTATTCTGAAACAAAGTAATATTAACATTATATTTACTGGATAAATTGTAATATCTTTATGAAAAGTCTTAGATCTAGCATAGATATTTAAGATATGACATTAATCTGATTAGTTTAAATAGCCACTATCTGTTCAGTTAAAATGCTGAACAAAAGTAAAATACTGCGGATGCTGGAATCTGGTACAAAAACAGACAATGCTGGAAATCTCAGCGGGTCAGGCAGCATCTGTGGAGAGGAAGCAGAGTTAACGTTTCAGGTCGATGACCCTTCGTCAACGAACACTCTCCAGTTCTGACGAAGATCTGCATCCTCTCCACAGATGCTGCCTGACCTGCTGAGATTTCCAGCATTTTCTGTTTTTATTCCAGCTAACATGCTGATTTGCTCAACTAACTGATTGTCACTAGACTGGAAGGAAAACATACCATTACCACTCAGGAACTAGCTACTACCGCAAATCCAACCAATCTAATGCCTGCAGAGATGTTTCCTAGTGCTTTAAGCCATCTTGTTACTCCACAAAACCTGCTCTAAGCCGCAAATAATATTTGTAACATAATAAATACACATTAATTAAATAGTTCTCCTGGACTGTGCTTTTTGCTGTTACCAGAGAAATAGTTACTGGGCAGCAATGAAAAATATCATCTTGCACTTAAAGTCTAGTTGGCCAATCACGCTGTGTATTATAGTCCAATGATATAGCAAATGCAAGATCATAGAATCATAGAATGGTTACAGCATGGAAGAAGGCCATTCGGCCCATTGAACCCATGCCAAAGATAGCAGATAGCTGGCAGTGACAAAACAATATCAGAAACCATGTCGTTTAGAAACAATTGAACTCATCAATTAATGCTTAATCTCATTGTCAGTCATTTGCTTTTTTCCTTATATATAGCCTACGGTTTTTGTGACAGATTTTTTTTTATTATCAGTGGGCATTTGAGCATGGTCAAGATTCTGTGGCAGTGGCAAACTTGACATAAAGATGTGGAACATTTTGGGGCTGCAGGTATAAGTTATCTCAGGACAGATGCTTTAGTAGTATCAGCTTTTCAAATATTCAGAAAATATAATACACTATCATATCAATAACTTTTAGTTCTGATTGTATATCAATTGTGTAAAATAAAACCTTGATTTAATTTTACTATTTCAAAACGTGACACATACAAGTCAAAGTACTCCTGGAAAGTAGAAATGGTCTTTCATGACCATCAATTACGTTTTGGATATAGATCTAATTAAAGAGATAAATGTATTATTGAAAGTATGCATTAGAAAGAACTTGCATTAATATAGCGCCGTTTATATCCGCAGGATGTTCCAATGTTCCAAAGTGCTTCACAGCCAATAAATTGTTGTTGAAGTGCAATCGCTGTTGTAATGTAGACAAACCCAGCAATGGGAAGGTCCCACCAATGTCAATGAGATAGAGGACCAGCTAATCTGCTTTTAGTTGAGTAGGTAAGGGATAAATGCTGGCTAGGATGAAGCCTGTACTCTTCTTCAAAGAGTGCTATGGGATCTTTTATACCGAGGCAAACATCTCATTATTTAAAGGGGCACAGAGCAACTATAGTTAACATCTCACCTGAAAGACAGCACCTCCAACAGTTTAGTACTCCTTAACACATCGGCTTAGATTACGTACTGAAGTCCCGGTAGAAGGTGTAAACCCATATCTTCCGACTGAGAAGTAAGGTTGCTGCCACTGAGTCATGACTGATACTTCATTAACTGCAATAGCATATTGGTGCAATCGGCTATATCCCATACATAGATGGCAACGGAACATAACCAACCAGGAGTGTGTGTGTGCCAGATCTCGGCCCTTGCACATTTTTGGACAGGTGTTTGACAGATGCAAGAAGCTTCTATAAACTTCAGGCAGGAATTTAATTGCAACATGCTAATAACATGCATATGACATCATTTGGACATCCACCTAATTTCCCAATGTGCACATCAAATTCGTATGTCCAGGATTGTGAGTTGCTATGATGCAGGCAGAAATTATTTAAAGGGGCACAGAACAAGTATAGTTAATGGTTTTAAGTGATGATTTATAAGTCTTTTGTTCTGTCTGTTCTACAAATTGGAACAATGGACTAACCCATGGGAATCCTGCGATATTTTTGTCCGCAAAATGTTTGTCTCTTTCAGCCTAGGTTTCCCTCCTTGGTGGTAATTCCGCAGGAACTGTGGCGGGCGGGTTTTGAACTTTCCCATGGCTCTTGATACTGCCCTAGGTAGATTTTCCTGAATCAGCTGGCTGAATACCGTTGTGCAGGCTCGCAGGGGGATTTCTAACTGTGACAGGAGGCCTGGCTATTGGGGCTGTGGGGGATGGTGGGAGAGGACGGAATGCTGTTATTACAGGCCTTGGCCATCTGCAACAGTGGCGCATGGCCAACCATTTTCAGGTAGCTGAAGTCATCTTTGAAAATTTTAGAAGGTTTGAGTTTGGTACAATGACCAAGTGCAATCACTCACCCTATGATCGATTACACTAGGATTGAGGGTCATTTACAAATTAACCCACCCCTTCCTTAGCAATGGTGGACATTGCTATTTGAATACACCCACCCAAGTATGGGCAGGTGAATTGAGTGTAACCTATGGAGGAAAAACCCAGAGTGTCAAAGACCAGTGTCGAGCTAGTGAAATGGCTGATTTTCCTCCCCCTATTTTCCTCTGTAACATCCAAAAATAGGCGATAAAGGGATGGAGACGTAACATTTGCGCCGCATAAGTGCCAGGCAATGATTATCTCCAACAAGGGAGAGTCTAACCACCGCCCCTTGATAGTCAACGGCATTACCATCGCCGAGTCCCCCAGCATCAACATCCTGGGGGTTACCATTGACCAGAAACTTAACTGGGCCAGCCACATAAATACTGTGGCAACAAGAGCAGGTCAGAGGCTGGGCATTCTGTGGCGAGTGTCTCACCAAAGCCTTTCCAACATCTACAAGGCACATGTCAGGAGTGTGATGGAATACGCTCCAACAACACTAAAGAAGCTCGACACCATCCAGGACAAAGCAGCCCGCTTGATCGACACCTATCTACCACCTTAAACAGTCACTCCCTCCATCACCGGTGCACCATGGCTGCAGTGTGTACCAACTACAAGATGCACTGCAGCAACTCGCCAAGGCTTCTTCGACTACATCTCCCAAATCTCTACTACCATAGAAGCACAAGGGCAGCAGGTGCCTGGGAATTCCATCACCTCCAACAAGTCACACACCACCCTGACTTGGAAATATATTGCCATTCCTTCATAGTTGCTGGGTCAAAATCCTGGAACTCCCTCCCTAACGGCACTGTGGGAGTACCTTCACCACGTAGACTGCAGCTATTCAAGAAGGCGGTTCACCGCCACCTTCTTGGGCAATTAGGGATGGACAATAAATGCTGGCCTTGCCAGCGACGCCAACATACAAGGAACGAATCATTTAAAAAAAAATCCCCATTTGTGGCCACTCCCCTTTAAGTGACTATGTCCATATAAATGATTCCAACAATTCTTGTCAGTGGTCCTCTAACATATTATTTCTGCCCACAACACCACCCCCCATCCTGATCAACATCCCAATAGAAACATAGAAAATAGGTGCAGGAGCAGACCATTCGGCCCTTCAAACCTGCACCGCCATTCAATATGATCATGGCTGATCATGCAACTTCAGTACCCCACTCCCGCCTTCTCTCCATACCCACTGATCCCCTTAGCCGTAAGGGCCACATCTAACTCCCTTTTGAATATATCCAACGAACTGGTCTCAACAATTTTCTGTGCTCTCTGGGTGAAAAAGTTTCTCCTCATCTCGGTCCTATATGGCTTAGCCCTTATCCTTAGACTGTGATCCCTGGTTCTGGACTTCCCCAACATCTGGAACATTCTTCCTACATCTAACCTGTCCAGTCCCGTCATAATTTTATATGTTTCTATGAGATCCCCTCTCATTCTTCTAATTTCCAGTGAGTATAAGCCTAGCCTATTCAGTCTTTCTTCAGATGTCAGTCCTGCCATCCCAGGAATTAGTCTGGTGAATCTTCGCTGCACTCCCTCAATAGCAAGCACATCCTTCCTCAGATTAGGAGACCAAAACTGCACACAATACTCAAGGTGTGGTCTCACCAAGGCCCTGTACAACTGTAGTAAGACCTCCCTGCTCCTATACTCAAATCCTCTCGCTATGAAGGCCAGCATGCCATTTGCTTTCTTTGCTGCGTGCTTTACTTGCATGCCTACCTTCAGTGACTGATGTACATGACACCCATTCAGATAATAATCTGCCTTCCTGTTTTTGCCACCAAAGTGGATAACCTCACATTTATCCACATTATACAACATCTGCCATGCATTTGCCCATTCACCTAACTTGTCCAAGTCATCCTGCAACCTCTTAGCATCCTCCTCACAGCTCACACTGCCACCCAGCTTAGTGTCATCTGCAAACTTGGAGATATTACTCTCAATTCATTCATCTAAATCATCGATGTATATTGTAAATAGCTTGGGTCCCAGCACTGAACCTTGCGGCACCCCACTGGTCACTGCCTGCTATTCTGAAAAGGACCTGTTTATTCCCACTCTTTGCTTCCTGTCTGCCAACCAGTTCTCTATCCACGTCAATACATTACCCCCAATACCATGTGCCTTAGTTTTGTACACTAATCTGTTGTGTGGGATCCTGTCAAAAGCCTTTTGAAAGTCCAAATACACCACATCCATTGGTTCTCCCTTATCCACTCTACTAGTTACATCCTCAAAAAACTCTAGAAGATTTGTCAAGCATGGTTTCCCTTTCATAAAAACATGCTGACTTGGACCGATCCTGTCACTGCTTTCCAAATGCGCTGCTATTACATCTTTAATAATTGATTCCAGCATTTTCCCCACCACCGATGTCAGGCTAACCGGTTTATAATTCCCTGTTTTCTCGCCCTCCTTTTTTAAAAAGTGGGGTTACATTAGCTACCCTCCAATCCATAGGTACTGATCTAGAGTCCATGGAACCTTGGAAAATGACCACCAATGCATCTACTATTTCTAGGGCCACTATGGGCTGGGTATTCACAGCTGGGTATTCACAGCTGGAAATTCCAGTGGGATCAGCCTTCCTCAAATCTGTGTGCAAAAAGCACACCGTGCTCAGCTCCTGTCCAGACACGGAGCCCAAAATGGGCGTTACTCATTCTTCCACACATTGCTTTGAGCCATTGAGATTTGAGAGTGAAAACCCAGATGTCATGCTAACACTGGTTTGTCCTTACAGTGCCATTAATACTACAAATTTTAAGCGATAAGAATGCCATTACAGACTCCATCTTGTATTGCGCATGTAAAATTGCCATGTTATTGTTGTTCTGGCACTAAATTCATTCATCCACATGTCGTTACAACTGCTATAATAGCATCATTGTGATTGGCGCAGTATAAATGCAGCTCTGGTGGAGAGCAGTGCTTGCATTTTCATCTGTGACAGGTGACTGGAGACAAAGAGAATCCAGCTCTATGCTGGTCTGGCTAGATACCCAAACATGTCTGTTGTCCTACAAAAAGCTGCATACTTTGGACTATTTCCAATCCAAGTACAAGTGAAAGGGCTAGAAATTGCGCGTTGCCCTGTTTGGGGCGATAACTTTTGAAGAATCGTAAAAGTATCGGCAGGCGAAATTTATTTGCTGCTCCTGGGAACTTCAGCTTTAGCGCTCCAAGAGGGAAGCGGAGTGCTAAATCATGCGCTACCACTTCCCTTAGAACGCTAAAGTGTGTGAGGGGGGGTGGTAGCGGCAGAGCCCTGAACAATGTTCAGTGCAGTGCTGCCGTCTTTAGAGGCTTCGTCCCTCGCTTAAAGGGCCAATGATGGGTTGAATCAATCTTAATGCTCTCTCTCTGGAGCCACGGGACCTGCATAATAGCCCAAGTACTTTAAGAGAGTGGAAGGCTGAGAAATCGCGCAGAAATCAGTGGTTAAAATCAATCCGAAGGCATCAGACTGGTGCCCTACCTGACCACCCCTGCCTTTAAATATCGCTCCCCAAGCGGCCAGCCGAGGTGGCTACACCTCCTGCAGCTGCCGGTGTTGATGCCCGGCAGTGTGCAGGGGGCAGGAGCGAATATTACATCCAGGGCGGTAACAGGACGCTGCGCACCGGATGACATCACAATCTAGGGAGCACAAGTGAGTGAGGCAATAAGTGTTAGCGCCAACGCAAAACCACCAGGGAAGTTCACTGACGTCGGTGAACTTGCTGCCCCCGGTCAGTAACCCTTCAGCACCTGTTACCGCTTCCCCGCAGGCGCTAACGGGAGGCGCAAAGCAGCCGAATTTCTCCCCCCAAATGTGACTGTTAACAGCCACATCCACTGGTTACTGGAGTGAGACTGCTAGGCTGCTCTGTCCATTTGTAACACTTAATAACTGTCAGCAAGAGGTGACCTTCATCTTCTTACTCTGTAGGTTGAACTTAAAACAATGGCCTAGAAATTCCTGCCAGTGAAAACACTTTCCCCAGCAGGAACTGGGCCAGTGGCAGGGTGGAGCAGGGGGGAGGGGGGGGGGTTCCATAAATTTGTGCATTATACTTCATTGGCTTCCCATCTACTTCACACCCCAGGCTATTTTCCTGATGTCAGCCAGTGGTGTGCTCTGTCGCATAAAATGTGCAAGTGTTTCATTACCAAGCCAGGTAAGGGAATAATGAATTAAAACATCATTTTCCTGACTTGTACCCACCTAGTGTTAAAGACCAATAAGGTTATCACCTGTGAGGAAGGGATCCCTTACAGCTACACAGTTAGCTGACTTTTGCCACCGTGAGATGCTGGCTTAATCTGAGCCACTGGGAGTGCTGACTAGATGTCCCTTCAGACCTGCAGAAAACAGAGGAGGAAAATTTGTTACAATGCTGGCTGCAAGGCACCCTATGAAACAACGCAATATTTTTGATGGATTTGGACTTGAGCGTCCCTACATGTGAATGTGAATGTGAGTGACAGTGAGTGAGTAGGGGAATAAAAGATAACGTGCAATAGAGTATTACCCCAGTGTTTGTTGGAGGCTTCACACACACCCAATTCCTAAACTGCTGTCATGGTCTATGATGTTTAAAGGGGCTCAAGGGATTTAAATTGCAGTTGGATCTCCCTCCATTTGAGTCTTTCCCTTTAAAAAAAGTAGTCTTGAGATGTTGCGCATTTCAAGAGGACAGAGGTACCCATCCTGCAGCTTCCAAGTGCATGTGTAATTGAGCATACATCTAGGTTACGTTAGAACGATTTTTTCTGTGGAGCCCTTTAAGATACAAATGTGATGAGATCCAGTTCTGAATTGCAGCTTGAATCTGTACCATTTATAGAATCATAGAATCATAGAAATTTACAGCACAGAAGGAGGCCATTTCGGCCCATCATGTCCACGTCAGCCGACCAAGAGCTATCCAGCCTAATCCCACTTTCCAGCTCTTGGTCCGTAGCCCTGTAGGTTACGGCACTTTAAGTGCACATCCAAATAGGTTTTAAATGTGGTGAGGCTTCCTGCCTCTACCACCCTTTCAGGCAGTGAGTTCCACACCCCCACCACCCTCTGGGTGAAGAAATTTCCCCTCATATCGCCTCTAAATTTTCTACCAATTACTTTAAATCTGTTCCCCCTGATTGTTGACCCCTCTGGCAAGGGAAACAAGTCCTTCCTATCCACACTATCCAGGTCCCTCATAATTTTATACACCTCAATCAGGTCTCCCCTTAGCCTCCTCTATTCCAAAGAAAACAGACCCAGCATTTCCAATCTTTCCTCATAGCCAAAATTTTCCAGTTAAGGCAGCATTCTTGTAAATCTCCGCTGCACCCTTTCCAGTGCAATCACATCTTTCCTGAAATGTGGTGACCAGAACTGCACACAGTACTCCAGCTGCGGCCTAACCAATGTTTTATACAGTTCAAGCATCGCCTCCTTGCTCTTGTATTCCGTGTCTCGACTAATAAAGGCAAGTATTCCATATGCCTCTTAACCACCTGATCTACCTGGCCTGCTACCTTCAGGGATCTGTGGACCTGCACTCCAAGGTCCCTTTGTTCCTCTACACTTTTCAGTGTCATACCATTTAATGTGTATTCCCTTGCCTTGTTGGTCCTCCCCAAATGCATTACCTCACACTTATCCAGATTGAATTCCATTTGCCACTGTTCTGCCCACCTGACCAGTACATTGATATCTTCCTGCAGTCCGCAGCTTTTTTCGTCATTATCAACCACACAGCCGATTTTTGTATCATCTGCAAACTTCTTAATCATACCCCCAACATTTAAGTCCAAGTCATTGATATATACCACAAAAAGCAAGGGACCCAGCACTGAGCCCTGCAGAACCCCACTGGATAGAGCCTTCCAGTCACAAAAACACCCATCAACCATTACCCTTTGCTTCCAACCTCCAAGCAAATTTTGGATCCAACTTGCCACTTTGCCCTGGATTCCATGGGCTATTACTTTCATGACCAGTCTGCCATGTGGGACCTTATCAAAAGCTTTGCTAAAATCTATATACACTATATCATATACACTGCCCTCATCGACCCTCCTGGTTACTTCCTTGAAAAATTCAATCAAGTTAGTCAGACACAACCTTCCCTTGACAAATCCACGCTGACTGTCCTTGATTAATCCGTGTCTTTACAAATGTCAACAACAACAACTTGCATTTATATAGCACCTTTAATGTAGTAAAGCAGCCCAAGGTGCTTCACAAGAGCATTATCAAACAAAATTTGACACTGAGCCACATAAGGAGATAGTAGGACAGGTGACCAAAATCTTGGTCCAAGAAATAGGTTTTAAGGAGCGTCTTAAAGGAGGAGATTCAGGCAGATGAGACAAGCTGATGCAGGGGTGAAGATAGGCAATGTTACGGAAGTCTTGGTGATAGAGTGGATATGTGGTCGGCAGCTCACCCTGGGGTCAAATAAGACATCAAGTTTGCGAAAGATCTGCTTCAACCTCAGATAGGGACCGGGGAAGGGATGGAGTCAGTGCTAGGGAACGGAGTTCATGGCGGGGACCAAAGACAATGGTTTTGGTCTTCCCAATATTTATTTGGAGGAAATTTCTGCTCATTCAGGACTAGATGGCGGACAAGTAGCATAACAAATCAGAGACACTGGGGGGAATTTTAACCACAAAAAAGAAGTGGGTTGGGATTGGGTGGGAGGTTAAAAAGTTAAAAAACAAAATCCCGACCACAACTCGCCTACTTCCAGTTTTAACGAAGGCAGGGCGGGGTGCGAGAAGCCAGGAGGCAGGTAGTCCATTTACATATTATAATGAGGTTGGTGTGCCTCAAATTACACCAATATTTTAAAGTTAACTGTGGCCGGTCGGGTTTCACGGGCCTCGGGAAACCCGCCAGCTAATGGAAGGCGAGGACTGTTAGATTCAGGAGGCAAATGCCTTTAAACTTCTTTCCTGTATCCAGCATCCCTGCATCATTCACCTCCGCAATTGTAGACCCCCGCACGAGGCCTCCAATTCCTCGCCCCCCCCCCCCGCCTTCGATTTCCCCCTCCCCCGCCTCTGATTTCCCCTCCCCAGGCCTCCAATCGCCTTCCTGGATTCTCCCCTCCCCCACCGATGATCTTCAGGCTGGCCCTGATCATCTCCCATCCCCCCCCCGCACCGATGCTTGAGTCTGGCCCCCGACCACCCTCACCCGATCCCTCCCTCCCTCCTCTCTGTGGCCTAGTGCAGCAGGCCTACCCCCCTGCAGCCAGCCAGCCTCTTCATCTGGCTGGCTGTGAGTGGGAAACAGTGATGTGAAATGCAAATCAGGCCCTACCACTAAATTCAGCAGGGACTGAGGGAAACTTGTTCCCGGGTTTCCCGACTTCTTCCTAGCCCCCCCACCCGCCGCCGCTCAGGTGGTGAGGTAGCATTTGGCATTGTCAGCGTACACGTGGAACCTGATGTTGCGTTTTCGGATGCTGTCGCCAGGGTTGACACGTAGATGACAAATAGGAGAAGACCAAGGATAGATCTTTGGAGGACTCCAGATGAAACGGTGCAGGAGTGGGAAGAGAAGCCATTGGATGTTCATTCAAAGACTTACTGGGGTCCACTACCTTTTTCCTCATTTGCACTCGGGTCCAATGGGTGTTGCAGACAGCATTCATGTTGTGTAATGATGTGTGTATCGTCCCAGTACCTTAAATGTAATGTAAGCACTATGCCACACCACAGAGGGCGCTGTGGTGGGAAACCTGGAAGTACCGAGAACAGGCACTATATAAGGCTGACCACCACACCTGAGAGGCACTCTGGAGCTGAACAATAAAGGACGAAGGTCACAGCAGTTAGACTTATACCAGACCGTGTGGAGTCAGTGATTTGTGTGCTAGATACACCACTAGCTATCTCCTATCAGCTATCTCCTGCCGTGACTTCTATGGGGAGGGTGCACTTGATTGCAGAATAGGAAAACGCTCCATGGTCTCATTCCATGGAGTATCACCTCAAGGTCAGCATGCATAAATCGTGACTGCAGTCATTCACCTTTAATTCCCCAAGCTTGTGTACAAAAGAGAATGCAATCCTTTAAATAACTGCAGTAGCATTGTAGAAATTTCTGCCAGTTGTCTATGTGCTGTGTATGTGTGAGTTCAATATGAATAGAAAAAAGTGCAAATGCTTAACATTAGGCTTGAACAACCAAGCAAGAAAAGTCAGCAAGTTCTCCTGTATCTTGCCATTCCCAATCAAATTATACCCCAACAGAAACTTCTACTTCAGGGTTTCTGGATATGAATGTTTTTACTGGCTTGCTACCATCTCCTTCCAAAAATTGTAAATTATTCTCTATAAATTTGTACATGCTGCTGGCAATTTTGAGGAGGGGAGAGAGTGGGGGTGTAGATGAGGAAGAAGAGGAGTAAAGGGGAAAAAGGAGGTGAAGATTAGAAAGATGAGGAAGGCGATGTAAGATAGGGAGGGGGACAGGAGAAAGGACTGGGACTGGACAAGGAGAGGGAGAAGAGGAGGGAGACAGCGGATGAGGAGAGTGGATGAAGAGTGGACAATGAAATGGAAATGGGAAGTGGAGTGGGTGATGGGGGAGCAAATGCAGGGAAATTACTTAAGTGGGGATCAGGAACTAGGGCTGTGAACTATCTCAGCACGGAAAAGGGATGGCAAAATCTCTCGGTGGAGCTGGCCAAGAATCTCTCACAACAGGGTGCGAGGCAAAGAAAAAAGGAAAGAAGGAAAGAAAGAAAGACTTGCATTTATATATCACCTTTCACTAACACCGAACATCTCAAGTGCTTTATAGCCAGTTAAGTACTTTTGGAGTGTAGTCACTGTTGTAATGTCGGAAACACGGCAGCCAATTTCCACACAGCAAGCTTCTGCAAACAGCAATGTGATAATGATCAGATAATCTGTTTTTGTTATGTTGAGTGAGGGATCATAAATTGGCCAGAACACCGGACAACTCCTGTTGTTCTTCAAAATAGTGCCATGGGATTTTTTACATCCACCTGAGAGAGCAGTCAGGGCCTCGGTTTAACGTCTCATCAGAAAGACGACAGTGCAGCACTCCCTCAGCACTGCAGTAGAGTGTCAGCGTAGATGTTCATGCTCGAGTCCCTGGAGTGGGACTTGAACCCGCAACCTTCTGACTCAGAGGCAAGGGTGCTACCCACTGAGCCACGGCTAACTATCTCAGTGGGTGAGGCTGCCAAAGATTTTAAGAGTGGGATAGAAAACATAGAAAAACATAGAAAACATAGAAAATAGGTACAGGAGTACGCCATTTGGTCCTTCGAGCCTTCACCGCCATTCAATCAGTTCATGGCTGAACATGCAACTTCAGTACCACATTCCTGCTTTCTCGCCATACCCCTTGATCCCCCTAGTAGTAAGGACTACATCTAACTCCTTTTTGAATATATTTAGTGAATTGAGCTCAACAACTTTCTGTGGTAGAGAATTCCACAGGTTCACCACTCTCTGGGTGAAGAAGTTTCTCCTCATCTCGGTCCTAAATGGCTCACCCCTTATCCTTAGACTGTGACCCCTGGTTCTGGACTTCCCCAACATTGGGAACATTCTTCCTGCATTTAACCTGTCTAAACCTGTCAGAATTTTCAACATTTCTATGAGATATAAAACATAAGAATTAGGAATAGGAGTTGGCCATCTAGCCCCTCGAGCCTGTTCCGCCATTCAACAAGATCATGGCTGATCTGGCCGTGGACTCAGCTCCACTTACCCGCCCGCTTCCCGTAACCCTTAATTCCCTTATTGGTTAAAAATCTATCTATCTGTGATTTGAATACATTCAATGAGCTAGCCTCAACTGCTTCCTTGAGCAGAGAATTCCACAGATTCACAACCCTCTGGGAAAATAAATTCCTTCTCAACTCGGTTTTAAATTGGCTCCCCCGTATTTTGAGGCTGTGCCCCCAAGTTCTAGTCTCCCCGACCAGTGGAAACAACCTCTCTGCCTCTATCTTGTCTATCCCTTTCATTATTTTAAATGTTTCTATAAGATCACTCCTCATCCTTCTGAACTCCAATGAGTAAAGACCCAGTCTACTCAATCTATCATCATAAGGTAACCCCCTCATCTCCGGAATCAGCCTAGTGAATTGTCTCTGTACCCCCTCCAAAGCTAGTATATCCTTCCTTAAGAAAGGTGACCAAAACTGCACGCAGTACTCCAGGTGCGGCCTCACCAATAACCTATACAGTTGCAGCAGGACATCCCTGCTTTTGTAATCCATCCCTCTTGCAATGAAGGCCAACATTCCATTCGCTTTCCTGATTATCTGCTGCACCTATAAACTAACTTTTTGGGATTCATGCACAAGGACCCCCAGGTCCCTCTGCACCGCAACATGTTGTAATTTCTCCCCATTCAAATAATATTCCCTTTTACTGTTTTTTTTTCCAAGGTGGATGACCTCACATTTTCCAATATTGTATTCCATCTGCCAAACCTTAGCCCATTCGCTTAACCTATCTAAATCTCTTTGCAGCCTCTCTGTGTCCTCTACACAACCCGCTTTCCCACTAATCTTTGTGTCATCTGCAAATTTTGTTACACTACACTCTGTCCCCTCTTCCAGGTCATCTATGTATATTGTAAACAGTTGTGGTCCCAGCACCGATCCCTGTGGCACACCACTAACCACCGATTTCCAACCCGAAAAGGACCCATTTATCCCGACTCTCTACTTTCTGTTAGCCAGCCAATTCTCGATCCATGCTAATACATTTCCTCTGACTCTGCGTACCTTTATCTTCTGCAGTAACCTTTTGTGTGGCACCTTATCGAATGCCTTTTGGAAATCTAAATACACCACATCCATCGGTACACCTCTATCCACCATGCTCGTTATATCCTCAAAGAATTCCAGTAAATTAGTTAAACATGATTTCCCCTTCATGAATCCATGTTGCGTCTGCTTGATTGCACTATTCCTATCTAGATGTCCCGCTATTTCTTCCTTAATGATAGTTTCAAGCATTTTCCCCACTACAGATGTTAAACTAACCGGCCTGTAGTTACCTGCCTTTTGTCTGCCCCCTTTTTTAAACAGAGGCATTACATTAGCTGCTTTCGAATCCGCTGGTACCTCCCCAGAGTCCATAGAATTTTGGTAGATTATAACGAATGCATCTGCTATAACTTCCGCCATCTCTTTTAATACCCTGGGATGCATTTCATCAGGACCAGGGGACTTGTCTACCTTGAGTCCCAATAGCCTGTCCAACTCTATCCCCTAGTGATAGTGATTATCTCAAGGTCCTCCCTTCCCACATTCCCGTGACCAGCAATTTTTGGCATGGTTTTTGTGTCTTCCACTGTGAAGGCCGAAGCAAAATAATTGTTTAAGGTCTCAGCCATTTCCACATTTCCCATTATTAAATCCCCCTTCTCATCTTCTAAGGGTCAAACATTTACTTTCGTCACTCTTTTACGTTTTATATATCGGTAAAAGCTTTTACTATCTGTTTTTATGTTTTGCGCAAGTTTACTTTCGTAATCTATCTTTCCTTTCTTTATTGCTTTCTTAGTCATTCTTTGCTGTCGTTTAAAATTTTCCCAATCTTCTAGTTTCCCACTAACCTTGGCCACCTTATACGCATTGGTTTTTAATTTGATACTCTCCTTTATTTCCTTGGTTTTCCCTTCTCTTACCACCCTTCTTTTTCACTGGAATGTATTTTTGTTGAGCACTATGAAAGAGCTCCTTAAAAGTCCACCACTATTCCTCAATTGTGCCACCGTTTACTCTGTGTTTCCAGTCTACTTTAGACAACTCTGCCCTCATCCCACTGTAGTCCCCTTTGTTTAAGCATAGTACGCTCGTTTGAGACACTACTTCCTCACCCTCAATCTGTATTACAAATTCAACCATACTGTGATCACTCATTCCGAGAGGATCTTTTACTAGGAGATCGTTTATTATTCCTGTCTCATTACACAGGACCAGATCTAAGATAGCTTGCTCCCTTGTAGGTTCTGTAACATACTGTTCTAAGAAACAATCCCGTATGTATTCTATCAATTCCTCCTCAAGGCTACCCTGTGCGATTTGATTTGATCAATCGATATGTAGGTTAAAATCCCCCATGATTACTGCCGTTCCTTTTTCTCATGCCTCCATTATTCCCTTGATTATTGCCCGCCCCACCGTGAAGTGGGGGCCTATAAACTACGCCCACCAGTGACTTTTTCCCCTTACTATCTCTAATCTCCACCCACAATGATTCAACATTTTGTTCATTAGAGCCAATATCGTCTCTCACAACTGACCTGATATCATCCTTTATTAACAGAGTTACCACACCTCCTTTCCCTTCTTGTCTATCTTTCCGAATTGTCAGATACCCCTGTATGTTTAATTCCCAGTCTTGGCCACCCTGCGACCACGTTTCTGTAATGGCCACCAAATCATACCCATTTGTAATGATTTGTGCCGTCAACTCATTTACTTTATTTCGAATGCTGCGTGCGTTCCCCTCTCATTCTTCTGAACTCCAGTGAATACAAGCTCAGTCGATCCAGTCTTTCTTGATATGTCAGTCCCTCCATCCCGGGAATCAGTCTGGTGAACCTTCGCTGCACTCCCTCAATAGCAAGAATGTCCTTCCTCAAGTTAGGAGACCAAAACTGTACACAATACAGCTGGCAAGCTCCCTCAGTGAGTAGAGAAGGACTCGCTCAGTTGAGGGGTGGGGAGGCGGTGGGGCGGGGGCGGGGGGATGGGTGACATCAGAAAACCTCAGGATGGCTCTGCCATTTGTAATTGTATCTCACATAGCAAGTTAAGCGCAGGCCAGGGAGATGCTGGAACATAGCTCACTGAAAAAGCATCAACAGCATTTCACATTAAAACGCTCAAAAATTCAATAGAGCAAATCAAAACCATAAGCCACCACTCAACTCAGTCTCTATAGCCATGTAACTTTTACTGTTTCAAGTCTTTATTGATTTTTCCACTAAAAAAATTTAATGGTCTCTGCCTCAAATATTTCCCGTGGCAAAGCATTCCATGTCTAACGATCCTCCGCAAAGAATCAGAAATATTGTAATAATGTCGAAAAAGAAAGTGGCCTGGTCTAGTAAACAAATTTTTAATACAATTTTCACTTGGCCCGCCAAGCGAATCGGGGCAGTAAATGCCCGAAAATGGCTTACTCCGCACTTTTACATCAGTACTTCAGCTGTGCCATCCTGCTGGGCATCTGGAGTGCCGCCTACTTCAGGTGTTGGGCCCTTTTATTGTGCAAATCGGAGTACTGTGACACCCAATTACAATTTTGACGGAAAACTGGGCGAAGCGTGCAGCCATGGACACTCTGCCCAGTTTTAACGGGCGATACAATAGAAACTGCAAAAAAGGTATGGGGTGAAATTGCCCCCTTTTTTAGAGGCCCGTTGGGCAGAAGAGACTTTTCGCCTGGGGGCAGGAGGGGTGTTACCGGCTCCTGGGAAATTGCCGGGGAGTTTGCCACAGCAGGGCTACCGCACAACTGGCAATGATGTCATCGGCATGCGCAGCGACCCCTCACCATCCCACGGGGGAAGTTGCCCAGTAGGCCACGAGGCTGGCACGAGCGGATGTCAACGTCAGCTTTGTGGGTTGCGAAGCTGGCCAAGATCTGCTCTCAAGACAGTACTTAAAGGGGAGGGTGCCAACACCCCTCGCCGCCACCTTTACCAGTTTGCTGAGTCTCGCGTCAGCACCAATAACGGCGTCACTCCGTTTTGGGTGCCAGGCTGCAGGCCCAGTCCCTGGTGGCCTAGTGAAGGCCATCAGAGGCCTCGCAGAGTGTGCAGCGGCTCTCCCCTTTAAGCGAAGAGGCAGAGCATTGAAGCGCGTCACTCCCCGCCCCAGTAGCACCCCGGGAGCTGTCCCTAAAAGACTTGGAGTGCGCAAGATTGTGCTCCATTTCCTTCGAAGGACGGTAAGCCCAATTCAGTGGCGGGGGCGAGACATCTGTGCCTGGCGCAGAAAGTCCGGGCTCCAGCTGGTTACCGCCCCCAATCGGGGCGCAGGGCAATTTCGCCCGCGAAGTTTCTAAAAACAATTATATTTGTGGGCCGAGGAGCGGGCCATTGCCGTCCCAGTCTCCCATGCGCCCCCCCCCCCCTCCTCCCATCCATCCCACCCCACCACGCCCCACGCCGCACCTATCTTCTTACTGGATGGCTCAGCCTCCAGGACACCTGATATTGAGTCAGTCCAAAACCGCCAAACTGCAATGAGGTGTCTGTTTGTTGCCTGCAGCTTGCCAGTGGCATGGTAATGAGGCTCATTTCTCAAAACGTCAAAATGGTATCAGGCAGCTGGCTGGCCACCCGATGGTTGAAATGTCTCCCAGTGGATTGCATGAATAATGAGGAGACCCAAACTCAAATAATGCCCGAATAAATCTCTGGATTTCGCGATAAAATTTCCACAATAAACAGAGTCTGTTGCTATTCTGTCTATTTAGATGATATACAGGAACTATGGGCTAGAAGCTCAACTTTATTTGCATGCTAAATGCCCACTTAACGCTCATTTTACTGCTGAAATGACGTATAATGCCCAAATGTCGGCCATTTTGACACAAAATGGAAACTGGCGGGCTTATCACCGAGCGTTACTTTCCCCATGTGCTTAACGGCGGGAAAAAATATTACTGGCTGCCCACTTTTTGGGGGCGGAATCAGCAGAATGGGTGAAATCAACGCCCGTAATATCGCCCAGCGTTAATTCCGCCCTGATTTAATGCCGAGATTCAATATTAACGCCCGCCCACTGTTTTTTGTCATAAAGAGCATATTTACCCAAACTAGTGGCCATGAGATCGCTCTGCGTCAATTTCACCACCTCGCGCACATATCGCCCACAATATCACTCGCCCCAAAAAAATGCCCACAAAAGTGGAACTGTTCTGAACGAACTAGAGCGGTGTGGTTGGCATTTGTAAAATCCCACTCTTACGTAAGTAGCTAATATCTGAGCGATTTGCCTGAAAGAGCATTGATGTGAGTGACAATGCTGACATACTGCTGTGTGTATGCAGCTCAGACATCAATGGTGCCCATCACTTTGGTGCCAACTAAAGTTTACGTTGATTGATGTTAAGTTGTATTTAACCCTTTCATGTGAAGGAATCACCAGTGTGTAACGGTCCAGCTATCTGAGACAATGCGCAACAAGGTTACGTTCAATTTCAAAAGTTGAATACCAACATTGGTCTGAAATCATGCATCACATCCAATAACACCCAACCTCCGCTCACACCCCACTTTTTCCATCATTGACATAAATCACATGTTCAACATGTCCAGCAACATAGAATACAAAGGCAAAGCAGGAGCGTGGTCCCCAGCCCCCATACAATTACAACAAATTGCATACACCCAGATAGAGATATAACATAGCCAACACCTGCAAACATGTACCTCACTTTCCTTCTCCCCTCCCCTTCTTCTCCCCACCTCTACCCTTTCCCCTCCTCGCTCCACGGTGCCTGGCCGAGGAGCTCCTCAGGTGGTGCCTCATTGAGGGGGATGAAGTCAGATGCGGTCGTTGCATGAGTACGGGAGCGGGGGATGCTGAGGGGGCAACATTCTCTGATGCAGAAGCAGGATCTTGGTCCTTGCTCTCATCTGTCGTTCGCAGTGGGTGCGGAACCTAGGGATGGAGTGCCGCACTCGGGGACCACTGGGAGGCCTGTGGCAGCAGTGTTCTTGGCTATCGCATCCAGGGCCTCCGCCATGCGCGGAATGTACTCGGTCATGGTGGCCAGCTGTCGGGATATACCCCCTAATACTTCGATGAGCTGGTCACCAATGTCTACCTGGACAACTATACCATCTCTCCGCTGTCATGTGGCGCTCGTGGAACAGACCTGCCACATCCACAAGGTCTCCGTGGGGTCGGCGCCGTCCTGGGGACAAATGGGGTGCCCTGTGGAGAGGTGCTTGGGGCCGGTACCTCCAGAGTAGAGGCGGGAATGATCGGAGGACCATTAGATGGCCTTGGGGTGGAATGGTTTCTGGAGCGTGGTGATGCAGGTTCCTCGAAGTCTGCACTCTCATCCGTGGAGAACAGACCCAGCGGATTGACGAGTGAGAATCAGAGCTCCTCAGCACCAGATGTAGTAGGATCGTCCGCCGACTCCTGCCCCGCACCCCCACCTTCTGGCCTCTGTGGCCTTGCCTTGGGACGCGCTGCTGGCTGAGCTGCAAAACACAAATGAGGTTATTAGAGGAGAAGGGGGTGCTAGGGTCACAAGGTGAGTCCAGCACTACAGAAAGCATTTGCACGACAAACCCACCACTATCAAAATCATCGCAGACATCACATTTCATGATCATCAACACATTTGCATTGCAATGATTTTCATTAGGCCATCATTATTTCTATGACAATTTTAGAAATCATCTATCATACTTGATTGTTCAGAGATGAGTGGGTGTGGCATCTACTTTACATGACGCAATGGTGTAAGCTTTACTCACGTCTGCAGATGCATCCGTGGCTGTGCGGGGGTGCTTCCCCATGAGTGTGAGCACATGCTCCTCCATGTCAGTGATGTCGCTGGGGACTGGTGGCCCCCCCCACCCATTCGCCTCTGCACGGACCTCATCGTCAATAGCATCTTCTGTAAAAGGTGACAGGACGACATGGCATGAGATCATTGCATGATATCTTTGCTAGGTACTGTCACAGACACTGATACAATGCATAACCGACAGATCTAATCATGATTATTATGATAATTATCATTCTTTACCTAAAGACGTACACTGTGAGCGCAGGCTTTGAGTAAAACATTCCCGGTAAAAGTGCAAAACCTCACATTTGCTGATAATCACTCATGACTGTTACAAATCAAATTATCTAAATACATAAGTACATGAAAATCAATGTAATACTTACTCTTGCATATCCCACAAGGTCGTTCCATCGTTTGGGGCATTGGTTGCCCTCATGCACCTCGTTGGTTGCCAACGAGCCTACCTGTGCTATCTCGGTCCATATCTTCTGGTATGCCTTAGGGGTGGGCTTCCCACGTCCTCCCTCTGTCAAATCACCCCAGCATAACTCGACCTCCTGCAGGAGGGAGGCATTTGCCTCATCCGAGAACTTCCTGGCTCTTTTGCACCCTCCAATGTGCTCCTTTCCCAGCTAACTGCTCTCTCCAGCGTCAGTCTCCACAGCGTGCTATGATGCCTCCTCCTCTCTCTCCATTACAGGCCAAATTCAGTCAAATATGTGGCTGGTAGCAGCTACTTTTTGTTTGCCTACTTGCTGTGAAGCTCTAAAGTCTCCCTCCTTCCTCCCAAAGCAGCCACACCACACCCAGCCACGCCTTGTCCCTCTGCGCTCCCTCTCTCTCTGTCTCCTCTTCTGCACATGTCATGATGACCCTTGACCTCCAGAATCGCGGGAATCGAGCATTGCCATGCCATTGCTAAGGACGGCCGCACTTTACGGCAAAGGGTCAAAAAAATGTAACGCTACTGCCCATTTTATATCGCTCGTGGTAACGGCCATTTTCAAAAGTGGAGACTAGGTAGTTTGAGAATAGGCAAGTAGCCGGCGATCTAAAAATCCTTTATTAACGCCGGAAATGGGCGATAAGCACAAAAGTGGAGGTTCTAGCCCTTTCTATTTTAAAGAATTTATATGCGTTGACAGAAAAAAAAATGTAAGTAATGGGGTGATTAGATTTTTCCAGTTGATATCTGATCTTTATTTCTATATATGAAATATCTATTAATAATTAAAATCAGTAAGTGGGTCAATGAGTTTCATGCACTATCAGGTAATAAAATGTAGAATTGCTCCTGGTGATGGCTAGGTTTGATCAGATTACTTTGTTCAGGTACCAGGATATTCAATACCTCCAGCTTAATTTTTAGACTGGTTATTCTTACTCAATTGCATACATTACCTCTGTTTGATGAATGAGCTCTCTCTCATAATTTGCTATCTGTTCCTAGCCTCATTCTAGTCTGTGTAATTGGATTGACATTCGGAACAGAAAATAAGAAAATGGTACAAATGATTGGAAAATAGCCTCAGTCGCTTTAAAATTGAAACAGCCATTGCAACTGTGTATTTTAAAGAATGTGACTGCTGCCATGAACAAGAAGCAGTTGCGCATGCACAGTTCCAGTGTTTCTTCTGTCTGTTGTCGACGGACTTCCCAAAATGAGGAATAAAGAAGCAGATTTTAAAAATCTTGCTCAGTTATTAATTGTGTGAATTGTAGAATTTATTCAGGTTTTTTTCTAATAATCGTTCACGGGATGTCGCTGGCAAGGCCAGCATTTATTGGCCATCCCTAATTGCCCTTGAGAAGTTGATGGTAAGCCGCCTTCTTGAACCGCTGCAGCCCGTGTGGTGAAGGTGCTCCCACAGTGCTGTTAGGGAGGGAGTTCCAAGATTTTGAACCAGCGACGATGAAGGAACAGCGATATACTTCCAAGTCAGGATGGTGTGTGACTTGGAGGGGAACGAGCCACTTGTTTGTGCAGTAAATTGCGGTTGGTCAGAGTCGGCAGTTTTCAGGTGAGGAATAGACGGGTAGTTGGGTTTGTTAATATTTTTCAAATTATTGTTCTGAGACTAGAAGCATTCGGAGATTCCTGTAACAGTCGTAGGGACAATAAATTGGGAATCTCTAATATTGATGAAACTTTATTAGTGATGTGCTTCAGCACCTTTCAGATCCTCCGTCTGTTGTGGTGAACGGTCTTTTTAAAATTTGTGACCTGACAGTTCTGCGCAAAATACATCTGCACAGCGTCCGGTAGCTTCCGGTTTGTTGACAGCAGTCACTCCGTTTTTAAACAAAATGTCAAAATATAGTATGAAGTATATTACAGCAAGGGGTTTGGTGGAAATCATATCAGCAAACTCAAAGGCAATGTAAACAAGTGGGTGGTAAATAACTGCAGAACAAAATATCATGCAAATAAATAATTTAACAATTTAAAGGGAACATAGGGCTATGTCCAGCTAAAAGAGTTCAGGATAAACCAGAACTAACCAGAGAGAAAGCTGTGCATAATCATAGAATCATAGAATGGTTACAGCACAGAAGACCAATTGGCCCGTCGAGCCCATGCTGGCTCTCTGCAAGAGCTCCTCGGCTAGTCCCACTCCACCGCCCTTTCCCCGTAGCCCTGCAGTTTGTTTTCTATCAGGCACTTATCCAATTCCCTTTTGAAAGCAGTGGTTGAGACTGCCTCCATCACCTTTTCAGGCAATGCATGCCAGATCTCAACCATTCGCTGTGTAAAAAAGTTTTTTCTTATATCACCTTTGGACACGACATAAGGATCTAATATAGTTAAGCAGACTGTGAAATAATCCATTATATGGAATTAAATCGAAGTCAGTATATATACTATAAAGTTAGACAAATGTGGACTGAGAAACTTAAATTGAATTCTTGTCCATTCTGAATGAGAAAAAGTGCTACTCAGAAACAACTTTGTAGCAATTTATAATTGGCTATAGTGGACTGGAAACAGCTACTTGTGGGTAAATCAGTGTGGGAACAGTGGGAGGCATTCAAGGAGGAGATCCGGAAGGCTCAGGCCAAACATGTGCCCTTAAAGAAAAAGGCTGGGAAAAATAATTCTAGAGCCCCTGGATGTCTAGGGACTTACAGAGGAGGATTAAGAAAAAAAGGGACGCTTATGTCATATACCAACGGCTAAATACTATAGAATCTTTAGAGGAATATAGAAAGTTAAGAGGCAAAATTAAAAAGGATATTAGGAATGCTAAGAGAGAGCACGAGAAATTCTTGGCCAGTAAAATTAAGGAAAACCCTAAGATGTTCTATAAATATATTAAGAGTAAGAGGGTAACTAAAGAAAGGGTAGCGCCTATTAGAGACCATGAGGATAATCTTTGTGTGGAGACGGAAGATGTTGGTCGGGTTCTTAACAAATACTTTGCATCTGTTTTCACAAAGGAAAGGGGCAATGCAGATATGCTATCAAGGAGGAGTGTGATATGCTGGGTGAAATAAATATAGTGAGAGAGGAAGTATTAAGGGGTTTAGCAGCTTTGAAAGTAGATAGACCCCAGGCCCAGATGAAATGCATCCCAGGCTGTTGAGCGAAGTAAAAGAGGAAATAGCAGAGGCCTTGACCATCATTTTCCAGTCCCCTTTGCATCTGGGCATGGTGCCGGAGGATTGGAGGATTGCTAATGTAGTACCCTTGTTTAAGAAGGGAGAAAGGGATAGGCCGAGTAATTACAGGCCTGTCAGCCGAACCTCAGTGGTGGGAAAATTATTGGAAAAAATTCTGAAAGACAGGATAAATCTGCATTTGGAAAGACAAGGATTAATTAGAGGCAATCAGCGTGGATTTGTTAAGGGACGATCGTGTTTGACTAACTGATTGAATTTTTTGAGGAAGTAACTAAGAGGGTCGATGAGGGTAGTGCGTACGATATAGTATATATGGACTTGAGCAAGGCTTTTGATAAGATCCCACGTGGTAGACTGATCATGAAGGTTAAAACCCATGGGATACAGGGCAGGGCAAAGTGGCAAGTTGGATCCAAAATTGGCTTGGAGGTAGGAAGCAAAGAGTAATGATTGATGGATGTTTTTGTGACTGGAAAGATGTTTCCAGTGGGTTTCTGCAGGGCTCAGTACTGGGTCCCTTGCCTTTTGTGGTATATATCAACAATTTAGATTTGAATATAGGGAGTATGATTAAGAAGTTTGCAGACGATACTAAAATTGGCTGTGTGGTTGATAATGAAGAGGAAAGTCATGGGCTGCAGGAGAATATCAATCTACTGGTCAGGTAGGCAGAGCAGTGGCAACTGGAATTTAATTCAGAGAAGTGTGAGGTGATGCACTTTAGGAGGGCTAATAAGGAAACGGTAGACACATTAAGCGGTAGGCCACTTAATAGTGTAGATGAACAAAGGGATCTTGGAGTGCTTGTCCACAGATCCCTGAAAGTAGCAGCCAGGTGGATAAGGTGGTTAAGAAGGCATACGGAATGCTTGCCTTTATTGGCCAAGGCATAGAATATAATAGCTGGGAGGTTATGCTTAAATTGTATCATACATTGGTTAGGCCACAGCTGGAGTACTGCGTGTAGTTCTCGTCGCTGTATTATAGGAAGGACGTGATTGCACTAGAGAGGGTGCAGAGGAGATTTACTAGGATGCTGCCTGGAATGGAGAATCTTAGTTATGAGGACAGATTGGATAGGCTGGGTTTGTTCACATTGGAACAGAGGAGATTGAGAGGAGAACTCATTGAGGTGTACAAAATATTGAGGGGCCTGGACATAGTGGATAGTAAGGGCCTATTTCCATTGGTGGAAGGGTCTATAACAAGGGACATAGTTTTAAGGTGGTTGGTGGTTAGAGCGGATTTGAAGGCTGGGGGGGCTTCTTTACGCAGAGGGTTGTGAGGATCTGGAATTCGTTGCCTGGAAGAGTGGTGGATGCAGAAACCCTCACCACTTTTAAGAGATGGTTGGATGGGCACTTAAAGTGCAGTAACCTGCAGGGTTACGGACCTAGAGCTGTTAATTGGGAGTAGACTGGATGACCTTTTGTTGGATGGCACAGATATAATGGTAAGTACTGCAGGGAATAGAATACAGCCAGCGTGATCTCCTGGACTAGTTTCGATCGCCTGGATGGGTCGGAGATGAATTTTCCAAAATGTTTTCTCCCTAAATTGGCCTGGGTTTTGACCTGGTGTTTGCCTCTCCCAGGAGATCACATGGCTCCGGTTGGGGTGGAGTGTAGAATGTTTCAGTATAAGGGCTGTCGCAGTTGTGTGAGGTGGACTGGTTGGGCTGGGTGCTCTTTGCCTTCCGTCATTGTTCATAGGTTTATATGTAACCTTTAGGGCTGCTGACCAAGGGCCGGACGCGATGGACCAAAATGGGCTTCTTCTGCGCTGTAAATTTCTATGTTTCTATGTTATATTTACTACTGAAATAAGCATAATAGATTAATGTTAGTTTTGAATAAGTCCTAAATTATAGATGAAAAGAATTGCATTTCTTAAGTTGCAATAAGAAATGTGTTATATATATATTGAAATGCTACTTCGCTCCATTGATTCTTATATGATCAAGTTAACATGCAAAGCATCTATAAAGCTTGATAACTTGTGTAACATCAGGACATCTGACTTCATTAAGATCATTAAATGCTAATGATTATTTCCAAAAATTACAGAGTTTAGTGCAACCATTAATTTCAGCAGTTAAACAATTGCAAGGCTCTGTTGATAAATACCAGACATTAAGGTTAGTTATCTTATTGATGCTAGTTGTGTAATTCTCCACATTTGCATTCCACTTTCCAATTATCCGTACTTATGTAAATGGTCTGGAACATGAAAGCAAAGACTGTAATTAAAACCACATTTTATTTTTCTCTTGCCAAAAGATCTTTCATATGACCTATGACCTAGCCAGTGCAGTGATGAGAATATTTAATCTTATTGGAATGATGCTTCTCTTGTGCCACTGGGATGGATGCCTACAGTTTCTTGTACCATTGCTTCAAGAATTTCCAAATGATTGTTGGGTGTCTTTAAATAATATGGTGGTAAGTACCAAATTAGCATAATTTCCAAATCTTGGTTAATCTTTATCATTGTCACTAAACATTTTGTGTTTCTGCTACATCTTTCATGCAATGTATTTCCTCAATATGACAAAACGTGTGTTGGGATCTATTTAAGCTGGTGCAAGAGAATGAATATGAAATATAATATCTTTGCTAAAGCATTTCTATTGCAGCATTTTAGCTGTGATCCAGACCAATTTAAGTACCACAGTCCATAAATGCTATTTTAATCTGGCAAAATCAATTTGACCTTTGTCTAAAATGGTGACATTATTGTCTCTTAACATAAATAACAGACTGCACCCTTATATCGAGAACAAATCAATTGGAGGTGTGGCACTTATATGAGGTAATAATTATTTTTTGCTGGGATTTTGCTTAAGTTTTGGTGTGATTTATATTGAGGGGTGATCTATATTGAGGGGTAATCTATATATGCTTCAAAATGGTATTTAATACCTAAAAGGAAAATGTACCTTACTGGACATGATTTTTTTCATTCATATTTAGTACAAACAATTTCTTGGATAGAAGTATGGTTTATTTTAAAGGCCATATGAAAGTTAGTGTAACGTGTCCAGATACAGTACAAATTTATGGATGAAAGTTAACCGCTTTACTTTTAAAAATGTTTTCATATGTTCTTTGCTTTCCTATTAGAATGAATTATTGCATTAAAGGAATGCTGTACAAATATTGTCAAATTAACTTTATATGGAATTCATGTTCCAATCATAATAGTTCTTGGCAATATAGTTTTAAATTTATCATGATTAAATTGTATTTCAAATGGAAATGATTAATTGTATAAATATTCATTGAAAATCATTTATTACTATGCAGGATTTTGCTTTGAAAGTGGTTATTTATTTCCACAGTTAAATTCTACTATAAACTATGGAACTCTGCAACATTCAAGTTGGAAGGAACAAAATATTATTATGACTGAATGTGCTGTTGCAATTTACAGTACAATGTAATTCATATCTGTCACTAAACTTAATATGAAGTGATACATCTTGGAATAAGAATGAGGAAACAAAATACACATCAAATTATAAGATTTTAAATGAATTAGAGGAGCAGAAGGACCTTGGTACATAAATATAGACCATTAAATGTAGCAGAGGGATGCTGCTGATGTTGTAGTTAAGGAGGAGGAATGTGGAATATTAAATGAGATAAACATAGTGAGAGAGGAAGTATTAAGGGGTTTAGCATCTTTGAAAGTAGATAAATTACCAGGCCTGGATGAAATGTATCCCAGGCTGTTAAAAGAAGCAAGGGAGTAAATAGCAGAGGCTCTGACCATCATTTTTCAATCCTCTCTGGCTACAGGTGTGGTGCTGGTGGAGTGTAGCATTGTACCATTGTTTAAAAAGGGAGAAAGGGATAGACCAAGTAACTACAGGCCAGTCAGCCTAACCTCAGTGGTAGACAAATTGTTGGAAAGAATTCTGAGGGATAGTATTAACCGACATTTAGAAAGGCAGGGATTAATCAAGGACAGTCAGCATGGATTTGTTAAAGGAACGTCATGTCTGACTAACTTGATTGAATTTTTTTGAGGAGGTAACAAGGAAGGTTGATGAGGGTAGTGCATTTGATGTAGTCTACTTTGATTTCGGCAAGGCTTTTGACAAGTTCCCACATGACAGATTGGTCACAAAAGTAAAAGCCCATGGGATCCAAGGGAAAGTGGCAAGTCGGATCCAAAATTGATTCAGTGGCAGGAAACAAAGGGTAATGGTCGATGGATGTTTTTGTGACTGGATCCAGTGAGGTTCTGCAGGGCTCAGTACGGGGTCCCTTGCTTTTTGTGGTATACATCAATGATTTAGACTTCAATGTAGGGGGCATGATGAAGAAATTTGCAGATGATACAAAAATTGGCTGTGTGATTGATAGTAAGGAAGAAAGCTGTAAACTGCAGGAAGGTATCAATGGATTGGTCAGGTGGCCAGAAAAGTGGCAAATGGAATTAATTCCGAAGAAGGTAATGGATTTGGAGAGTGCTAAAAAAGCAAGGGAATACACAATAAATGGTAGACTACTGAGAAGTGTAGAGGAACTGAGGGATCTTGGACTGCATGTCCACAGATCCCTGAAGGTAACTGGACAAGTAGGTAAAGTGGTTAGGAAAGCATACGGAACACTTTCCTTTATTATCGGAGGTATAGAATATAAGAGCAGGAAGGTTATGCTTGAATTGTATAAAACATTAGTTAGGCCACAGCTAGAGTACTGTATACAGTTCTGGTCACCACATTATAGGAAAAATGTGATTGCACTAGAGCAGGTACAAAGGAGATTTAGGAGGATGTCAGGATTGGAGAATTTTAGCTATGAGGAAAGATTGGATAGGCTGCGGTTGTTTTCTTTGGAACATGGGAGGCTGAGAGGAGACTTGATTGAGGTGTATAATATTATGAGTGGCCTAGATAGAGTGGTTAGGAAGGACCTATTTCTCCGAGCAGAGGGGTCAACAACCAGGGGGCATAGATTTAAAGTAAGTGGTAGGAGGTTTAGAGGGGAGTTGAGGAGAACTTCTTTTACCCAGCGGGTGGTGGGAGTCTGGAACTCATTGCCTGAAAGTGTGGTAGAGGCAGAAACCCACATTGCATTTAAAAAGTACTTGGATATGTACTGATGTGCCATAACCTACAAGGTTACGGACCAAGAGCTGGAAAGTGGGATTAGGCTGGATAGCTCTTTATCGGCCGGCATGGACATGATGAGCCTAATTGCCTCCTTCTGTGCCGTAAATTTCTATGATTCCATGATTCAGTGTAATAATGCCATGAATAGAGACAAATGAAATCTTTGTTTTTGTTTTCCGAGGTATTGAGTACAAAAGCAAAAAATTAATGTTAAACCTGGAGTAGATCTTAGGCCATTGTGTACCGTTTTGACCATCCCTTTATAGGCAAGATTTAAAACCAATGGAAAAGATATAGCATAGATTCACTAGGATGTTACCAAGGATGCATGGTTACAAGAAAGACTGGAGAAGCAAAATGGCTTTTCTCACTGGCACTGAGGGTTAAGGAACCACCTGATAGAGTTTTCAAGATTATAAAGGGTTATAATAAGTAAATAGTGGTGGATTGTTAGCACTAGTCCATTATATGGTAATGGTGGGGGGTCACAAATTTAAGATAATCACAGAAGGAATTAAAGGGAAGTTGCACAATACAGTTTTGGAAAAGTCCATAAAATCTTTTACAAAGAGAGCGAGATAGTTGCTTGAAAAAGAGGAATATTAAGGGTCTTATAGGAGAGTGGGATTTAAACTAGGTGACTTGGATGGAGAGAATTATTGGCACAGAGATGAGGGTCAAGTGGCTGGTTTCTGTGCTGTCTTATCCTATGATTCTATGATCAATGAACTATATTTTATTCTGAGTTAATCGAGTCTCACAGTTGTTTTTGACTCCCTCATCAATATATCCTGTCTTACTTACTTCCATGAAATGAGTTTCTTATTCCCAATATAATCATATTAATAAGGGTTGTTCACATTTCATCATTTTCTCAAGAATACAAAGTACATGTGGGGAGGAGATTAATGTTTCATACATCTCTATATTTATGTGTAATATAATAATGCCTCATATGCCAGCATTTCATAACCAGCATGTGTCACACTTTTCTGTCAAACACAAGTCAGAATGCATGTAGCTGGTAACTTAAAAAAATAACTTCAGCAGTCAGACTGCAAGTATTTTTAGTGTTTTCTTTAGGGTATGCTTTGAAGAGATGAATAAGGAAAAAAAAAATACTCTTTACCCCTGCTGAATATTTCAACTCTCCATAATTAAAATAATTTGAAAATGATCGCTTGCAAAGGTTATTCAACCTCGTCCTATCTACAGTTCAGACTTTACTTAACATTACATTATTTTATCAAGACATTTGTCTCCTCTAGCACAGTGGACTGAAAGCATTCCCTCTGTCCTCTAAATTCCATGATTCCTAAACATCACAAATTCGGTCTGCTCTAGTTTGCTTTAATAGAATTTTCAATATCTACCAGAATGAAGAGGATCTCTGGCAGTTGATGGAAACTGGTAGATAATTGATCATTCAAAATTTTGCTCTTTCATGTGTGAAATATCAGTTACCCTATGCAGAAGAATGAAGTCAAGCACAACAGAAATAACATCAACATCAGCAATTTGTGTTTATATAGTGCCTTTAATGCAGTTAAACATCCCATGGTGCTTCACAGGAGCGTTATCAAACAGAATTTGACACCGAGCTACATTAGGGCAGAGGTCTAAAAGCTTGGTCAAAGAGGTAGGTTTTATGGAGCATCTTAAAGCAGGAAAGAGAGAAAGAGAGACGGCGAGGTTGAGGGAGGGAAGCTTAGGGCCTTGGCACTTGAAGGCATGGCCACCAATGGTGCAGCAATAAAAACATAGAGCTGAAGTTTGAGGCATCCCACCGGCACAAACAGGGTGATAGCGCCCTGAAAATGGTAGGGAATGGGTTACACCCCACCACCCCTCCTAACCCCGGTCCAGCCGTCGCTGTGGTCGTGACAATCCAGAGTGCCCTATTGAGTCAAACGATAGGCCCATTTAAAATGCAAATCAGAGTCCTGTGACGTACATTGCATCATAATTGCCATTTTGGATCGAACGTGCCTGATGTACGCTTCGTCCAGTCTCAGCTGGTAGTACAGTCAAACATGATCTCATCGATAAGTCTGTGTTCATTTTTTGTGGGGCTGGGACCACCAGGATTGTCTTCCTCCCACATCCGCCACACCCCCAGGATCTACCCGCAAGTGCTGCCAGCATCCCAGTTGACCAACATTCCTCTGGCACAAAACCAGCAAACAGCCTCAGTTCATTCATTTGCCATCCACCACTCATGGTCCAACTCAAAGGAGGTCCAGGCCTCAAGACCATGGTGGCCTCTTTGCCACTGGAATAGGCAGCCAGCACGCTCCTTTGATCAGCTGCCCAAAAAGTCAAAATCTACCCCATAGTCTCATTCACCAAACCAACAATGAAATACAAAGAACAAGATGAAATAGTGCATTGCTCCAACATATTGTGCAAGGCTTTGTCCTGGATTTTTCTGATACTTCAGGAAATTGTTACATTGGAAAATGTGCACCTCAGCTTTAACTGAGAGCAGCTGTAATTAACATAAGAACAGAAGAAATAGGAGCAGGAGTAGGCCTTTCGGCCCCTCAAACCTGCTCTGCCATTCAATACGATCATGGCTGATCAGCTCATGGACTCAGCTCCACTTCCCTGCCCCTCCCCATAACCCTTTACTCCTTTATTGCTCAAAAATCTGTCTATCTCCACCTTAAATATATTTAATGACCCAGCCTCCACAGCTCTCTGGGGCAGATAATTCCATAAATTTACAACCCTTTGAGAGAAGAAATTTCTCTTCATCTCAGTTTTAACTGGGCGGTTCCTTATTCTGAGACTATGCCTTCTAATTTTAGTTCTCCCTATGAGTGGAAATATCCTCTCTGCAGCTACCCTGTCAAGCCCCCTCATTATCTTATATGTTTTGATAAGATCACCCCTCATTCTTCTGAACTCCAATGTTTATAGGCCCAACCTACTCAACCTATCTGTCAACTCCCTCATCTCTGGAATCAACCTAGTGAATCTTCTCTGAACGCATGCAAATATATCCTTCCTTAAATACAGAGACCAAAACTGTACGCAGTACTCCAGATGTAGCCTTCCCAATACCCTGTGCAGTTGTAGCAGGACTTCTCTGCTTTTATACTCTATCTCCCTTGCAACATGTGATGTCACACTGGATACCCTACTCTATGACCCCGTTACACTCCCTGTGCATCAGGGAGCTTATTGGAAGAATTGATTTGTGTTGATCACACAAAAATGAAAGAAGGCTAGCTGTACGTGTTACTTGCACATGTTACATAGAGGTCCTGCACTGGGACTGTATTCTGTATTCATTATTTTTCTGGACAAACTCACGCACAAAAATTATCTATCTGACCCTATCTCTGTTTATTTAAAACTCCCCTCTGTGTAGCACTGGCCAAAACAATGGCCATAATTTATGGTCAGCGGTGAAGTTAAGGTACTCACTGCTGACCTTGAAGAAAGCTTCCCACAGAGATCTTGAGATTTCTGTGGCAAGAACTTTACCTTTCTCGATGTGCAATTGGTTTTCACGCTGTGTAATGGGAATCCTTAGTGCGATGCTCCAGTGACGTCAACAAGCTGGCTAACCAGCCAATCACATTGAAGAACCAGGAAATGGAAAGCACTGATTATCTGCACTTTTAAAAAATGTTACAGAGAGCAAAATAAAGATTGGGACATACACTGCGCAGCCAGTGTCAGAGCAATGAATGACTGACCGCAACTTCAGGATTTCCGCGGTTAGATGTGCATGCGCTAAATCCTGAACTTATGAACATTTCAAAGAGGTAATGATGGCAAAAGCTGGCAGTTCCCCGTCATTACCCACCGCAAAATCTGGGCCATTGATTTGACTTTTTTCCTGAAATGCACCAAATTAAACTCTCACTTAATGCTGATGCTTAACTCCTCTCAGAGATCATTTCTATCTGGTGCCAGTAAAAAAAAAATATTTAATTTTACTCCTTTACCTAAACAATATTGGCTTCAGTAATTAAGTCAGTAATCAAGTCATCATCTGTTTTCAACCTGAAGAGATATGCAAATGTGTTTTACCTATAGGGATGAGCAGCCAGAAGTGTTGATGTGATCCCACTAAACATTCACCCATGCACGCAGATATAATCGTGCCTGTTAGTTGTTTGATGTTCTTAATTGTATTCATGTAAATCGTTGCATCAAGAGATAAACATGGTAATCAAAAGGAATATCTTCAAATACACAAAGTGGAAAAAATGAATACATTGTTCTGTATTATTTGGGACAACAGAGACCATCTCTGTTCGAGCCTTAACTGAATAGCTGTTCACTGATTCTTATGTTTATGCAGTTATAACATTATTTCGATTATGCACTCTGGCACACTTATTATAAAGAAGCATGAGTGTTTCTGGATGATGAGTGGATCTGAATTTGTTTTGGGGGCCTGTATTCAGGCACAATGAGCACATGTTAATTTGATCTCTAGTTCCAAACCCACATCTTGGCATTCTGGCAGGACTAAGCATTGACTAGCAGTGACAACAGTACTGGTCATAGTCCTACAGAAACAGTCACAGCATGATAGTTTTGAGAGCTGACATTAGAGCCACTCACAGATTCAGTGGATTGGTGATCAGATAGAAAAATCCAGTATAATCTTGCCTTAATAGTGCTTGCTGGTTAACATTTATGACAGTTCAACAACACCAGCGTGCATTGATATAGTGCCTTTAATGTAGGAGAATGTGTCAAGGTGCTTTACTGAAGCATAATCAATCTGATTCAATGATCGGTCAAAGGCCAAAATCACTTCATAGTAGTACGCTGTCTCATTATGCACATGGGTAGGACCATGGACTCATAGAACTGCATTAAAAGTTTAAATATCTAGTTCAAAGAGTCTAATTTCAAGGCATTTGTTTTTATTCACTATGTGTGATACATGGGGGTGAAATTCAATTTGGGCACTAACACAAAATGGGCAATTGCCAGTCAACAACTCATATTGCACGCCACCCGATATTCGTTTCTCTTGACCTCATTGGAAATAAATATTGGGCAGAGTATAAATAAGAACATAAGAAATAGGAGCAGGAGTAGGCCATATGGCCCTTCGAGCCTGCTCTGCCATTCAATAAGATCATGGATGATCATCAACCTTAACTCCACTTTCCCGCCCAATCCCCATATCCCTTGATTCCCCTAGACTCCAAATATCTGTCAATTTCAGCTTTGAACATACTCAACGACTGAGCATCCATAGCCCTTTGGAGAAGAGAATTCCAAAGATTCACAACCCTCTGAATGAAAGAATTCCTCCTCATCTCAGTCTTAAATAGCTGACCCCTTATCCTGAGACTGTGACCCCCTAGTTCTAGACTCTCCAGCCAAGGGAAACATCCTCTCAGCATCTACCCTGTCAATCCCCCTCAAAATTTTACATGTTTCAATGAGATCACCTTTCATTCTTCTAAACTCCAGTGAGTATAGGCCCATTCTACCAAATCTCTCCTCATAACACAACCCTCTCATCTCAGGAAAGCAGATTCGCTATCTAGGACTTCCATGCTATTTCAAGAATTGCAAGTAAAACGGATTGAATATATTTTGAGTTATCATTAGTTTATCATTACTTAAAATTACTCACTCGGATTATAATGAAAGCTTTCGACTAGAAGTAGAAGTGTACCTGTACCCAAGAAAGAAAAAAGCTATTTTTCCTCACTTCTGTCTCCAATTGTCATTCCCCCCCCCCCCCCTTTCATACAGATTTTTCAATCCCATTTCATAGATTGGATAGAATTGTTACAGGTTGCAGAGTATTCAATCACATGCGGTGCTTTTTGTCCTGTGGGTTCTCCCATCCTTAATACATTCAAGTGGATGTAATTGTAAAAGAAAAATCATTCACTCTGTATAAATGTCGCATTTGCATCCATTTCCAACATGCCCAGTCAGAATAATACATCAATTAAACTTGATGCAAAGGGGACGTATGCACATAGCAGAAGTATCGTAGAAAATCATCGCTGTTAGTACACGATGCATCCGCGCACATCAGTATGCTGTGCACACTCATTTCCTATTGTAAATTCTTTCAGGTGATTTAAAAAAAAAGA